>NC_077229.1:707401-1007401 GCF_027887165.1 Monodelphis domestica
CTCTGTCTCTGGGTCTCCCCTCAGGAAGCCCGGGGGCTCCCTTCCCTCCCCTCCCCCGGAGTCCCGCCCCTCCTCACCCAGGCACAGCAGGTTCCGGTAGTTCTCCAGCATCACGTCCCGGTACAGCTCCTTCTGGGCCGGGCCCAGGAGCCGCCACTGCTCCCGCGTGAAGAGCACCGCCACGTCCCGGAAGGTCACCGGCTCCTGAAAGCCCAAAAGCCTCGGTTGGGGCTCCCGCGCGGGGAGCAGGCGGCCGACCCTGCGTGGCCACGTGCTGGGGTCGGCCTCCCCCCGCCGCCCGCCCAGAGCCGCGCAGGGAATCTCACCGGGCCCGCATCCTCCGAAGAAGGCCCGTCCGGAGGCGGAGCCCCTGCAAGAGGCCTTCTCACTCACTCACCTGCAGAGCCCCGGGCGGCAGCAGGAGCCCCGGCGCCGGCGCCATTCTGCCTTCGCCCAAGGCCGCTCGAGCTGCGGGGGCCCCTCCCTGCACAAACGCCCGGACCCTGAGGAGCCCCGCGGAGCTGGGCCTCCGCGCCCTCCGGAGGAACAAGGACAAAAGCCGGGAGCCTGGGGGGTGGTCTGGACCGGCTGGAGACGCCCGAAGAAATCGGGGGCATCGCAGGGCGGCCCGACCAGGCGGTCACCAGGGAAGGAAGGAGGGGTAGAAAAGGAGGAGCCGACCAGGAGCGAGAATCCCGCCCAGGACCGGGGAGGGGTTGAGGAAGCGAGGGGACGCGGGGCAAGTTCCCGGTCCAATGAAAGAAGAGCAGGAAGCGGAACACGAAGCTCCGCCCTGGCCTACGCTTCGCCGTTGTCAGGACAACCGACCCGGAAATGAGCCGGCCCGTGTGCCCTAAGGCTTTCTGGGGAATGTAGTCAGTCAGCGCGGCCGAGTGGCTTGAGGCTGCACGGGCTCCGCATTCCCCACGACCCCCTCCTCTTTCCCCTGGAACGTTCCGCGGCGGAGAGCATCCTCCTGTCGGGACAGGCGCTCACTACTCAGCCAAGACGTTCCTGGACCTAGCTCGGGGTTGGCATTCGAGGCAGGCAGCAGCTGGGATAAAGAACAGAGGAGGGCAGGCTCTCACTGGCAATGAGGACCATTCCGCTGCAGTTCCAGCCCTTCCACCCCAGCGCTGTCTGCAGCCCGCACAGGAGGAGGACGAAGGCGCGAGTGGCCGCCGTAAAGGCGAACCTTGGGAACTTTCTAGGAACCCGGGCCTTGCCCCGCCCCGCGCCCAGAGCCGCCCCCAACGGCCATGAGGCGGGAACTGCTCAGCGCGGCTCCGCCCTGCGTTCTGGGCCTGTCCAAGGGGGGTGGGGCCTCGGGCGGAGGACCTCCGCAGAGAAAGCTGCCTGGCAACAGGAGATGCTCCTGGGCAGCTCCGGGACTGCCAGGATGGAGAGGGGGCGGCTGGGAAGGTGGGAGGGGCCTCGCAGCACCGGGAGCAGAGGGCCGTCTACCCGGCAGGGAGTGCAGGGAGCAAAGGATGCCAGGCAGGGGGCATGGGGAGAGGCTGGAGGCGGCAGCCCTGGACGACCGAACCCAGCCGCGGAGCTGGCGCGTCGGCAAAGCTCTCAGATCCCCTGGAAAAGGAGACGCAGCCCGGCGGCGGCGGCGCCAGCCTCAGAGAACAAAGAGCCGGTCGCGGAGCTGAGCAAAAGACCCGGCAGCAGAAGCTCCGAGGCCGTCCGCTGGGGCCACTCGGCCCCGGAACTGGCGGCGCAGAGGCCTCCGGGAACCCGGAAGTGAAGCCCTACCCAGTCCCCTCCCCCCTCCTGTTTCCAGAGCTTTTTCCTCCTCAGCTCCGTAGCCTGCCGTAGAACTCCCTCCGCCCCGCGCCTCAGGCCTCGGTGATTCTGAAGTGGTGGCGGGGGACAGCGGGAAAGGGGGCCGGAGGGGGGGGAGGCAGAGAGCAGGACTGAGTTCGAATCCTTCCGTTTAAGGGTCCCTCAGGGGCAGACCCCTCCCCCGTTGCCTCCTGGATCCCCCCCAAAGCCGGGAGCCCCGCCCCTCCCCCAGGTCCTGGGACTCTGCAGTTGGGCGGGGCTGGCTGGGCTGGGAAGGGAGATGGATCTTCCTGGAGGAGGCGACGTTGTCGTTCGGACTGTAGGGAAGCCGGGACAGCCAGAGAAGGGCTCCTGGCCGGGAGCTGGAGGTGCTGTTCATGGACGCCCCAAGAGGCTGGTGTCCCGGGGCGGTGGCTTTGGCCGGGAGGAGGGGGGCGGGGCCGTCAGGGCTGGGAATGCCTGAGAGCATCCTGGGGGATCTGATGGGGGAGGGGGAGGCGGAGCCAGAGGAAAGTCACGTGAGGGGCTGAATGAAGGCTGGCGGGAAGGGGGTTGAGGGAGGAGGAGGGCCTTCCCCACCGGGAGGGCTGCCCTCTGCATAAGGGAGCTCTGCCTGGGGAGGGCCTGGGTTCCAGACTGGCCTCAGACCCTTCCTGTGCTCTTGGCAGCTCCCCATTTTGTCTCTGAACCCCGAGCCTGGCCTGGCCCCCTGGAAGGGCTTCCTGGCTGGAGGAGCTCCCACTGGAGGCTGGCTGGCCCCAGAGCACTGGGAGGGACCCCCATGCCCCTCCCCCAGCCCAAGGGGGCCTCCTGTAGCCCCTCCCCCTGAGAGCCGGGCTTTGGCTTTCCCAGTTTCTTGTCAGATGTGGTCCACCTCGGCCTCTTTGCCACATCCAGGCCCCCTTCCTGGTGCTCCCCCTCCCCTTTCCCTTCCTCCCCACAGCACTGACCCCCCTTCACCGGCCTGATTCTTCTGAGATGGTTCAAAACCCTCCCAAACCCCAGATGGCCCCTCCTTGTGGGCCTCCCATTCCCTCAGTACTCTATGGGGCCCTGCTCTCCCCCAGGAGCTCTCTGCTGCCCCCACCTTCCTTATAATGTATCCAGGCAGTCTGGGGGGAGGGAAGGAGGGTCTCCATGCAGGGGGAGGGGGATTCTCTCCTGCCCAGCCTGGTGGGGGTGGCCCAGGGAGAAGCCCAGCCCTGGGGAGGGATCTAGGGGCAGAGAGGGGAAGTTCCAGGGGCCAGGGATGCCTGACCCAGGAGTCCTGACCCCCAGCTCCTGCTCAGAGCTTCCTCTGGGAGGATCCCTGAGCTCTGCCTTTCTGGCCCCCCTCCCCCAGGAACCCAAGCCTCTTCCTGGCCCCCTTCTTTGGCCTTTGGGCTGGTCCCCATCAGGCCTTGAGGCCTTGGGCTCTCCGGCTCCTTCCCGTCAGGGATTCCCAGCCTCAGCTGTCAGAGGGTCCCAGGCGCCCCCGACAGCCTCTAGGGAGAACCCAGCACGCCTTCCTCCTGCTTCTCCAGGCTCAGCCGCCCCAGGAACACTTGAGTCTCCCCAGGGTGCTGCCCTCCCTGCCAGGAACTCTGGTGCCCCCTGAGCCTGCCCAGCCCCTCCCCAGGCTCCCCCTCTGCTGCCCCTTCACACCCTCTTCTCTTCCCAGGCTCCCCCCTGAGCACAGGCTGCCTCTTTCCTGTATTTCTCCCCTTCAGTGACTCATTTTACTCTTTTACTGTCTCTGCTTTAATGAACCTAAACCGTTCACAGGAAAAGCTGCTGGGCGGCTCCTTTCCTTGGCCTGAAGGGCTGACCTGAATTTACTCGCCTGCCGTATTCTCAGTAAACCTGAACCGATTCAAGGTTCTCCCTTATTGTGTCCAAACTCCTCATTTAACCCTGGCAGAGACGAGGCCGGGAAAGCTGGAGGAGCTTCAGGGGGGACTCACTGGGGCTGCTTTGCTGCCTCCACAGGGAGCCTGGAGTGCCCGGGATGGCCTTGGAGAGGGACAGACTCGCAGCCCAGGTAAGTGCATTCCAGCCCCAGATGGAGCCCCCTCAGCCAGGGAGGCCCTTCCCTGGCTCTGACCAAGAGGGCTGGGAAGCTGCTGCCTCCTTCCTGCTGGGCCATGTCTGTCCCCACATCCCAGGCAGGAGGAACAGCCCTTCCCGGCTCTCTCGGGCTCCTTCCTGTCTCCCCCTTCTCAGCCCAAGTTAGCCAGGCTGGAGGGAGACCCTGATGTGTGCCAGGCTCAGCCCAAAGGAAGGGAGAAGCCATCAGCCACCCTCCATTCCCCCCTCTCCCCCCCCAGGCTGTCCAAGGAGTCCCCTCAGCAGCCGTGTCCAAACCAGCTCTGTGTGGGCAAGATGGAGGCAGGCATTGTGGGAGGGAAGCTCTCAGGTTCTGGGTTGATCATTGGTTCCTGAGGGGAGGATCCAGCTGGGACTTGAAGGAAGCTCCCAGGCCAGAGGCAGGAGGGAGGGAGAACCTTCCCTGCAGGGACACAGACAGCCCATGGAGAGGCCCCGATTCAGACCGTGGAAGGTCTTGGCCAAGGATCAGCCAGGAGGCCAGTCAGAGTCCCTGGGTCAGAGGAGGAAGGTGTGAGGGGAGAGGAAGGGGCTGGAAGGTCAGTATAAGCCAGTGAAGCCTGTTGTAGGAATGGTCAGGGTCCTTGCCAGGGACAGCCAGAATCAGGCAGCTGGGGAGGCCCCAGAGAGCTCCCTGTGGCTTTTGTATCCACTCCAGGGTGTGACCCCCTCCCTGGCCTTCTGCTGAGCTCCCTGACCAGAGAGTCTGAGGAGTTTGGGGGAGCCCAGGACAGGCCCTCACAGAAATGGGGCCTTTTTGTCAGAAGAGGAGCTCTGAGTGTTCTTGAGCAGAGCCGTTTGTACCAGAGCCAGCAGCTGGGAACCTTCCTTCTCTGTGCAGTAGAATTCCTCCCTGTCTAGTCCTTCCCTGGTTGGACAGGCTGGAGAGAAGGGGGTGAGTTTCTGGAAGGCCTCCGAGTTTTCTGTGCAAGTAGAGTTAGGGAGGTCCTGAGGGAGACGTCCTGGCCTTGTCACAAAGGCATCCTGCTCAGTGGCAAAGAATGAGATACGCAGAGACTGGAGTGCTACGTGTTCTCCTAAAAATCTGCTTTCAGCCACATCTGTGCAATAATACTCTGGGGTAAATGTTCTTATTCTCTTCATTTCACAGTAGAGGAAACTGAGGCAAACAGATTAAGGTTCTGTGCAGAAGTTTTTCTGTTTTAAAGAATCACGTTTCCTTTTTGTTTTGTTTTTGTTTTGTAATTGCCTCTATCTCAAGTTTGGCTAAGCATTTGTGTCCTTGAACTGCAAAGTAAAACTCCTCTGAGGCACCTTCTCACGCCTGTCTATTTGGCCATCGTGCCAGAAAAAGGAAATGATCACTTCAGAGATGTGTGAAAGCTGGGACACTCATGCATTGTTGGCGGAGTTGTCTATTGAGCGACCTTTTGGGGGTCCATTTGGAAGTTTGCCCAAAAGGCTTTCAAACTGTGCTTACCCTTTGATCTAGGCATGTGTCCCAGAGGGATCCCCAACAGGGAGAAAGAACCTGTGTATACACAGATATTTATATAGCAGGTCTTTTTGTGACAGCAGAGAATTGGAAATGGAGGGACCTTCATTCACTGGAGAATGGCTGACCAAGCTGTGGTGTGTGATTATAGTGTAACCGTCAGGCTATGAGGAATAACCGGCAGCATCATTTCAGAGAATCCTGGGAAGACTTCCATAACCTGATGCAACATATGAGCAGAAGCAGGAGAACATTTTATAGGCTAACAGCAACGCTGTGTGGTCAGAAGCTGTGAACGCCTCGGCTGTTCCCAGCAATTCAGGGTTGTAAGACAATCCCAAAGGACTTGTGATGAGAAAAACCATCCTGGTCCAGAGAGAACTGATGGACTTTGAGTTCAGACCAAAACGCGTTTCCCTTTTTTCTTTCTTTTGTTTTCTTTGGTCTGAGATTTCTTCCTCAAATGACTAATAAGGAAACATTTTCTGTGATTGCTCAGGTAAAGTCTAGATCAGATTGTTCGCTCTCTCGTGGAGGGGGAAGGGATGGAGGGACGGAAACTATTTGGAACTTAATTTTTTTAAAAATGAACGTTGGAAATGGTTTTTACCTGTAATTGGGGAGAATATAAAGTATTCTACATCCATCTCCCTGTAGCTGTGAGATGTGTATGTGCTGTTTCTCTCCTACCTTCTGATAGTGCGATATTTAGTTCACATTTCCAGGTCCAGTGGAGTATGGTGTAGGCTTATGCTCTGAGCCCCATTTCCTTCCAGATGTTTTTACCAAATAAGGAATTTTCTCCCAAATTGCTGGTTTGCCACTTGACAGGAGGTGCTTTCTTTAGCCTGTCCCATTGCTTTATCTCCTTCTTATCCTACCAGTCCCCCAGCTTTAGGATGACGGCTGGCTTGTGATCTGGTCTGAGCTCTGGCCGTGCCGCTCCCCAGCTATCCGGGCTTCTTTTCATCATCTTCCTTGATATGGTTGATCTTTTGTTTTTCCCCAATGAATTTTGTTATGATTTTATCCAGCCTATCAGATACCCTCCACAGGCCATGAGGGATGAAATTACATTTTTTTCTCCTGGATTATATTTTTGGATTTGATCCTCTTAAGAATTCTGTTCAAGCTGAAGCTGCTTCTGTGAGGTTTCACTGGAGACATTTCTGAGGACTAAAGTGTGGAGCTTCCCCTCTCTGAGGAGAGACCCTGAGGCTGACATGGCTGCTGTTGCCAGAAAATCTCTGTTCTCAGTATTCCCATGAAGCGTGGTCTGAGCATTTCCTGTGAGGTGTGAAGAAGTTGGGACAAGCCAAGTGTGTGTCATCTACTGAGCTGATGCCCTCTTGGAGGAGGCAGGGAGGGCTTTGGGGCAGCGAGGGATGAATTGTGGAAACAGTCTCCATCTTGTGTCTCACAGCTGGAGCTGGCTCAGTTCCCTTCTGTTCAGTTGTGGCCTCGTCCAAATTCTGTCTGGGGAGGAAAGTTTATTCATTGGGGGGAATTGGGAGAAAGCCTCGTTACACTATTTGAACCTCTTCCTGCCTGGCTGGAAACTGGACCTCCTGTACCTGCTGTTTACAGACCCTCAGCTACGGCCGAGGTTAGACTGATCAGAAACATAGTCAGATTCTGAGGCTGATGGGAGGAGTTTCTCCTCATTGTACGTCTCAGGCACTCAGTAGGTCTTATCTGCTCACTAGGTGCTTATTGATCAATCAGTTATTGCTTTTTTGTTCTTTTGATTGCTTACAGACATTGGGAAGGAGAAGGACCCCTTTTCAGGGAGCTTCTTCTGTCCCTCTTCCCCATCCCGACTTGGCAAGTCCCTAATCTTTCCTCCTGTTAGAAAACACATGAACCAACACTGGATTGTTTCCTTTGCATTCATTGGTCTTATTTAATTCATCTCTTTTAAGGTAGAAAAGTCTCTTTTCCCCCTGATTTTGATGTCCAGCTCTAAGACTGGGGAAGGGCCTCATCCTTATTGGTCAGTCAGTTGATATATGTTACTTGAATAAGTTGATGTGCTCAGAAGAGCAGAGCTTTGATTCCTCAGACATTTCACCTTTCACTTGTCACAGTTAAGCTTTTTGTTTTCTTCTGCATTTGCCTGGGAAGTTGGTCCTTGGGTCAGTGCTATCCCAGTCCTCCAAGTGCCACACTGGACACTCCCACCCCCCACTCAGGACTAGCAGACTGCAGGCACCACCTCTCTGCTGAGGAGTCTCATCTGCATTTTCTGCCCCCATCTCTGTGCTGATCTCCAGCCTTTTGTCTCTAATCTCCTTACAGGGATTTCCCACCAGGGGACCAGGAGACATCTTGAGCTCAGTGTGTCCCAAGCACATTGTTCTCTCTCACCTAGACAGAACCCCCCCTTCTCCATAGCTGTATCCTCCTAGTCCCTCTGGTTCAAAACCAAGGAGCCTTCTTGCCTCTTCACTGTCCCTTACCTACATATCCAATATGGCGCCAGGCCCTGTGTGGAGGCCCACATCACCTCCCTCCTGGACTATGAAGACAACCTGCTGCTGGCTCTGTCTCCCCCAAGGCTCTTCCCACCCCAAGGCCTGCTCCATTCTCCCACCAGAGTGATTTTCCTACATCTCAGTTATGATTGTGTCACTCCCCTCCTCCTTAACCCCCAGTGGCTCCCTCTTCCCTCCAGAATCAAACACAAACCATTCTGTTTGGTGTTCAAAGCCCTCTTTCCCATCATCTCATTCCCTCCTCCCCAGTCTGTATTCTTGGATCTCGGGTGCCTGACCTCCTGGATTCCCTCAGCTGGACGCTTTTAAAGGAAATCCTTTACTTTCTGTCTTAGAGTTGATGGTGAAAAACTGTTGTGAGGCAGCAGATGGCTAAGAGGCAGGCCATTGGGGGTGACTGGCTTACCCGGGGTCATATAGGGAGGAAGTGAGGTCATATTTGAACCCAGGACTTTCTCTCTCTAGTTCTAGTTCTCTATTCAGAGTCTCCTAATTGCCCCAGAAAGGAAAATATTGGGGGGGGGGGGGGGGGGGCTAACTCTTACCTGCCATCTTTGGATCGGTTCTAAGATAAGTATGACTGATGAGGGCCAGGCAGTCAGAGTTAGTGACTTACCCAGGGTCACACAGCTAGGAAGTGACTGAGGTCACATTTGAACCCAGGTCTTCCTGACTCCAGATCTGGCACTCTATCCACCGTGTGATCTGGCTGGCTCTAGTTCCAGGCATTTTCCATAGCTTTACCTCATGTCTGGAATACTTTCCCTCCACATTTCATATCACGCATCCCTTTGCACTTCCTCCAAGTCCCAGCTAATGCCTAGAAACTCTGCAGGAAACCTTCCCGGGTCCCTCTCACTCAGGGTGCCTCCATTCTTTCCTTTCTTCCCCGTTTCTCCTAGGCAGAGCTGGCTGGGTGTCCCTGTGTCTGTGTCTTGTCTCCCCCTGCACTGAGAGCTCCTGGAGGACAAGGACTGACCTTTGCCTCTTGGGGAATCCCCAGAAGGGCAGAACAAGTGCTGAATGTAGAGGGGAAGGAAAGGACAGTCTCTGGTCCTGGAGGTGCCCCTGGGTGACCCCATCTTCTCTGTATCTGCCTCCTCTTCTCCCCTGTGGTTCTGCAGTCCAACTCAGGCAGCAGCATCCTCCTGGAGCAGAAGGGAGGCCACAGGGATCTTCCCAGGATCCTCTCTGCCTTTGCCTTCACCTTTAGCCCCCAGAGTTTCCTCCTTCCTCCCTTCTTCCTTGTCTGTCGTTCCTACAAGAAGCCTCTTCCTGGTCTCTCTGCTGTGCTGCTGCTGCTGCTCTAGTCTTCATTCACTCCTCCTGCACTTCTGCTGCTCAGGGTGTTCAAGAAGCAAATGATCTCTTCCCTTCGGGGTCTTCCTAAAAGCTCTGCAGACTCCCCTTCACTAGAGACAGAGAGAGAGATGGGGGTGGTAAGGAGGTCTCGGCCTTTCTAGATCTCCTCCATTCAGCTTGTTCAGGCTGGGCCTGCCAGAGATCAAGAGATGAGGGAAGCTCAGAGACAAACCCCCAGCCCAGAGAGCCAGTCAGTTCCGGGGAGGTACAAAAGCCCCCTCTTCCCCCCTCCCTCTCCTGCCTTTTACCTTCCCCTCAGCTCCCCCCTCCATGGCTCAGGCTCTGGCATGTTGGTGACTCTCACACTGATGCTGGCTCTCCTGGGACACAGCAACAGGGCCACAGACACGTGACTGACTCCTCCATCCCACCCTGGGGCCCTGGGATCCCCTGTTCAGACCCTGGAGGTCCCCTCGAGGTTTCCCTTCACACACTACAAACTCCTCGGCTTCCCTCCGGTGCCTCCTAGAGCTGCTCTTCTCAAGCCTCCTTTGGGCTCTTACAGATGACTCAGCTTCTAGTGCTGGCTCTGACACTGACAAAGGGCGGGACTTTCTGCCCCTCCCTCCTCTGTGGGTCAGTTTCCTCCTGTAACTGACCAGAGGTGGCTCTTCCTTGTCATGTGACTTTCAGCCCTCTGTGCTCTCTCTTGGGCTGCTCTAGGAGGTGGTGACATTCCAGGATGTGGCTGTGGACTTCACGCGGGAGGAGTGGTGCCTCTTGTCCCCTCCTCAGAAGGAGCTGTACAGGGAGGTGATGCTGGAGAATGTCCGGAACCTGCTCTCTGTGGGTAAGGAACCTCTCCCTGCTGCCTCAGTCTGCCATCCAAAGGAATGTCGCTCTCAACAGTAGGAAGGGTTAGGAGCAGTTTTCAGACATGAGGAAGGGACGAGGGCTGGTAAGGCGAGTCCCCAGCCAGGGCCCTCCTGCTGCCTGCTTCTCCTGTAAAAGGACTTTGCATGGTGTAATGGGACTTTAGGGGCTCCCTTTGGTGTTCCTGCAGTCCGAGATCAGACGCATGTTGGAGAGTCTCAGACATGGGCGTATTCTCAGCGTTGAATCCATCTCATCCCTCCCTGGGCCGGAATTTGTCTCCCAAACCCCTCTGGGAAAGCTGTTCTGGAGGATGTTCCTCCCACCTTCTTCCCCTCTAGGGTGGATCTACTACTGGGGCTCTTTTTCTCTTCAACCAGCATAAACTCGTAGCTCTCAGCCCCTCGGTGTCCCCAGGAGACATGATTTGTCCTTAGTCTTCCTTCCTTTGCCCTCAGCCTCCAGCAGAGCC
This sequence comes from Monodelphis domestica, assembly GCF_027887165.1. Taxonomy (NCBI): domain Eukaryota; kingdom Metazoa; phylum Chordata; class Mammalia; order Didelphimorphia; family Didelphidae; genus Monodelphis; species Monodelphis domestica. Next base: position 717,876 of record NC_077229.1, read on the forward strand.
AGTAAGGAAGGGAGGCAAAGGCCAAAGCATTTATAATGACCTGCTCTTGGCCTGGGACTCTATCTAGGGTTTTCTCTGTAATATTCTGGCACTTCTTCCTCACTTTCCTCTTCCTCATTCAGTGCCACAATTACCCCATTTTACAGATGAGAAAATAGATTCAATGAAGTGGCTTGTTCTGAGGCAGCCACATAGGAGCTCTTTGTGACCAGATGTAAATTGAGGCCTTCCTGCCTCTGATCCCAGGCCCTTGCCCCCTCTCCTTCTGGCTGCCTCTCATTTCCAGATAGTGGAAAACTATGGACTGAGTCCAGCTAGCCTTCTCTGAAGAAAATCCCCTGAACCCAATGTTCTGGTTCCAGATGAGTTCCCTGAACTTCTCCCCTCTCCTCTCCCCACCCTAAATGCTGGGGAGACTGTCCTCCAGGAGTCCTGTAAGCCTCCTGTAGACCCTGCTTGCCCTTATTTGTGATTGTCAAGATGAATGGACTGGCTGAGAGGCAGCACTGAATCCAAGGAGGATTGTTGAGTTTCCCAGGAGAGAAGGCAGACAAGAACAGTCCCTGATGCTCAGATGTCAGGGAGGGAAGAGCAGGAAGGGTGATGGGACAAAAGCCAATCCCTCGAGATCTCTGTGTCTGGAGCTTCAGACTGAACCAGAACGCTGCCCCTTGAACCCAGTATAGAAATTTAGGAGTTTCTCCCAAATTGGACCAAAACACAATGGGTTGGGGGAGGGGGGGCAGGGGTTTGGTGACTGGTGCTCATTTGCCATCCCCCAGCAGGGTAGCAGGCCCATCCTGCCCTGGGCTCCTACATTACAACCAATGGTGGAGGGGAGGGGACAGTCCTGTGGGAACCCCATGGAGGGAGTCTTACTAGAGTCCCTGGACTCCCCAACCTTTCCCCAGAGACCTAAGTGACAAGCTTCTCTCCATCCTCCACTCTGACTGATTCTCCTTTGCCCAGGGCTTCCAGCTCCCCCAAAAGACGTGCTCTCTTATTTGGAGCAGAGGGATGCCCCAAGAATGCTGGAGCAAGAAAGCCTGAGGAGCTGCCACCCAGGTGAGTGAGGGGAAAAGAGGTGTGGGAGAGTTGGAGTGGACAGAGGCTTCTGGTGAAGCCAGAGCTAGATTTGGAGGCAGGAAGACCCAACTTGGAATTCTTTTAGTAGGAGCTCCCTGGGTAAGTCATTGAACCCTTGAGCCTCAGTTCCCTGTCTATAAGATGAGGTTTTGGACTCTCATTTCCTATCTACTCCCTTCAGGGAATCAGTCTGTGACCCTCTAAGAAGTCAGTGTTTGGGACTGAAGGGCCTGATAGTCTGCAGGTACCACAAGGGCTGAGCTTATCCCCTCTGAGCTCTTTAGTATCCAGAAACATGTATGAGGGCTTGCTCTGTGCTGGGTCCTGGGCTAAGTTTTGGGGGACATACAGGGCTGCAGTGGACATCCCCTGCCCTCAGGGAGCTTGCTGTCTCCTGGAACAGATAGCAGCATGCCGACAGTTCTGTAGAAGCCCTCTAGATCCCAGCTCCAGAGCAGCCAATCACAAGAGGGAAGGCTCTGAAGGGAAGGAGCACTAGAGGGGTCTAATGGGAGGTCGGTAGCCTGAGGCTTCAGGAGAGCCAGACTGAGGATTCTGGGGGAAAGTATAACACAGAAAACAAGGGAACTCAAGGAATCACTGCAAATGGCCATCTCTAGCAGTTTAGCCCTGAACTTGAGGACAGACATTGGACAGGACAAAGAGATCAGGTGAGAGTGTTTGGAGCATTGGGGAGGAATGGGTTTATTGGTTCCCAGTAGAAGGGAGTCATTAGCTCATTAGTGTGGGAAAGGCTGAAGATGAAAGAACAATGGGAGTCCTGAAGGGAGGAAAAGACAGGCTTAGATGAGGAATGGGATGGACTTCTTTGCCCATGGAAAGAGATTTTCTTTAGCTAGGAGAATGACCTTTTCCTCTGATCCTGAGGCCAGAGAGGAAAAGGAGAGTTGAGCTGGGTGAGATGTGGAGGATAAAAGAGAGCTCTGCAGAGGTCCAGCTTTTGTTCAGTGGAATAGGAGGCCAAGTTCTCAACTCAGAAGGTGAGGCAGGGGTGGGAGGAAGCCATGAGGAAGAGCTAGAGATCAGGGAAATATATGGAAGGCTGCTATGTATAACAAATTAGTCTCTAGTAATAGAAATATTATATTTTATGAGGTTTATTAAAGATTGTTAGGAATCAAGGAATAAGAAAATACAAAATAAGAAAACCACATGTCTAGGGCTCATTAGTCCATTCAGAGTGCCGGCGCTTAGCTTACTTACTACATCATTGCAATGGCCCAGAGAGCTCCTGGGAGGCAGAAAGCCTGTGATCTCGCCCAGGTGGAGACTCACGTGAGATTATAGGGAATTCTGGGAAATACCAAGGACTTCTGGGGATTGAAGTCTAGGGTTCAAATCTCCATTTTACATGCCCCTCTTCCCTGAGGCCCAAGGAAGGCTATAGTCTCTCCACTGGGACTTGTAAACATACTATCTTTGAAATTACAATAATTTGAGGAAAAGAGAACAAAACCAATGGTTGCTAGGCACTTTGACAAAAAGCCAGTTAGGGGACAGTCCCCTTTGGCATAAGAGTATACATGCAAAACAAATGCATTCAGACCCCACACAGTTTAGATCACCACATCCCAAAGTTCACTCTGGATCTTCTGGTGCAGCGTATGGTCTGTGGAGGCATCTTCATGGTGTCTTCTCTAACAGTTCACTTTCTGGATACAGAGAGGGAGCATGTTTCTTAACCTAAAATTACTCTCAAAAGGAATTTAAACTTTGCAATTTAAAATAATAATATTTTTATATTCCCCCCGAAAAGGGTGATTGAAAAACACAGGGATCACTTAGGGATGCATGGCTGAGTTATGAGGTATATGAATTAATTGGCAAGAGAAGTAAAAAACATCAAAAAAATCCAAATTAAAAAATAATTTCTGGATGAAATGTAGACCATCAAGGTCTTATGTGTAAAAATTCTAAGTAAGGAAAATAAATCTATAATAGGCCCTTGAATAAGGGCCCAATTAAAATGATATAAGCAATTAAGCATTTACCCAGTCAGTAGCCAGGACTACAGAAAGTTGCTTCATTATGAAAGACAGCAATGGGGCTAAATTATAGGAGCCAGGTAGGAGCCAAATTTGAGATACTTGTCTGTAAGCATTTTCACAAAGACTGTGGATACTACGTCTTAACATTTGTCAAGTGTAGCAACCTTGAGTCTCACACTAGGTTCAAGTCCTTTGTATTGGCTTAGAATTTTCATCAACCCCATTGGGATTGGTTGGTCTCTGACCTTGTGCTCAATTGGCACTATGCAGTTTAGCTTTGTGCTTCTTTGGCCCCATGCAATGGCTCTTGTCCTGTAATCAGATAGAATCATTAATCAAAGTCCCATAATTTTTTTTAAACAATTAGTGGCATCATTTTTTATAGTCTCAAGCTTTTGGGGTATGCATTGACATTATAGCAAATATATTTTAAACTTATATTGCTGCTAAATCAAAAAGTGAATGAAAATCTTAATACTGGTTGACGTGCTTCAAATATAAAAAGGAGAGAAAAAATAAAAGACTGAAATAGTATATTGCACATGCAAGCAAAAAAATAATAAAAGAGTTTTAAAAATAAAAAAATATAGCTTATAATCATTGACACACTATGTCAGCTAAGGAAAGGTAGAATACAAGGTTTCTCACAAAAAAATGAGATCCATTTCCTCTTCATACCTGGCCATGATCCACTGTGAGTGCAAGCAAATGAATTTTGCAAAGTAAGTTTTTTATAAAGAACAGTAGTTCAAAATCCCCAAAATTCTCAATAGCCCAGTTAATTACAATAGCAAACAAACCCACTCTCATATTTCACATAAGTTGATGTATGACCAAAAAAAAAACCTATGAACTGATGGATATTTGTCACAATTTTTAAAGATGTAGCAAATCTTTCAACCTTGGCAAACATATTTTTAAACAAAGTAAAACTTGTTTGGGTCTAGAGCATCATCAAGAAATCTAAATTGTTCTGCTGGAAGTAAATTAAAATGAAGAGTTTTGCAGGAGCTCTTTTTTCCAGCTTCCTGATACATATAAACACCTTGGTAGGAACATTTTTTGTTTCTCTACCTTTAATACAACATTCTTTATAATATATATAAAAATATGAAATATCCATTCAGAAACCACTAGTTATGTAAAATTATTTCTGAAGACCCCTTAAAATTACAATTAAATTCTTAGATTATTAAATTCTCTAAAGGTTGTATATAATTTAACCACTTTTGTTGAAATCCATCCATCATCATCTATGTAACAATTAACAAGACAGAATAGAAAAAAAGCCTGTTGTTTTTTTTAATGTGGGCTTATTCAATAATATTTGTTCAGTATAGTTATAGGGGGAAGAAAGTAACAGAATACAACAGTAGTTGAAACCCCATACATTAAAATGATTCAGTGTAACAGAATATTATTAAATACATTAATATATGAACTTAAAACCAACAAAATTAAATCTTAAAACAATCAGTAAAATGCAATAAAATATAGGGATTTTTTATAAAACATTGAAGTCTGAAAAGCCTTAAAAATATAACCTCCAGTCTCTTTAAAGTTCCTTTCTTTGGGGGGGAGGGGGGTTTATCCATTCAGATGCCTATTGTCAGAAGGCAGAAGATTGGTAAGGGGTAGGCAATGGGGTTCAAGTGATTTGCCCAGGGTCACACAGCCAGGAAGTGTCCAAGGCCAGATTAGAACCCAGGACCTACTGTCTCTAGGCCTGGCTCTCAATCCACTGAGCTGCTCCCCCCATAGTGACGGTGGGCTTTAGGAATCTCAAATTGGGCCAAAGAGTTGTAGGGAGATTAAATTATCTCCTGAATCTCAGATGAGATAAAAGAATCAGTGCACTCAAAAGATATACTTTGAAATATGCCATTCTTGTAACTTCCTGTTTGGAGAAGTCTCTTCCTTCTCCTCGTCCTCACCCCCACCCTCCCAGTCCCTTGCCACATGGAGGCTAATTGTAGCCTAAGGAAAGATCACCCCTGTTTTTACCAGCTGGTGTTTGATTCTGAAGACACAAGGGTAGCTACCAGCAGCCTGGGTCCTGGGGCTGGGCCTGCGGCGATGAGCAATCTGGTTCAGAGGCCAGAGATCAGTTGGGGCTGGGCCAGGGCAGGTCCAGATCGGGAGAGCGGTCTGGGTCAAGCAGGTCCGGAGCCGATGAATGGAGGCAGGAACAGATAGCAGGAGGCGGGAGCAGGCAGCAGGAGCGAATACATCAAGAGGCTTTGCTGAAAGCCTTGGAGAAACATGGCTTAGAAAAATTATGTAGGCAGTTGTTCCCTCTACAGCTGATCAAAATAAGCTATTAAAAGCTAAACTTATAGATAGTCACAGTAGAGAAAAGGTTTAGGAAAGTTAAGAAGATTGAGGGTATTTCGTCACAACCGACGTGGTCGGCCAAAAAATTAAAATGTAAAAATTAAATTAATCTCTAGTAATAGAAATATTTTATTTTATGAGGTTTATTAAAGATTGTTAGAAATCAAGGAATAAGAAAACACAAAATAAGAAAACCTGATTAGCCCATTCAGAGTGCCGGCGCTTAGCTTACTTACTACATCATTGCAATGGCCGAGAGAGCTCCTGGGAGGCAGAGAGCCCATTAAATACTAATTGTGATCTTGCCCAGGTGGAGACTCAGGTGAGATTATAGGGAATTCTGGGAAATACCAAGGATTTCTGGGGATTGAAGTCTAGGGTTCAAATCTCCATTTTACATATGGTGGTTGACAAAGGGAATCCATGAAGGAGACATCACAGGATTGCCTTGCCATGGTGAGCACCCAGCTGAGGTCAGGGAACCTCAATGTAGAGTGGAGCCAGGCAGCTGATTTCCTGCTTTTTCCTTCTCTCCATTGACCTGCTTGGAAATGATCAAAGGCTAAGCTTTCCCTAAATCTTCAGTCCAAGTCCTTTCCTGGTCTCTGTGGCTCAGTCTTTGCCCTGTTCTTGGACAATCAGGTGACCACAACACCTCACTTTAGGGAGATGAGAGCCTAGAGAGAAGCCCCTGGGATCTTCAGGATTCGGTCTGCTCTAATTCCAATGGAATTACTATTGACTGCCGAGAAATAAGGGCAAGAGAGAGACAGAAACACAACTGAGGCCAGAGCATGAATTTACATTCCAGGAGAGATACCAGAATGCAAGGATGCTGGTAGAGCTTGGGCACAGTCAGTAAACATGTATTAAATAATAAATATGATTTAGGAACTGTACTAAGCCTTGGGCATACAAAGGAAGGGAAACACTAGTCTGGGCTGTCCTGGGGCTCACAGTCTAGAACCCAGACATGGAGGTGGTTTAGAAAGAAGCAACATATCATGAATCTCACTCTGAGATGATCCAGGGAGAAAGGAGTGTTGGAGAATGGAAATGTATTTAATTCAATAGGGAAATCAGGAAATAACTAGAGGAGAAAAGAGAATGACAGTTTAAGGAGAAAAGCAATTAGGGGAGGAAATAATCCAAATTCTAATGATAAAAATAAACATCACCATTTGCATATGACCCCCAGTATGTCATACACTTTATAAATATTATCTCATTAGATCCTCATAGGAACCCTGGCAGTCACTTGATATTATTATGTCCATGTTATAGTTGCGGAGCCTGAGACCAGCAGAGCTCCTATGACTTGCCCAGGCTTAAAAGTCCTAGCAAGTTCCTGAGATACATTGAGAATGCACCACCACCTGTATTGGGATTTGTAAGAAGAATATCATGAAAGTGCCAGCATCTATATAAGGAGGGAAATGGGAAGAGAATTGTAAGAGCTTTCTTGCCCAGTTCCTTACAAAAGCATCATGGACTCAACTTACTGTATGAGACATATTTTTAGACATGGGAAATACCATGTTTTTCTTTAAATTGTATTCAGTTAAAGGATTTTATTTTAGTGAAAAGAGGCATTTAAAGAAAAGTAATAGCTGCTCTCAAGGAGTAGGGAATAGAACAAAATCTTTTGTGCATTGAATGAATGCAAAAAAGAGTGCTGAATTTCTCCATCTGATCTCAGATATTAGAACAAAAAATAAGGTGGAAAGCAATCATGAAGGGAATTACATAATGCTTACAGAGAAGCTAGATGATGAAATAATAGGAATACTTAGTCTGCATGCACCCAGTGGTGTCTAAGACAAGGATTGAATGTATAGACAATGAAAATGAAAGCAAAAAGATTGAAAGTGAATTGTCTAGTACTATGGACAGAGCATGCCCAGGGTCAAGATTTGGTCTCAACTGCCAGGATTTCAGGTCAAGTTACTCATCCAGCCTTTCTTAGGTCATGGTCTGAGTTAGGAATGTAATAAAGCTAGCCTGTCCCAAATCCCAGACTTGTTATGAAGAGCCAGTGAGATCACATGAGAGCTTCATTATTATTTAAATTGTTCTTTAGCTTTGAGGCAATGGCATTTTCAAAGCATGGATTGTGCCCATTTAAGTTGGAAGACTTTTCTTCCTAGCTGAGGGAATAAAATATAAAGCAGTTTGTATTCTGACAGTTGAGGAAAGGAGACAATTATATATGTGTATATGTTGCTTTATATGTATGTTTTACTGTTTGTTTCTTTTAGAAGGAGAGGTTAAACCTGAAAGGAAGGAGAATCCAACAGAAGTGAGCCTTCCTGTAGAAGAAATGGACCTTCAAAGATTCATGAGTGATGGTCCCAATAACTTTACTTCTAGGAAATTTTGTGTTGGACCTCAAAATTCATCTCATATTGAACATCAAAGAATGCACCCTGAGGAAAAATCTAGTGAAAGTAATCAGTGTAGAAAGACTTTTATGTATAGGGCCAGTCTTGCTAGACATCAGAGAATCCACTCTCTTAAGAAACCTTATGAATGCAACCAATGTGGAAAGACATTCAGTCAGAGCTCCAGTCTTGCTCTACATCAGAGAATTCACACTGGGGAGAAACCTTATGAATGCAACCAATGTGGAAAATCATTCACAGGCAACTCCTCTCTTGTTGTACATAAGAGAATCCACACTAGGGAGAAACCTTATGAATGCAACCAATGTGGAAAAAAATTTAGTCAGACCTCTAGTCTTGCTGTACATCAGAGAATCCACACTGGGGAGAATCTTTATGAATGCAACCAATGTGGAAAGTCATTCACAGGTAACTCCTTTCTTGCTGTACATCAGAGAATCCATACTGGGGAGAAACCTTATGAATGCAACCAATGTGGAAAGACATTCAGTCAGAGCTCTAGTCTTGCTGTACATCAGAGAATCCACACTGGGGAGAAACCTTATGAATGCATTCAGTGTGGAAAGGCATTCAGTCAGAGCTCCAGTCTTGCTGTACATCAGAGAATCCACACTGGGGAGAACCTTTGTGAATGCAACCAATGTGGAAAGACATTCAGTCGCAGTGCCTATCTTGCTGTACATCAAAGAATGCACACTGGGGAGAAACCTTATGAATGTAACCAATGTGGAAAGACATTCAGTCAGAGCTCCAGTCTTGCTATACATCAGAGAATCCACACTGGGGAGAAACCATATGAATGCAACCAATGTGGAAAGGCATTCAGTATGAGCTCCAATCTTGCTTACCATCAGAGAACACACACTGGGGAGAAACCTTATGAATGCAACCAATGTGGAAAGGCATTCAGTATGAGCTCCCATCTTGCTGTACATCAGAGAATGCACACTGGGGAGAAACCATATGAATGCAACCAATGTGGAAAGACATTCAGTCGCAGTGACTATCTTGCTGTACATCACAGAATGCACACTGGGGAGAAACCTTATGAATGCAACCAATGTGGAAAGGCATTCAGTATGAGTTCCCATCTTGCTGTACATCAGAGAATGCACACTGGGGAGAAACCATATGAATGCAACCAATGTGGAAAGACATTCAGTCGCAGTGACTATCTTGCTGTACATCAGAGAATGCACACTGGGGAGAAACCATATGAATGCAACCAGTGTGGAAAGTCATTCACAGCATATTCCAGTCTTGTTCTACATCAGAGAATGCACACTGGGGAGAAACCTTATGAATGCCAGCAGTGTGGAAAGGCATTCAGTCAGAGCTCCCATCTTGTTGACCATCAGAGAACACACACTGGGGAGAAACCTTATGAATGCAAACTATGTGGAAAGACATTCCGTCAGAGCTTCAATCTTGTTCTTCATCAGAGAATACACACTGGGGAGAAACCTTATGAATGCATTCAATGTGGAAAGGCATTCAGTCAGAGCTCCAGTCTTGCTGTACATCAAAGAACCCATACTGAGGAGAAACCTTATAAATGCAAGCAGTGTGGAAAACCATTTGCAAGTAACTCTAGTCTTGCTGTACATCAGAGAATCCACACTGGGGAGAAACCTTATGAATGCAAGCAATGTGGAAAGGCATTCACAAATAACTCCAATCTTGCTGTACATCAGAGAATCCACACTGGGGAGAAACCCTATGAATGCAACCAATGTGGAAAGACATTTAGTCAGAGCTCCAGTCTTGCTCTCCATCAGAGAATCCACACTGGAGAGGAACCTTAACAATATAAGCTATGCGGAAAGATGTTTACTTGCAGCTCCAGCCTTGCTAATGTGTGAAGGAAAGTTACTCTCTGCCTTTCTGGGGCAGCATACCTGGCATGAGCCTCAACATGACTCAGGCAAGGATTGTGTGATGGAAACTATTGAGTAAGGATAGAATGGCAGCAGGGAAAAGGAAGCAATAGTCAAGAGATCACAAGATGAGTGCAGGCTGATGTCCCCTGCACCGCCCCCTGGAGTACTACCCTGGGAGGCCCAGGAAAAAAAATAGGAAGCCACGGTTGGCTCCTGAGGTGAGATGTGTGAGAATTAGGGGATGGAGAAATGGTTTGACAAACTAAGATAAGAGCTGAAATCCAAGCTCATCTTTTTCAGTCTTCTTGCTGACTGGACTTCCCTTTGAGCATGGCCCAGTCACCTTAATGTTGGCCACAGAATAACAAGCTAAATGCAGCAGTGAGGAAAGTATTTTTCCATCTTTTTCCCCTACTATGTTAGATTAAATATAATTAATTTAGGGCCAATCTCATAATTTTCCTTCTTATACTATACATCACAGAAACCAGACATTCACACTGAGCTCTTACCTTGCTCAAAATCAGCAGTTCACGCTAGTATGTCATAAGCTCTACCAAGATTATTTCCAAATGGTCATATTATTTAGCCCTAAAGTGTGATCCCATAAGCAAATTAAGGGAGCATAGAATAGTTTACTTTTCAGGTAGGAAGAATATATGACCCAATAAGAAATAATGTTAAGAGGTATAAAATAGGTAATTTTTATTATGTTAAATTCTAAACTCTGTACAAACAAAAATTATACAACTAAGATTAAAAGTGGAAACAAGAAGTCACTTGTTTTACAACATGTCTAATTTAATACTTAAGTTTTAAAAAAATTTAACCCTGTTCTTGAATGCCTTAATTCATCATTTCATGGCATCTAGATCTAAAGAGGAGTTAATTTAGGAAGGAAATAATGTCTTTGCTCTATAGAAATTGTAATTAGCATCATTTCCTATATAAGGTTTTCCAAAAATTCCTATAAAATAAAAATTATCCAATGACTTCCGTTCAATTGAATGCATTAGAAAATCTCCACGTCTCTTATCAGCTTGACACTCTGTACTGATTGCACTTAGAGGCCAGTGTAACTCCTCTTTCTAAACCTATCAGTTACATATCAAATCTTAAGTCTATTTTGCATTAAGGTCTGTGCAATATATGGTGAAAATTTATCACACCAGTACAGAATGCTAAGCTGAATAGGATTGTGGGGAGGAGGCCAGACTCCCAATTAAGCCAGGCCCTGGTCAAGATCAAGAGCAGAGACCCCTGAGCCTTAGCAGATCGCCTTTTTTATGCCAAAAAAAAAAATCTGATGGCAGTCACAGAAAATACAGTAGCAATGAAACTAGAATGGATGCAAGATCCTTCATATGGGCATCTTAATGACACAAGTACTGATTAATCTGGTAAGTGTAAAAACAATCATTATGAGTGGTAACTTGGCAGTACTCAACCAGGTTCTTATTTTTACTAATGATTATGGTGGAATGATAGAAGTCAGTAGTTTTGGTTAACTGATATGTGAAAACAAGAGTAGCCCTCCACCTCCTGTGTGACTTGTCTTTTTTCTACAAATGACCATCCTTCCTTTTTTGTCTCACCATCTTGTTATACACTCAAGAGGAGTGTGGCAGGATTTATGGAATCTCCTGGGTTACAAACTCATGATCAGGATGTAAACAAGATTTGATAGCACCCCAAATTAGTTTTCTTACATAATGATTATAATTTTTATGAAGCAAATAATATTATGACTATGAACTCAAAACTAATTGTGTTATAAAAATAATCATGAAAGTTAATACTATTATAATCAAAAGAGGGTAGGGGATTTCACACTCACACATACAAGGTCAAATACAATGATCCTAATAAGAAAACAGTTGTGAATTGAAGTGCTACTACACTATAGTTGATTTTAAAACAGTTCCATCAAATCTAGATTCAGCCTTATAAATGGTACCCCACAGAGTCTCAAGAGACATTTGATGTCAGCACCTCAAATGATAGGACCTCTACTTTCAGATTAGTCTACTACCCAGGGTTTATGGATATCTACCTGCTCAGTAGGAAGGTCTGAGTCCTGGACATGGAGGGAAAGAGGCAGATGTGGAAGAGTTGGAGAAAGTAGAGCCCCAGAGATAAACATGGGTAGTGGCCCAAGTAGAATTCAAACCCTGGGGCAGAATTGAAGGCCTGGGGAATAATGAGATCTAGGACCCTCAGAAGGAAAGCTCTAAGAGTTTTAGGGACCAAGAGAAACTTCTCAGAAAGTGAGATGCTGCCTGAGAAGAATGAATTTATGAGGTTGAGGTGAGCATGGAAGATATATCCCAATCAGTGGAGATAACTAAGGAAAAGGCAGAGTTATAAGGTGGAGGGTCTTGACCAAGAATCATCCAGGAGGCCAGTATCACTGGGTCAGAGACAGAGTAGGGAGGAGTTCTTGTGGGAGAAACACACCCAAGTTTGTAGAAGAATCTCAGCCCAAGAATGAGAGACTCAAATTCTGTTCAATTTGTAAGAAAATAATTTTATTTGAGTAAGTAATTTGTGGTTGTATAATAACTGGTGGAATAGTCTGGAGGCTAATCAGGTAGCCTCAGGGCTGATGGACAAGTCCAGGGGCTAGTAGAGAAATCTCTTTGCAGCTTCATGTATTGAGTAGCAGGCACAACTGTAAAAGAGCTGCTTCCCAGCTCTGTGCATTAGGGTTGGCATGTTTATTAGGGCCAGGGAGCTTGTCATCTTCCATTCTGGAGAAATCCTCACCTTTCCTGAAAACCCTGGAAGGGGGGCATGGCTAAATTCAGGTGCAGGTATGTTTTAAAGTGTGATGTCATAGGGAATAAGGAGCATGTGCAAATTTGGAGGATTCCTCTGGAATGCCAGAGCCCCAGTATGCAAGCCCCTTGTTCTATACTGTCCACCTTATCATCGCTGGTCAATGTGGGAGAGGTCTCCCTGTCCTGAAATGAGAACATGGGGTGGGGGATTTGGCACCCTTGAGGACCTCTATAGGTAGTTAATGATGTTACAGTTCTGTGAACCTTAAAAAATTCTCAGACCCTACTTCATAAGGTTTGGTTAAGACCATTCCCCATTTAAACAATGAAGGACTTAGATCAGGAATGTGAGACCTCTACTCCACCCCTACTTAAGGCTGCTTTAGGGGAAGAAACTCCTTGCTGAACAATGAAAAATACTTAAACCCATACTTATAGTAAGGCAAAAGTTCTTAAGCTGTGCCTGTTTTTAGATCTAATACAAAGGGGTGCTAAGTACCTATAAAGGTCAGGCAACTTGTGAACTTACAAGGAGTAAAGAGGTGAGAAACTTACTCAGAGGTTTTTTCAGGTGTGAATTACTCAAAAGTTTAGCTTTCTTAGGTGTGAATTAAGAATGGTCTGTCCTTTGTGATTGGTAGATGTGAGAACTTAGGGGAGGTGACATAAGAGAAAATTCCCTTTAAAAGGAGACGAAAAACTCTTTCTCGGGGACAGTCTCAGGGAGAGTCTCAGAGGAACTCTGGAGATGGCAGCTGGCCAAAGCTGAACTGGTGTCTCTCTGAACACTAGAACCCTTGCTTGGAAAAAAATCTTGTGGTGAGTGGATAAAAGACTAACTAATCTTTCTCTTAGGACTTGGGCCTGGGTTGGCCAGGGCTGGCCTGGGTCGGCCTATCTTTTTCTTATTATTTCCTTTTTCTCTCTCTCTCCCTTTCTTTAATTCCTCATTTGTATTAAAATCTCTATAAAACCCAGCTGACTTGGGTATATTTAATAATTGGGAATTTTTCCCTGGCGACCACCTTATATTTGATTTAAAACAAGACATTGTCTTGAAACCATATTATCTGCGGTCACAATTTAAGCAAAACACTCGTGTATCTGCCACAGTTTATGTCTTCCATTATTTTAATTATTACAGTTCTAAGAACAATATGAGTACTTAATAGAACCAATTAAGCACAAAACTGATATCCAGTAGGGAATATTACAGATCCTATACACAGAGTTGGTAACAACTATCTGCAATTCATGTTTGATGCTGAAACTACAGGTTTTGTAGTTGGTGTTTAACCAGCTTTAACTAGTGAGAAATGCCAGATTTCAGAGTCTGAAGGTCCCTTTCCTCCCTACCTCTCAATGCCTGCTATCAACCCACATCAAAGTGAAGGACAAAGTCTGGAAAGGGGGTTGGGGAATTCCCTATAATAAAGGGCAGGGCTTGGCAAGTAGAGGCAGGCAGAATCTTGAGGTCCTGACCCAGGGTACCAGTGGAGGAAAGGGCCCATCCTGGGACTTCAGAGACTGGGCAGAGTGGGGCTCTTAAGTCTGGGAAGACCCACCCAGAGTAGGCTGAATGTGAGACCCTGAGGAGCTGAGGTCACTCTGCCTTTTGGAAACCAACTCTTCAGGTGCAGGTCCCAGGTGAGTCTAGGCCAGGATCCCAGAAGGCAACAGACTTCTTGCTGGCTCCTCTTTCCTTTGAGCCTCATTCTCTCCTTCTTACTTCATGGTGAGCCTCTTCTGAGGCAATCTGGAACATGGTTCTCCTAGAACTAGCTACTAGCTATCTAAACTCACATTCACAGCCCAAATGCCACAGGGCATCATCCCCAATTTTATCATTGACTCACACTTACTGCCTCCATCACAGGCCACCGTGAATTCATAATTTATGAAATGGGGCTGGACCTGCCTCATTCTTTGGGTGCTCAGGAGGAAAGATCAGGAATGGTATTCAGAAGGTGGCAGCGACCATTTTAATGAGACCCAGAGACAAGTAGTGAAAAATGGAAAGGCTAAAACTCCTTTGCTTATTTTGTCAAATAATGTGTATAGTATTGGGATTAGCTGTTCTGTAAGTGTTTGCTAGAATTCACTTGTGAATACATCTGGTCCTGGGGATTTTTTCTTATTAAGGAGTTCTACCAAATTCCTTTTATGACACAAACGTGGTACTGATTCCAAAGCCAGGCAGACCAAAAACCAAGAAAGAAAACTACAGACCAAACTCCTTAATGAACACAGATGCAAAAATCTTAAACAGGATATTAGCAAAAAGACTCCACATGGATTATTCACTATAATCAGATGGGATTTATACCAGGAATGCAAGGATGGTTCAATATTAGGAAAACCAGCTACATAATTGACTATATTAACAAGCAAACTGACAAAAATCACATGAATAAACAGTATTTATTTAAAACCATCAGCAATGGGGACAAGTTAGAAGCCTTTCCAATAAGATTGGGAGTGAAGCAAGGATGCCCATTATCACCTCTTTTATTCAATATTGTACTAGATATGCTAGAAATAGTGATTAGAGAAGAAAAAGAAATTGAAGGGATTAAAGTAGGCAATGAGATACTTAAAGTATCAGTCTTTGTATATGACATGATGGTATATTTAAAAAACCCCAGAAAATAAACTAAAAGGCTAGTGGAAATAACCAATAACTTAGTAAAGTTGAAAGGTATAAGATAAACTAACATAAATCATCAGCATTTCTATATATTTCCAACAAAACTCAGCAGCAGGAGATAGATAGAGGGATGTTAAAATATCCTCTACTGCAAATATAAATAACAGAAATAGGTTTTGAACAATAATACATGTATAACCCAGTGGAACTGCTTGTTGGCTTTAGATGGGGGGAGGAGACAGCAAGGGGAGGTCATGAATCATGTAACCATGTAAAAATTAGGTAGAAAAAAACCTGATTCCCTCCCCTAAAAAAAAGAAAAAGAAAAGTGGGAAGGGATAAAGAGGTAGAGGCATGCCTCTTAGATGGGGGAATGTGATAGCTAAGGGAGTTTGAATGGAGAAGAGGATGAGGAAGGGTCAAACAGAGTATCACTCACAGAACCATGGTCTAGAGTTGGAATTACTAGGAAGCCTAGATCCCAAGGAGATGAGAGACCACTGGGACAGGAGTTTGGGTCTCATTTTTATACTTATTTGTGTTGGGAGAGGGGAGGGGAACAGACCAGCCTCTCTCTGTGCCACCTTGTGATTTCATTGAGGGTATCCAAATTATCTCGAAGTTACTGTTATAATTTCATGATGCCAAAGTCATGAAGCTCTTCTGGTGTTCTACTCATCTGGAGCTGATGGTTCCTGACTGGATTGCATCTGTAATTTAGAGATCAGAGATCATACACCTTGACTAGCACTACCTCGATAGTTCTTCCTAATTTGGCACACATTACTAGAATGTGAATTATTTTTTAAAATGTGATAAGATTTGTAAATTGTCCTCCTTTGATCTTTGGCATAATTTGTAGGTGACTTCCAGGTTTGCCTTTGTAATCTTGTTCCCTGCTAAAACATTCTTATTGACCAGGAGAGGGAGTGGCCAGTGGTACTAGAATGAGACAAAATTTTAAGACAATCCATACCCTAGTCTCCTGTCCACCATCATGCACCACAATGTCTAGACAGTAATCTAACCAAAATCATAGCAAAAAGAACATAAAAAATCATGACAGTGTGACAAGGAAATCACTTTTAAAGACTGATATATATTAATTTAAGGTCGCCAAGGAATTCAGCTATGTAATTCCTTAATGAAAACTCAAGTCTGCAGTCAATCTTTTATGGAGTTTAATTACAATAGGAGGAAGAAAGGAATTAGAGATAGAGAGAGAGAAAAAGGGAGAGAAGGGAATAGGGCTTAAATACCCCTTCTGTTTAGGCTGGGCCAAAAGGCCCAAGCCCTTAGATAGCTGGGGCAAAGAAAAAAGATCAGTCCCTATTACTCACGTGACCAAAATGGAGAAATATCCCAATGGTGAAATTTCCAACATTTATAAGTCTAAGAAATTTTGAGGTTTACAATAGAAGAGTGTAGGCCAACTACCACGTATCTAGTGTGGTGGGTTCTGAGTCTGAACACAACTGTTCTGAGACACAGGGACCTACCTAAGTCAACAGCAGAGCACCCCAAGCCTAACTAACCCTTGAAGTTCTGAAATTTGGCCTATTTAAACCTGTGGTGAGGCTCCTGGACCCAAGACAAAGCAGCTCACAGGGCTCTGAGCTCTTCAAGCCATCAACAGTCCCTAGAGGAGGCAGAATCAGCGGCTTCTAGAGTTCCTGGTCCATAAGCCATCATACCATCATGGAAGTAATGAAAGTTGCATAAACTCAGAACTAGAACTGAGGGGAAAACTGCACTTTAATAGAGTATCCCCTCTACTCTGAAAACAGAGTCCACCTTTTAAGACATAACTAAGAAAAAATTAAAGACTGGGAAAATGAGACAACAGCAAAAGAAACACCTAACCATAGAAAATGTCTAAGGGGGCAAAGAAAAGCAAGGCATAGGCTCAGTAGGAGACAATGAGATCAAAGAGCCACATGCAAAACAACAAAGAAAAAATAGAAATTGGTCTCAGGTGCTGGAAGAGCTCAAAAAGGATGTCAACAATCAAATAAGAGAGGGGGAAGAACATTGGGGAAGAGAAATGAAAGTAATGCAAAAAAACATATAACAATTTGAAGGGCAGAATTGGTCAAATGGAAAAAGAGGCACAAACATCCAATGAAGAAAAGAGTTCCAAGAAAAGTAGAAATAACCAGATGGAAAAAGAGATTCAAAATGTGATGGAAGAACATCAGTCCATAAAAATGAGAATTGGGCAAATAGAAGCTGATGACCTCAGGGGACATCTAGAAACAAATGAAATCAAAAGAATGGAAGGGAAAAGAAGAAAATGTTAAATAACTCATAGAAAAAACAATTGATGTGCCAAAAAGATCCAGAAGAGGCCATCTAAAAATTATTGGACTACATAAAAGTGATGATTAAAAAAAAAGGCTAGACATTATATTACAAGAATTATCAAACTATTCTGATGTTCTTTAACAAGGGGGGGGGGAGAGAAATCAAAAGCATCCACAGATCATCTCCTGCTATAAACTCCCAAATGACAACTCCAAGGAATATTATTGCCAAATTTAAAAATTCCTAGTCCAAGGAGAAGATATTGCAGGCAGCCAGAAAGAAATCATTGAAATATCATTTAACCCCAGTGAGAATTAGAGGATCTAGAAGTTTCTGCATTGAAGGATCAGAAGGCTTTGAATATGATATTCTGGAAGGCAAGGAAACTAGGTTTACAACCAATAATCATCTACCCATGAGAACTGAGTATATACTTTTAGGGGGGGAAATGATCATGTAATAAAATGGAAGATTCCCAAGCATTCTTGGTGAAAAGACAAGAACTAAACAGAAAATTTGATGTCCCAATAAAAAATTCAAAAGAAATATGAAAAGGTACATAAAGAAAAGAAAATTTAAGGGATTCAATGAGGTCAAATTGTTTATATTTGTATGTCAAAAGATGATATTTGTAACTTCAAAATTGCGTCATTGTCATAGTTAGATATATACAGAGGATGTTGGAATAAGTTGTTTAGGATAACAGGCAAAAAAATCAAGGGGTGAAAAAGAATTTTACTGATGAAAAAGGGAAGAGAGAGGTAAAATGGAATAAATCATATCACCAAAAAGTCATGAAAACAGAGATATTACAGTGGAGGGGAGGATGAAGGTGGAGGCAGGCAATGTTTACTGTGATCAGCATTGGTTTAGAGAGGGAACAACAATCAGACTCACTGGGGTATAGAATCCTATCTTAACATATAGAGAAGTAGAAGATAATGTGAAAGGGATGGTGAGTAGGGGTGCCATGTATAGGAGAGGGAATGGAGAGGGCAAGAAACAAAGCACTTCTGTGAAAGAAGAAAGCACAAGATGGAGGGGAATACACAGATGTTAATTGTAACTGAATGTAAATGGGATAGATACACTCTTAAAATGGAATCTGATAGCAGTAGTAGTGGTAGTCTCTCGGTGACCGAGAATGACTATTGTCTTTGTGCAGTTTCATCTATGGTGTACCCTCATGTGGCTTTGAAGTCCAAAGGCTGAGGCTCAGAGTTTGTGGCACATGGGGCATGGGGCGCCAGTTGTTATGGGTGGTGCGGTTGTGGCCTGGTGTCGGCATTCACGCGCAGTGGCAAGATGTCGACGTCGCTCATCTTCAAAGGTGGTTAATGGTTAATGTGGCATGGTTAATGTGGGTTCGCCAGCTGCTTCTGTCAGAGGCAGCGAGTTCTAGTTGCTTTGGTGTAATGCCAGCCCACTTCAGGTTGGACTTTAGCTGATCCTTGTACCTTTTCTTTGGTCAGCCTTGTTTCCTGAGTCCAGCTGAAAGTTCATCGTAGAATACCTGTCTTGGTATTTGCTGTGGGTCCATGCAGATGACGTGTCCAGACCATCGTAGCTGGGTTTTGAGGACCAGGACTTCGATGCTGGTGGAGTTGGCTCTGTCGAGGACTTCCTGATTGGTGATTCGGTCCTGCCATCGGATCCTCATGATTGACCGGAGGGAGTGTTGGTGGAATTGCTCCAACTGTTTCATGTGTTTCCAGTACAGTGTCCATGTCTCACAGCCGTACAGGAGCAAGCTGAGGACCACTGCGTTATACACTTTGAGCTTCGTCACAGTGCTTACACCTCTATGTTGGAGGACTTTGAAGCGCAGCCGCCCAAGTGCCTGGCTGGCCTTTTGGATCCTGGCATTAATCTCGTGGTCTAGGGACCCGCCATTGGCAATGGTACTGCCCAGGTATTTGAAAGTGTTGACGTTAGAAAGCTGCGTGCCGTCGATTGTAATGCACGGCTGGTTTGTTGGCCTCCCTGGTGCAGGTTGGAGCAGCACCTCTGTTTTGCTGAGACTGATAATCAGGCCAAACCATTTTGTTGAGGTGGAGAACCTGTCCACAATGGTTTGGAGATGATTTTCTTGGTGGGCCATGAGAGCACAGTCTTCTGCAAAGAGAGCTTCCAGCATGAGTCTCTCTGTTGTCTTTGTTTTTGCGGTCAGGTGGCGAAGGTCGAATAGTGAGCCATCCAGTCAGTATTTGATGTAGATGCCCAGGTCTAGATCCATCACAGCATGTCATAATACTTGGGTGAAAAATAGGTTGAATAGTACCGGAGCAAGGACACAGCCTTGTTTCACGCCATTGGAGATGTTGAAGCAATCGGGAGTCTCTCCACCAGATAGGACTTCCCCTGTCATGTCGACATGAAAGAGCTGGATCAGTTTGACGAATTTTGCTGGGCAACCAAGCTTGCTGAGGATCACCCACAATGCGTCCCTGTTCACTGTGTCGAAAGCTTTTGTCAGGTCTATGAAGACAATGTAGAGACTCAGGTTCTGCTCAAGGCATTTTTCCTGCATTTGCCTCACCGTGAAGACCATGTCGATGGTGCTGCGATCTGGTCAGAAGCCACATTGTGATTCAGGCAGGGTCTTCTCAGAAACAGATGACAGGAGTCTGTTGAGTATAACACGGGAGAGGATCTTTCCAGCAGTGGAGAGTAGTGAGATGCCTCTGTAGTTGTCACAGGCTGCTCGTGAACCTTTGTTCTTGTATAGGGTTACGATGGAGGCATCTCTGAGTTCTGGGGGCATGTCTTCCTCTTCCCATATGCTGGTCAGCACTATGTGGAATGCCTGGAGCACCTTTCCATTTAAGGCCTTGTACACCTCGGTTGGGATCCCGTCTTTACCGGGTGCCTTGCTTGCACTCATTTGTTGAATGGCTTTTTGGACTTCCTCTATTGAAGGAGGCCGTTGCCTGGGGTGTGGCCGCTGCTGCATGCTAGAAGCTACTGGGAGCCACAAGTGAAAGCTGGGTGTCAGGTGAGGGTCAGAGGTTGGAGAGCTGCCCTAGGAGGGCACGACAAGCCCTCCATACCAGAGATACTACCCCTCCCTGAGCACCCCATCTATACACCATAGATGAAAATGCACAGACAATTGTCATCCTCGGTTACTGAGAGACTACCATTGAAGGAGGGTCGTCAAGTTGTTCAATGGTGTGGTTTTGGGGGATCTTGCCAAGGGCGCTTTGGTTGACTGAAGAGGGTCGGTTGAGAAGCTGACTGAAGTGTTCTTTCCACCTGTTGCTGATGCCTTTTTTAACTTTTATGAGAGTGTCACCGTCAGAGGATAGCAAGGGAATGGTGGTGGGTTTTAATGGCGCATAGACAGTCTTGAGGGCACTGAAAAATTGTTTGTAGTTTTTCGTATCAGCAAAACGCTGGATTTCTTCTGCCTTTTTTTCCCACCATCATTCTTGCATCTTCCTGATCTCACGCTGCTCTGTGGCTTGGAGAGAGTTGAATCTGTCCTTTTTAGGAGCAGAGTTTGGGTTATTTTGCCACTCCATAAAGGCTTTGTTCTTTTTGCTCAATAGGTCTTCAATAGCAGTGTTGTTCTCATCCTGGTGGTTGCATTGTTTGGGGCCTAGGACTGCCTTTGATGTTTCCTTCACTGCGTCTCCGAACTGGTTCCATTTCTCAGTTGAGCTTCCAGTGAGTGGTCCCTTGGCAGACAGCTTGTCATCCAGGCAAGACTGGAATGTTTGCAAATAAGATGGATCTCTAAGACGACTTATGTTGTAAAATGCACGAACTGTCTGGGCACGTTTTGGATGGCGAGGCGCAATGTGCATTTGAAGAGTCGTTCTAACCAATCGGTGGTCTGTCCAGCATTCAGCTCCTCTCATGGCTCTGGTGATCTTTACATCCTGGATGTCTCGCTGGCTGGCGTACAATGCTGTAGTCAATGAGATGCCACTGTTTTGATCGTGGGTGCACCCATGTTGTTTTATATTTGTTCGCCATTCTGAACACAGTGTTTGTGATGGTGAGTTCGAACTCTGAGCATTTGCTGAGTAGCAGTAAGCTGTTGTTGTTCATTTTGCCCACACCATGTTTGCCGAGCACTCCTTTCTATCTTTCATGGTCCTGGCCAATGTGGGCGTTGAAGTCTCCCAGTAGTATCAGCTTGTCATTTGTGGGCACTGAGTGCAGGACGGCACTCAGGTCAGAGTAGAACTGCTCAGTGGTCTCCTCTGTGCTGGTCAGTGTTGGGGGATATGCGCTGATGATTGTGGCATACCGGTCTTTGCTGAGAGGCAAACAGATCTACATGAGCCTCTCGCTGATGCCCACAGGCAAGTCTGGCAGCTGTTTGAGCAAACTAGTCTTGATAGCCAGGCCAACACCGTGAATTCTGTCTTCATTTGTGGCTCTACCTTTCCAGAAGAAGGTGTATCCAGTGGTGGGTTCTCTAAGTGATCCCTCTTCTGGTAAGCGTGTTTCACTTAGGGCTGCGATGTTGATGTTATATCGCGCCAATTCTTTACTGATTAGAGCTGTTCTTCTCTCAGGTCTTGGGGTATTCTCTCTGTCAAGTAATGTTCTGATGTTCCATGCTCCTAGTAGGAGTTTCTTTGTATTTTGGCTTTTTTATTTTAACCGCTTAAAGGGATGACCCGCCAGCCACAGTGTGCTGACCGGGTGTTTGTAGGGCAGGCAATGTTTGGGACACCTTTTCTAGTCCCCTCCCTTGTATAGGGTGAGCAGTGCTGTCCTAGAGAGGGCTGCTCAGTCACCCAAGATGTTGCCAAATGTTCCTGCTGCCCACAGGGCCGAGCGACCACTGATCCGTGGGCCACCTATGTGCAGGATCGTGACTACAACTGCCAGTGGTCATCTCCACCTGTTGCGTCGCCACTCCCCCATTGCCTCAGGTCTTGAAGAGGGTGGACGGGGTTAGGATAGATGAGTGTGCACAAAGATACTTGTGCGTGAAAGAGATTTAAGTGGAAAAGTCAATGCACAGAGACAGTCCCACTCTCTCGGCATTGGAAGCCTGGGTCCAGTGGCATGAAAAGTCGTTACACCTGGAGACTTCCTCAGCTGCATTGGATGGCCGTGTTGTCTTTTGTGCTCCAACACTCCCTAAGCACTCCACAGTGCTTTGATGCATCGCCATCTCAGGTGTTGAACCTTCTAATTGGTTTCTTCCACCTGTTCCACCAAAGCAGTTTTCACATGCTGCGTGAGCAAAGCTGTGGTTCACCAGGGGGTGGCGATGACCCAATGGCTACCCTCACAAGGTTTAGCCAGCCTGTCGAAGCCGTTGCCCGGGGTGTGGCCGCTGCCACATGCTAGCAGCTACTGGGAGCCACAAGTGAGAGCTGGGTGTCAGGTGGGGGTCAGAGGCTGGAGAGCTGCCCTAGGAGGGCACGACAAGCCCTCCATACCAGAGATACTTTCCCTCCCTGAGCACCCCATACACCCCAATCTGATAGCAGAGTAGATTTAAAAACCAGGATCTTATGATCTGCTGTTTACAAGAAACATATGAGTAGGGTAGACAAATACAGAATAAAGGTAGGGGGATGGAGGAGAATCTATTAATCAACTGAGATTTTTAAAAAATCAGGAGTGTCAATCATGACCTATGACAAAACTAAAGCAAAAATAGATCTAAATAAAAGGCACAAGGAAGGTCAATATGTCTTGATAAAATGTGCTCTAGACAATGTAGTAATATCAATACTTAACATATGCATCAAATTGTATAGCTTTCAAATTCTTAACAGAAATGAAAGAGGGTAAGGAAGAAATAGACAGTAAAACTATACTAGTGGAGGACCTCAAACTTCCCCTCTCAGGACTAGATAAATCTAATAAAAAATAAATAAGAAGTAAAGGAAGTGAATAAAATTCTAGAAAAGTAAGATTTAATAGATCTCTAGAGAAAATTGAATG
The DNA here is from genome assembly GCF_027887165.1 of Monodelphis domestica. NCBI lineage: Eukaryota > Metazoa > Chordata > Mammalia > Didelphimorphia > Didelphidae > Monodelphis > Monodelphis domestica. The sequence goes on from NC_077229.1 coordinate 741,237, forward strand.
GGGATAAAAAAGAATATGACTCCTTTTCAGCACATACTACATATTTGAAAATTGACCATATTCTAGTGCATAAAATCTTCACAACCAAATGCAAAAAAAAAAGCATAAATAATAAATGTATCCTGTTCAGATCATGATGCAATAAGAATAAACAGCAACAATTCATGGAAAGACTAAAATTAATTGGAAACTAAATAATCTAATTATTCAAAAGGGGTGGGTCAAAGAATGAATTTTAGAAACAATCAATGATTTAATTAAAGAGAATGACAATGAGGAGACAACATCTCAAAATTTATGAGATACAGCCAAAGCAGTATTTAGGGGAAATTTTATACTATTTATATCAATGAAAATTAGAAAAAGCTAATCAATGAATTGGACATGCAACTAAAAACAACTAGAAAAAAAACAAACTGGCAGTCTCCAATTAAAGACTAAATTGATAAAGTTAAAAAAAAGGAAAAATTAACACAATTAAAAGTAAGAGAACTATTTAACTAATAAATGAGACAATAGGTTGGTCTTATGAGGGGAGAATAAAAAATTGATAGATGTAGAAAGGAAAACTAAGGCAAGTTCTGGACTTTCTGCCACTGAGTTGGAACAAATAGCAGTTGGAATGTTAGAGAGAAGATATTGACAAGGACATTTGGTGGGGGAAAAGGCAACTGGGAGTGGCAGTTGGTCTCATGACTCTCACGCTTCCTGGTCTTTGGACTGGAAGGAGAGCTCTCTCCCTGTCTCTGGATAGAAGTGCCTCTATTCCTGAATTTCCCAACTGTGTACTCTACCTGGATTCCTGTGACCGTGTCATCGAACAAAAGGACTTAAGGGGAGAGGTTTGAACTGTAAAGCCTGTCTTTAGGAGCATCAGCCCGAAGAGACAGGCCCAACCATCTCTGAAAGTCAGAACTTTTTTTCCTCTTGCTGTCTACTGCAAAAGACTTTGAACTTAAGAAAACTAGTATAGATCAGCACAGACAGGAATAAAAGAAACCTTCCATAAGCCTGCAAGACCTGGCCTCAGCTCAAAAGCTGAGAGAGACTCAAACCCAATCTAAGGAAATCCTGATTCCCTCTTCCCTGATACCTCCCCAATCCAAACTTGTTATTAAAATTCATCTTTATTTAAATAACCACAGTCAGATAAGAGGACTATCATTTCAGGGGACATAGAGGGAGCTGAATCTCAGAACAGCCATTCAACCATACAGAGTTCTTATTGGTCCCCTGCCGGGCAACCTTGGTCAGGGGGAGGCTTGTTCCTCAGAAGGGTCGGTGCTTACCTGCCCTGGGGTATCCTCAACATCAATCAATAGCAAAGACATCCCCTCGGGCTATCATAGGTGGCCCATTTCTTGGGAACCCCATTTTTCAAAACTAGCCTCTCGGCAGGAGGCATCTCTCCCCTTTTACCTCACTAGCAGCCATATTCCCCCTCTATCTTCAACTCCTCCATTCCTTGTTACAAAACCTTCCATATCCCCTGTTCTTCAATCCCCAACATAAATCCCTATAGCTATTATGTGGAATATAGGTTAATTTCATTGTTCAAAAAAGGAAAGAAGAATATCTAATTGCCTGTATCAAAAATGAAAAAGGTGAATATATCTCTAATGAAAAGGAGAGTGAAGCAATCATTAGGAACTACTTGCCCAATATATGACAATACATCTGACAATCTAAACAAAATGGATGATTTACAAAATATAAACTTTCCAGATTAATAAAAGAGGAAATAGAATACTTAGAAAAAGAAATTGAACAGGCCATCTATGAACTCCCTAAGAAAAAAATCTCCAGGTCCAGATGGATTCCCAAGTGAATTCTATCAAACATTTAAAGAACAATTAATCCCAATACTCTATAAACTCTTTGGTAAAATAAGCATAGAAGGGAGTCCTGCAAAATCCTTTTTATGACAGTAATATGGTATTGATACCCAAGCTAGGAGACCAAAAACGGGAAGAAAAGTATACACCAATTTTCTTAATAACTATCAATGCTGAGGGGGCAGCTGGGTAGCTCAGTGGATTGAGAGCCAGGCCTAGAGATGGGAGGTCCTAGGTTCAAATCTGGCCTCAGACACTTCCCAGCTGTGTGACCCTGGGCAAGTCACTTGGCCCCCATTGCCTAGCCCTTACCACTCTTCTGCCTTGGAGCCAATACACAGTATTGACTCCAAGACGGAAGGTAAGGGTTTTTTTTTTAAAAAAATAATAACTATCAATGCTGAAACCTTAAATAATAAATACTAGCAAAAAAAACTACAGCAATCTAACACAGGAATTATTCACTATGACCAGGTGGGATTCATACCAAAATCCCAAAAATCGCAAGAGCCCATCTGATGGCAACTGAAAACAAACCCATTCCCTGCAGCCAAGAGAGCTTCCACTAGATATCATTAAGATTCACATGGTTATCTATAGCCACTTGCTGTGTCATTTAAAAGTTTTTGAAGCTCATGGATATTTGTCACAAATTCTCCAGATCTATTTACATAAGAACAACAAGACTGATTAATAAAGGCACAAGCACCTCCTGATGAGGCTGTGAGCATATCAAGGGCCAACCAATTTTGTAAAACCATTTTTACTAAGGAGTCAATCTCTTCCTGTAGGTAAGAGATGGCCTTAGTAGTTTGGGATATGGCTTGAACTGTGTCTTGAGCCAGTCTTTCAAACTCAGTTGAGATATTTCTAAATGAGTCTATTACTACCATCATTTTAAAATTTGACAGGAGAACCCAGAAAAAGCTCTGTACTGCTGATGAAGAAGCTCCTGAATGTGGTCTTGACCTTTTGGGTATAGAATGCCACCAAGAACCTAGATTTCTGGCTGTAGTTATCTGGCCAATATCTAAACCACAAGTACCATACCATCCTGGTGGAAGGGGAGAGTAAACTGAAGAGTTACAAATAAAAACCATCCAGGGGTCACCAAGCCCCATGGGAAATACTCCCTCCTCTGAGAGGAGATTTTAACAGCTGTAAAAGGCATATATTTATACATCCCATCCATTGCATTTTTAAACTATAATCTAGCACAGATAAATGTGGAGGTAGGGAATGGAATGGTGCCATTGCACTTCACTTTGTCAACAATGTACTTACTACTACTCAATGGACCCTTATCTCTTGTTACACACAAGTCAAAGGTAGGTGAATGATCAGTGAGGGATAGTGGCACTCATAGATATCTGAAAATCACTTCTTAAGACCCATTAAAATCAATTGAGATTTTTAGCTCATTAAATTCTTCAAAGGCCACAGATATAGGTTGTAACCATTTTGATGGAGCCCATTGATCCTCGTCTATATGACAATTACTAAAGGCAAAAGGAGTAAAAGGCCATTTGGGCAACATGTGACCTCCTTATCATGCAAGCTGTGGTAATGTCTCATTACTGTGGACTGGAATTGTTGTTCATGACAAGATAGAGCACCAATGGATTTGGTGACAAACCAAGAATCCATAAGGACCTATGGCTTTGCTACGGAAGAGTTTGTCCAACTTGTCTATGGTCTTTTAAAATGGTATTATCTCCAGTCCAGTCATAGGAGGGAGGGTACAAATAAAGACAATGTAATGGAACATATAGTTAATAGCCAAAACACAGTAACTGAAAGTGACATCGTGTAATGGAATATTTTAGATTAGATTAATATGGGAATTTAAAAACAAAATTGAATATTAAAATAATCAGCAAATTATATATATATGTGTGTGTGTGTGTGTATATATGTACACATACACACACACACACACACACACACACACACACACATATATATAAAACAGGATCACTGTTAATAAAAGGTAGCTTTTGTAAGATTCAAATTTAGGTTTTACCCAATGTGAGAGTTATAAAAGTGGTCACCAATTATAAAATATTAGCCCCTAAGCCAAAATGACTGTTAGCAGTTTTTATTCATAAGGTAGAGATAGTGAAAGTGGGAAATATAGGAAGGAGACAAAGCCTGGTCTTAGCCTACCAACCCTAAGTTCTGCTCTGTTCAAGTCCAGCTCAGCCCCCAGCAGGGGCTTCCCCAAGTCCCAATCTCCATGTGGATTTCCTAGGAGTTATCAGCCAGAATTCCTGGTGGTGTCTTCAATCAGAGTTCCACCGACACATACTCTTCCTGCACCTCCAGTCACTCATCCAGCAAGCCTCTCCAGAACGATTCCAGGCAGAGGTGCCTCCAAGAATCTCCCTTCAGCTCAGCTCAGCTCACCAGTGCAGAGAAAGAACCTGAATACCCAGGTTGGCCTTTTTAAAGCAGTTTTCTCAACATTACTTCCTGTCTCCCTCACCCCTTCCTAGGAATTAATCACAGCCTCATTATTTGCCTAGCACTGTCTGGGGGGTCAGGGTCTGTGAGATCTACCTCTTGTCCTATGAGGGTGTAAACTCTTACCAGAAGGATTCACATGTTTCTGACTGATTGAGTTAAAAGGGTGGAGCACTCCAAGTACTTGATTGAGTTAAGATGAAGAAATTTCCTTTCACAATCCCTGCTGTGATTCTACTGGGAGATGAGTATGTTGAAATCTCCCATAGTTATATTCCTAGTCTCCCCAATGAATCATTTAACATAACTAGCTTATACCTCTTAAGGTCTTCTATCTAGAGGTGCATACAACATTGTATTTTCTAATGTAAGAAAAAAACTCTACTAGAGATATTATACCAGGGTGAAAGGGGGAGAGGTACAGATAGGCACCTCAAAATTTAGGGTACTTGAGGTCACAGAGAACCTTCTCCCCTAAGAAACCCTTTCTCCTTTCAGGCCCCCCTTACCCTTACAAAGATCATCTGACCATGTTTAATTAACTAAAGCTGATTTAATAACAAGTTCAAAATGGGAGATATCCGGATAGAGGGAAGTAGGGATTGCCCTATACCTCAGCACAGATTGGTTTTGAAGTCTCTCTCAGCTTTTGAGCTGAGCCCTGGCCTCACAGGCTTGTGGAGGGTTTCTTTTATTCCTATTCTATACTATATCTACGCTAGCTTTCTTAAGTCCAAAGTCTTTAGCAGTAGACAGCAAGACGAAAGGAGATTCTGACCTTCAAAGCTAGTTTGCCTGTCTCTTCAGGCTAATGCCCCTAAAGACTGGCATTACAGTTCAAGAAGCTCCCCTTAAATACTTTTGTTTGATGTCACGATCCACAGGAATCCAGGTAGAGCAAACATTTGGGGAAAATCCAGGAATAGAGGTTGTTTCTATCCTGAGGGCAGGGAGAGCTCCTTCCAGTCCTAAAGTCAGGAAAGAGTCCTTGTGAGAGCAACTGTCACTCTCCCAAGTCTCTCCCCTCCCCTTCCAGCTGCCTTCATTGTCAATCAATCGTCTCTCTCCAACATCCCAAACCCTAAGAGGAAATTACAATAATTTGGGGATAAGAGGGAAATAAAAGAGAAAGAAAGCAAAAACAATGATTGATAGATGCATTGACAAAAAGCCAATAGGGGTCAATCCCCTTTGGCATAAGAGTTTACATTCAAAACGTGTGTTCAACCCTCTTTAGTTTGCTTGACTATATCCCAACGTTCATTCTGGATCTTCTGAAGCAGTGTAGGCTCCTTTGTGGCACCTTCTCCAAACAGTTCACTTCTTAATTCAAGGAGTTAGCAAGCTTCTTTTCTTGAAATTTCTCTCAAAAAAATGTTAAATCTTGGATTTGGGGGAAATTATACAATCCCCCTGAGGGGGGTGTTGACCAACACCTGGATCCACGGTGGAGTTATGGGGTTTATGAGTCAATTGTCAAAAGAAAAACCCAAAACAGAAAAAATTCAATTTTAGGAGTCTCAAAATCTATGTGTATGAAATTTGTGAGTAAAAAAGAATCCATCCAGAACAGGTCCAGCTTTTGAACACATCCTCAACATTTTCACGACTCATTGATACCTGGAACCCTTCGCTCTTGCAGGTGTTCCTCTCTGGGGACCAGACCAACAAGGTCAAGTATGGTAGTCCCCCTTCATGTGCTGGATTCTCCCAGGAGAGCTAAGAAGCCCAAACAACCACCAAAAGCCCCCTGTGCCTCCCTCCCCCTAACCTCCCAGTGATTGCTGTGGGAGAGCCTGAGTGATGAAGGAGATGGGGAGACACCCAGGCCTGTCACCCTGGGCCGCAGGGCCAGAGGGCAGGCAGAATCCGTCTCCCCAGTAGCTCTGGGCCTGGGCTTTCCTTCGGGCTGTTGTCCAAGCTTCATCTTGGTGCTCTGGAGGAGGAGGAAGAGGGTGGGAGACTCTAGAGGAGAGGGGGAGGGAAGGGGGGCTCTCAGAGGCCCAGCCTGATAGGCAGTGGTCCAGGGGAAGCCCAACCCTGGGGTGGGGTTTAGAGACTTGGGAAGAGTCCAAGAGGAGAGGGAATCCTTCCAGGCCACATGAAGGATGTTAGGCTTGGGGAAGGAGAGCAGGCAGGCCCTGAGGTCCTGGCCCGGCTTCCTGGGGCTGTTGGGACGACGAGGCCCCTCCCATAGCAGGCTGGCTGGAATGGAGGATTCCTGCAGCAGGGACCACTCTTCATCCCCTCAGGCTGAGCTCTCTGCCCGGGCAGATCCGGGTAGGCCTCATCCAGGCCCTCCCAGCTCCTGCCTCCCGCTGGCCCCCCTTGCATTGTGCCCGCATCTAGACGGGGTGTGAGGGAGGGCAGCTGGGTGGCAGAGTGGGTAGAGGGCCTGGACGGCAGCCAGGGAGCCGCTTCCTCCTCAGTCCCCATCTGGCCTCGGTGGGGCTGGAGGGTCCCCCAGGCCCTGCCAAGGAGCTAAACACAGCCCAAAGGACACGGGGACGGTCCCTGTGGGCCATCGGGGGACCTCCGCTCAGAGTCACAGCTGTGGGGAAAGTCCTCTCAGCAGCCATCAGACAGAGCCCAGGGCCTTGCTTGGGCTCCTCTCCAGGCACCCAGGACGAGGTCCAAGCCTGCTCCATTTCCCCCATCGCTGCCTTCCCTAGACTGTCCAGAAAGGAGCAAAATGGAACCTAGCGTTGCTGCAGGGGGCGAACCTGTCATCGGCCCCCTTTTACATGGGGGTGTGCTTGCCCCCCGCCTCTGGGCTAACAGAGGATCATGGGTAAAAGCACACAGACCAAAGCAGACCCTAGGAAAAGTGACCTCTAGCAGGGTACCAGCCACCAACAAGCGACCCCGTCCTTAGTCACTGAGGGGGATGGAAAGCTTGCCTGAAGACTGCAGGGCCATCCCACCCCCTCCTCCCTCTGATGCCCGCCCCCATATCAGCCTCGAGAACTTCCTAGCTGTGTGACCCTGGGCAAGTCACGTCACCTTTGCAGCCTCGGCTCCTGAAAGTGGGGCCCTGCAGAGTCAGAGCGGCCAAGTCGTGGAGAGCTGCCCCGAGCACCGCTAGGGGCCCCTCAGCCCTGGCACAGGATTACTGGGAGTGCCCACCTGCCTCCAGACAGCGCCCCTGGAGCTCCAGGCTAAGGGGGATGGCAGTGGCCCGAGGGGCAGCTCTTGTCCTTGGACCTGTGCTGGGGGCTTGAGGCGGGCTCCCGGCTTTGGGACAGGTCTCGGGAGAGAGAGAGGCACTCACTGGCAGTGGTGTTGGAGGGCAGGGATGGGGGCGCCCTATTGACGGACGACGGGAAGAGGCTGGGCGGCAGGGATTGAGACAGAAGCTGGAGCTGTCGGTCACCTGAGCGAGGCCGACTCGGGCCTTGGCTGGGAAGAGCTCAGGGGACAACCCCGGGGTATCGGGGCAGACCTGCGGGTGGATATCTGGGTCTGCCTCAAAACCTAGGAGAGAAGACGAGGCCCAAAGTCCCCTCTTCCTCAGCACCACAAGAATAACAGGGAGGGAAAGGAAGTTCCTGCTCTCTGTCGGCCTGGTGGCAGGCCTGGCCCTGGGAAGAGGAGGGAAAACCTGCCCCTCTGGGTCCCTTCTCCCTCCTGTGCAAGCCAGACGTTGGGATGGCTTGCAGGGAGCTGGAGTTGCTGGGACTGACGAGCTGACCTCAGACGAGAGCGTTCTATTTGGAGTGTGACCAGGAGAAGTGCTGGGAAAAGGTCCGACCAATGAAGTCTGTTGTCTCTTGGCTTTGGAGACAGAAGCAAGAAGGGCAAAGTCCAGCTCGCTCGCTCTGCTTTCTCTGCCGGGCTACAGTGACTGAACTCCCAGACCTGCCAGCCCACTTCCCCAAACTGAACTCCATTCCACCATCCTCCAACCTAGGAATTATCCTAGGATCAGGGGAACCCCCAACCCTCTTCCCCTCCATTTCCTCATCTTCCCCTCCATTTCCTCATCTTCCCCTCCATTTCCTCATCTTTCCCTTCATCCCCAACAGGCAAGTCTGGCAGCTGTTTGAGCAAGTTGGTCTTGAGGGCCAGGCCAGCACCGTGGATTCTGTCTTCATTTGTGGCTCTACCTTTCCAGAAGAAGGTGTATCCAGTGGTGGGTTCGCTGAGTGATCCCTCTTCTGGTCGATGTTATATCGCGCCAGCTCTTTACCGATTAGAGCTGTTCTTCTCTCAGGTCTCGGGGTATTCTCTCTAGTGGTCACCTCCACCTGTTGCGTCGCCTCCCCCATCGCTGCAGGTCTTGAAGAGGGTGGACGGGGTCAGGATAGATGAGTGCACCAAGACACTTGTGCGTGAAGGAGATTTAAGTGGAAAATCTCAAAGTTCCTAATAGGTATCAATAAAATGCTCTAACTTATAATTAGACAAATGCAAATTCAGGAAAGGACTCTAAAAGTTGAATGGCTAGGAAATGATAATATGAAAAGTGAGAAAAACGAAAGTCAGTGGTAATACCAAACTTCCAAACTAATAGCTATCAAAAATGTTCTAACTGGGGGCAGCTGGGTAGCTCAGTGGATTGAGAGCCAGGTTTAGAGTATCTGGTGTCAGATACCTCCCAGCTAGCTGTGTGACCCTGGGCAAGTCACTTGACCCCCATTGCCACTCGTAACCCTTTCCACTCTTCTGCCTTGGAACCAATACTCAGTATTGATTCTACGATGGAAGGTTAAGGGCTTAGAAAAGGTGTTCTAGCTTGTAATCAAAGTCATCCAGGGCCTCCCTCCTCACAGCTCCTCACTACAAGCTCACACGAGAATGAGAATCAGATGACAAAAAAGGAAAATGCCAAACGGAGGGGATGTGGACTACACAGCTGATAGAGTTGTGAGCTTGGTCTGACCATTTGGAAAAGCCCTTTGCAACCATAGCCAGAGAGCTGTAAAACCAGGCAGACCCTTTGATGGATGATTTTAAGGGATGTTGCTAAGTCTGGACTTCAGAGAGATCAAAGAAAATGGCCCCAAGAATTAGAGCAGCTCTTTCGGCAGTGGCGTTGGGAACTGCGGGGATGCTCGTCAGCTGGGGAATGGGTTAACGAAGTTACAGTGTGTGAGTGTGAGGGAATGGTGTTGGGCTGTAAGAGGCGATGAGACTTTCAGAAAAGCCTGGGGACATCTGTCTGAACTTCTATAGACTTAGAATGCAATGAGGAGAAGAGTATGTGCAGTAAGAGCAACGTTAAAGCAATAACGATGACCAACCACAACTCCAAAAGCTCATGAAGACAAAAGGTTGTCCATCCCTCGCCAGAGCTGACAGGCTCCAGGGGGCTGACTGAAGCACTGAAAACAGAGCTCCAATGGGAATTGTGTTTTGATGACTACACGGCGCAGTGTGGAGCATCCGGACGGGAGCCAAGAAGACCCAAGTTCCTACCCAGACTCAGGTACTTCCTAGCTATGTGGCCTTGGAAAAGTCACCAAAACTCTCTATTGGGCTCAACTTTCTCACCTGTCAAATGGAGATAGAGGCCCCTACCTGTCAGGGATGGGACCCTTAAATGAGGTATATTTGTAAATTGCTTAGCACAGGGCCTGACACAAGTTAATATGTAAAGTTAGATTTCGATGTTTGCCTTCTCAGTGGGTGGGAGGGGGAAGAGAGGGAGAGAATCTGAAGCTACCAATAAAATAAAGTTGGATTTGTTGTTGTTGTTTTAAAGAAACATTTCCCACTCTCAATGGGCTTTGTAGCATTTAAAAGAGTGGGAGACATATATTGTTATAATTAAAATTGTTGATGTTGTAAACTGTAGTGAGTAAATTAGTGGAAGATATAAATTGTGATAGATATAAGAGAGGGTGAGTAAATTTGACCACAGAAAAATGTTTCACTACAGTGTCTTGGTTTTTAAATCAAATATAAGGTGGTCGCCAGGGAAATATTCCCAATTATGAATATGCCCAAGTCAACTGGGTTTTATAGAGAATTTAATTAATAATACAATGAGGAATTAAAGAAAAGGAGAAGGAGAGAGAAAAGGAATTAATGAGAAAAAATATGCTGGCCCAGGGCAGGCCTGACCAACCCAGGCCTAAGCCTTAAGAGAGAAACCAGTCAGTTATCACTCACCATAAGATTTGTCCAAATAAGGGATTCAGAGGGACAGAGTCTCCTCAGAGGGAGTTCCAGCCAGAGTCAGCCTCCCTTGAGAGACCTCCTTAGAGAATTCCTCCAAGAGCTCCTTCTCAAGCGATCTCCAAAAGATCTCCTCTCCAAAAGCCTCCCTTCTCAGCAGGCTGTCTTTTTCTTATATAGGGGGTTTTCTCTTACGTCACCTCCCCAAGTCCTTCCATCTACCAATAACCGTAGACGTTTTCTAAAGGACAGCCCATTCTGAATTCACAGCTAAGTCGACTAATCCCCTCAGTAAGTCTGAACCAGAGAAAACACAGCTGAGTCAACTAATCCCCTCAAGAGAAAACCTCTGAATAAGTTTTCACCTCTTTGCTCCTGGCAAGTTTACAAGTTGCCCAACCTTTATAGGTACCTAGCACCCCATTGTATCAATTCTAAAAACAGTCATGGCTCAAAGAACTCCCTGCCTCATTATAAGTATGGTTTTAAGTACTTTCATTGTTTAGCAAGGAGTTTTCTCCCCTAAAGCAGTCTTAAGTACGGACGGAGTAGAGGTCCTCCCATTTCTGATCCTGGCGAGTTCTCACATCAAAATGGGGAATGTTCCCAGTAGGGAATTGTTCCAATGAAGGATTCCCCAATGGAGAAATTTTTAACATTCACAAGTCTGAGAAATTTCAAGATTTACAGCTTGCATTCCACTGCAGAAACACGTACGTCTATAAGTGAGTACAGGATAGTTTGGAGAGCGAGAGGGAGGGCTAGCAGTTGGGGGAAACCATAAAAGGTTTCATACAGAAGCCTGAAAAGCTTAATATTTGAGGAAGTAACAAGAAGGATCAGCAGGGAGTGCAGATCAGTGCAGAGGAGGAAATAAGAGACAGAATGAAGTTGGAAGAATTGCAAATATTCGTTGGGTTAGAGCACGAAATGAAGCAAGGAAAATAATGTCCAGTGAAGTCTGAAAAATGGTCCAGGATTCCAGTTGTAACGAGATTTAGAAGCACTAATGAAGCATTAATATTAATTTTTATAATTAAATATAATAGTTTATTACATATAGTAAATATAAATGCTCCAGCCACTGGGGCATGCTCAGTCAGGAAGTAACACATTCAGGCTGTATTGGAGGAAAATAGTCTGGGCCACTACATGGAGGACTTGGAGAAACTCTTGAGGCAAAAGGAAGCCAAGTAAGAACTCATCGCGGCATTCCAGGCAAGAGGAGGGGAAGACAGTGTATATATACTATAGATATGTTGTGTAGAAACCCACCCAGAGAAGAGCCCTGCTAGATGCAGGAGATGTGGGTGACAAGGTCTGAGGACTGGACAGGTACTTGGGGAGAGGCTGAGGGTAGCACCAAAGTTACTCACTGGAGAGACTGGAAAAAGGGGGAGACCCTGGAGAGAAATGACAGTCAGAGGAAGGGTGGGCTGCCAGGCGTAAATGAGTAGCTCTGCTCTGGATAGGGTGGTTCCGATATTGGCAGAGAGCTGAAAATGTTCAGTAGACAAGACTCAAGAGAGGCTGAAAGCTGGCTAGAGATGGATCCGCGAGTCTTCCGCACAGAAATGATCATTAAGTTCAAGAGAGCAGACAAGTTCCCCAAGTGACTGAGCAAAGAGAAAACTAGAGACAACACAGGAAAGAGCCTCTGAGTAGCCTCCTCGGAGATGTGATATGAATGAGGAAGCTGCACAAGAACCCCAGGAAAGGGCCCCGAGGACGTTTTACAGGCAGTCAGAAGCACGGCGGAGAATGAGAACGAAGAGGCAAGACGTGAGCTTGTCAAGCAAGAGATCACCGGCAACTTTGAAGAGAGCATTTCCGTTAAGTGATGAGGCCAGAGGCCAGAATGTAAGAGGATGGCAAGTGAGATGAGAGGGAGTGAAAGCAATCTGGATTTCTCTTTCCAATGTAAAGAAGAGACTTAAGGCTTTTAAAAATAACACTGTACAAATTTCAACAACTGAGGTACCCTCTCACATCTACCAGATCGCCTATTACAACAGAAAAGGGAAATGACAAACATTGGAGGAGATGTGGGAAATAGAGACACTGAGGCACTATTGGAGGAGTTGTGAACCCATTCAATCATTCTAGAGACCGATTTGGACCTAGGCCCAAAGGGCTATAAAATATATCCATATACCCTTTGACCCAATGCCATTACTAGGTCTATATCCCAACCAAAGAGAAAGGAAAAAAAAGAAGAGGGCCCATATATACACAAATATTTGTAGCAGCTCTTTTTGTGATGCAAAGAATTGGAAAGTGAGGGGATGCCCATCAATTGGGGAATGGCTGAACAAGTAGCAGGTGTGATTATAATGTAATACTATTATGTTTTAAGAAATTGAGAGCAGGATCATTCTAGAAAAATCTGGAAAGACTTACATGAACTGATGCAGAGTGATGTGAACAGGACCAGGAGAAAGAGCACTATACACAATAACAATGATACTGTGTGATGAACAACAGTGAATGGCTTAGCTCTTCTCAATAATACGGTGATCCAAAACAATTTGAAAGGACTCATGATAGAAAATGCCATCTGCCTCCAGAGAAAGAACTGGTAAAGTCTGAATCCAGATCAAAACATATTTCACTTTCAATTTTTTTTCTAGTTTTCTCCCACAAAAGGACTGATGTGTTGAAAGCAAATTTCTCTCTCCAGTATCGCTTTTTTTTAAACATCATCTCTCAGTGACCTGCAGGTCAAATACCACTGAGTAAATTCAGGTACAGATAAGCCCTCAGAGAAAGGAAGTTAAAGAACAAAGGAACCAACAAGACAGGAAACTGATTCTACAGGCACTGCCCCGCCCCCCAGCAGCCCAGGCAAATTCAGAAACTATGATTGGTTCCTGAGATATAACGCATAAGAGTTAGCGGGTGGAGAAAACAGCTTATAAAGGGAGATCCAACAGGAAAGAAAAGCCTTTGGCATGAGCATGGAGAGCAGAATGGACAGAGTTCGGCTAGAGGCCCATAAATAGGACCATATATTAGAAAGTTGAGTATCCTTCTACTTCTCCCCTACCTTTTCCTCTCTTTACTGCTACTACTTTGATTTAATAAAGTTTTGAAGTTACAGTCTCATAATTTTAGTTATTACATGTGTAAAAATGATTTACATGATCGCACATGTAAAGTCTATACCATATTGTTAATCATCTGAGTGAGTGGGAAGGAGAATGAGGACAGGAAAGAACTGGGGACTCAAAATATATATAAAAAGATTTAAATTGTTTTTACATATAAAATAATATAATCATATTGAAGTTCTGAGCTTGTAAGGCAGTTCGGAATACAACACAACTTTTTTCTAGCCAAGGCACTCCCTTCTCTAAGGGCTGGGACCCTGGGTAGGAAGGTGATATACATACCTGTTACAATGAAAATACCAGTACAAAACATCTGTGAAAAGAGTGATTATTAAGTTTAATTTCATCAGGTTAAAGTGTATCTAATATCTGTAGAAACAATGCCAAAAGCAACTCAAGAAATGCTAAGAGATCAACTACTTTGGATATTAGGTACTCTAAAGGATCTAAAGGAAAAGTGACACTTGTAAGGAAATAAAGGAAAATATACAGAAATGGACTTCTTCAGTAGAATATTGTCAGAAATAGCAAAAATGAGAAGTGATCTAGTATAGAAAAAATAGAAAAGGGAAACAAAATGGAAGAACAGGTTCTGAATGTAACAGAACTTGAAAACCAGTTAGTAACAGAGCAGGAAAAAGTGATCAACCTAGAATATAGGTGCAAACAATTAAACCTCAGAATCACTGATATCCCAGACAGCACTGAAAGAATCTGAAATTCAAGTGAGTTTTCTCTGATTGACATCCTGTAATCAGAAAAAGATTTACTCTCAACACGAAGAAACCTAAAATGCAAGTCTCTGAGGTACATTCTCATCAGACTCTAAAATCTAAACCAAAATCTTCTAAAACTCAAGAAAGAAAAAACAATATGATTTCTACCAAATTGCCCTCCAAAAGGCAATGGTATCATGCCTCAAAACTATTTCTGAAGCATCATAACCCACAAAAAGGCACAGTGAAACAATTTTTCAGCTCAAAACAACTTAGAAGGCCTGTACAAGGGATCTAGTGCACCAGGGAGGAGGTGGAGTGCCCTTCTGAAGTAACAGGCCTTGGGCACAGCTGAAGCAGGAACTCTCAGCCACAGATAGTATAGGAGATTGGGCAACCTTTCAGAAGATTATAGGGATTCCTTTACTGGCTCCGGGTGCAAAACTCTTGTCACATTGCTCATACACAGAACCAGGTGGCAGTACTGGGGAGCAATATCAGAAGGAGGAATACCATCATACCCCAGTAATTGAAGCCACAGGGAAGTAGGGGACCCCAGTCACAGATTCAAGGGGGAAAAGAGTGCTTGAAGTTACTCACAGGTCCAGAGAGTATTGAACACACCTCTCCTTACATCATACCACCTTGGAAGGATTGAAAGCTGATAGAGTCCCAGTACCAATTCTGAAGGCAGCTGCACAAAGAACATGAAGCTTGGAACAGTGTACCTTCACCACAGATACAAAGTCCAACTTCAACAATTTTTTAAACTAAAAGAAAAAGGCAGAAAAATGAGCAAGCAACCAAAAAATAATTCAACATGGAAAGTTATTTTGGTTACAAGGTAAACTCAAACTCAGAAGAAGACAACATAGTCAATACTACTGCATCCAAAGCCTCCAAGAAAAAGATGAATTGCTCATGAGCCCAAAAAGAATGAAGGAGATCAAAAAGGATTTTTAAAATAAAGAAGAAAAATTGGGAAAAGAAATGAGAGTGATACAGGAAAATCGTGAAAACAAAGTCCACAACTTGGTAAAGGAGGCACAAAAAGGACTAAAGAAATGGATACCTTAATTAAGCCAAATTGTTTGTAAAAGAGGCACAAAAATCCAATGAAGAGAAGATCTCTTTAAAAAGCAAAATTGGCTAAATAGAAAAATATAGACAAAAAATCACTGAAGAGGAAAGCATCTTGAAAGACAGAATTGGCCCTTTGGAAAAGGAGGTGCAAAAATTCACTGAGAAAAAGAACTCTTTACAAAGTAGAACTGGCCAAATGGAAAAGGAAGTACAAAAGCTTCCTCAAGAAAATAATGTCTTAAAAATTAGAATTGGGCAAGTGGAAGCTAATGACTCTATGAGACATCAAGAAACAATCAAACAAAGTCAAAAGAATGAAAAATAAAAGAAAACATAAAGTATCTCACTGGGAAAACTGACTAGAAAATAAATATAGGAGAGATCATTTAAGAATTATTAAACTACCCAAAAGCTATGATCAAAAAAAAAAAGAGTTTAGATATCTTTCAAGAAATTGTCAAGAAAAACTGCCCTGATATTTTAGAACCAAAGGACAAAACAGAAATTGGAAGAATCCATTCATCATCTCCTTAAAGGGATCCCAAAAAAGATAATTGCCAGGAATATTAGTCAAATTCAAAAACTTCCAGGTCAAGTAGAAAATATTGCAAACACCCCAAAAGAAACAATTCAAATATCTTGGAGTCATAGAATAACACAAGACTGGCAACTTTTTCATTAAAGGACTGGAGGGTCTGAATATGATACTTCAAAAGATTAGGACTTCAACCAAGAATCACTTTTCCAAAACTTAGCATAATCCTTCAGGGGAAAAATGGGTATTGAATGAAATAGAGGACTTTTAATATTCCTGATGAAAAGACCAGACATGAATGGGAAATCTGACTCTCAAATACAATACAATACAAGAGAATCATAAAAAGGTAAACAAAAAAGAGAAATCAAAAGGCATTCTGTAAGATTAAACTGTGTACATCCCTATATGGGGAGATAATTCTTGCAACATCAAAGAACTTTGTCATTATTAGAGAATTTAGAAGGAGTATACAGAGCAAGGATATGAGTTAAATATGATGGAATGATATAAAAATAAAATTAAGGCAAGAGAAGTGCATTAGGAGGAGGGGAAGGGGAAAATAAAATAAGGTAAATTATTGCACATTAAAGAGCATAAAAGAGCATTCACAGTGGAGAAGAAGATAGGGGAACTGGGGAAAACACGTAAACCTTATTCTCATCAAAATTGGCTCAATGAGAGAAGAACATACACAATCAATTGGGTATAGAAATCTATCTTATACTACAGGAAAGTAGGATGGGAAGGTGATAAAAGAAGGTGGATGAGGCTAGTAGAAATAAGGGCAAATTGGGGGAGGTGGAAGTCAGAAACTAAACAGGATTAAACAAGATGGGCAAGTACACAGTAATCATAATGGTGCAAAACTCTATAATTCTCTCTAATAAAGGTCTCATTTCTCAAATGCATAGAGAAATGAATTGAATATGTAAGAATACAAGACATTTCCCAAATGATAAATGGTCAAATGATATGAACAGGTAAGTTCTCAGACAAAGTAATTAAAGCTCTCTATAGTCATGCAAAAATGCTCTAAATCATTATTAATTTGAGGAATGAAAATGAAAACAACTCTGAGGGGCAGCTGGGTGACTCAATGGATTGAGAATCAGGCTCAGAGACAGTAGGTCCTAAGTTCAAATCTGGCCTCAGACTCTTCCTAGCTGTGTGACCCTGGGCAAGTCACTTAACCCCAACTGCCTAGTCCTTACCACTCTTCTGCCTTGAAACTTAGTATCAATTTTAAGTTAAGGTTTAAAAAAATGTCTTTAATGAATTCCTTGACAACGGCATCAACTAAAAAGGACTTTATGAGTAGAGGGGGAAATAGTACTCCCTTGGGTAGATAAATAGCTAAGATATTTAACAACAGGTTCCTAAAGTATGTTAAGCAGAATTCTGATTATAAAATAAAATGAACATTAAATGATAAAAAAAAAGAATAGTGCTGAGGTGGGCATGTTTGTAGGAATCAGCAAAGGAACCAGCAGACAAAATGACAATTAGAGAAAGGGAATATGTTCTAAAAAGGGAATTGGATTTACTCTGTTTGGCCCAAGGAGGAAATTATTAGGTGTGGAAGTCAGAAAGAGGCAAATTTAGGCAACAACTTCCTAGTAGTTGGCCATCAAAAAGTGGATGAAAGTTAACTTGAGGATTAACGATTTCTCCCTCATAGATCTTCAAGAAAAGCTTGTATTACCCCTTGTCAAATAGCACATTGCTTGGCTAATATTATATCACTGGAATATTAGTTTGAAGGTGTGTCATCAGACTAGATGACCACTGAGGTTCCTCCCAATTCTGAACACGATCAAAGGCACAAATAAATTGATGAGATTATAAAGGCTGGAAGGAGAACCTCGGAGAACTCTTTCAATGGTCCCCTTAATGCAATAGCCAGTTATTTTACGTGCTACAAATGTTGAGGTTACAGAGCTGGAGTCAGAGAAGCAATGTTTGGACCGATCAGCACAAGGAATGAGACAGTGAGTCAAGGGGCTCAAAAGTCAGCTTCACAGACACACAGAGAAGGAATGTTCCTGTAAGAATAACTTGAGAATTTTAGTGGGCTGAGTGCAATAGTTCTGCCTTAGTCAGGCCATACATGGAATACAGTGTGGGAACCTTGTTTTAGGAAAAATGGGGAAGTGAGAAGCACATCCAAAAGAAGGGAGAATAGTGAGAAAACCGGAGAACACGCTAACCGCCAACTGGTTTAAGAAATGGCCCTATAAAGACTTAGCACTCACGCTAATTGCCTTCTGCTATGTGGAATTTAGCATTTCTGGAATTGGACCAGTTGAGGCGTAAGGGTTCTAAAGACTAAGAGCTCGGGGCAAAAGCGTCAAAGATTCAGATACAGGGCAGACTTGGGCTCTAATATTCAAGATACTCAACAATAGGGAAGGTGGTTTCCCCATCAATGAAAACCATCAAAGTTTCCCCAACTAGTTGTTGATGTTGAAATGGGCACTTTTGCACAGATATAGATTCAACATTACGTAGAGCCTGTAACTCTGGGCAAGGCCAAGTCTTGATACTCCTGTGTTTGCAATCACTGTTCTATTTAGAGTTAGTTGGCTCATCTGCAACAAATCATTTCAATGCTCATAGCTAAGCTGAGTCTCACAATCCAAAATGGACAGAAGTACTTTAAGACCTAATAAAACATCAGCTCCTCCTTCTCCATCCCTCCATTGCCGTTCTCTCTTAGTTTGGCTGCCTAGTCTATTGCACTCCTCTGCAGACAGGTATGTACACTGGTTCCTCTCTGGGTTTCCATGTACATCACCATATTTCCTTATGTCTCTCCTTTCCCCCCTTCCGCCTCTCTCTCTCTCTCCTTTCCCTTTCCACTTTCATGTCCTTTACTTCCCTCTCCTTATCCAGCCCTTCCCTTTCTTCCTAACTCCACTCTCTTATTTAGTCAAATTCTTGGATGACGTGTTGTTTCATTAGTGGTTTCTACGTTAGTCTGCCCCCACCAAGGAGGTAAGGCCCTATGGGGAAAAGTCTTTCCATTTGCTTCTCTGTACTGCCACCTCCTGCCATACTAGGCACTACCCAAACATTTGTTGAGTGACCAATTCAGTGTCCAGGTGGAAGGTTTCCTCATCAACGGGAGATCAATTAGTTCTAGTTTCCAACTAAAGGCCTATGATTACAGCACCTGGGAGTCAGGATTATATGATTTAGAACTAATGCAGAATTGTTATTCTAGACCCCAAAGAAACAATATTCCAAGGAGAGTATTGCCATTTTTATTGATCTAACAAATGATTTATGTGGCTTAGCAGGGAAGCGACAAGTGAGATTCCTTTAAGCAAAATTATTGCCATATAAACATATTAGCATATTCATGTTCCAATCTTCCTTTCACATGAGATAACAAAGTTTAAGCAAATGAAATTGATAGAAAATTAAAAAGTGGGATGAACCAATGAGACAAGAGGATGGTTTGGGAAATGAATAGTTGAATTGTTGTTATAAAACATTTAGGATTGGGAACCCCAAAAATACCTGATTTGATAATACTTTCTTGGGGCTGATATTTAAAAATGATTTTTCCAAAGTCTCAGGCAAAGAGTCATACATGTCCTTGTCTTCTCGTTTCCAATAATTCATTCCTAATAGGGAACAGAAAGAGAGTGAGAAAGCAAAGGATAACAATAAAGGAGAAGGAAGAAAGTGTATAAGAAAGAGAAAAATAAGGTGTGGAGAGAAGAGGATGAAAGCAGTTCCCAGATTATGGGTTTTCTTCTAGGAATTTCTGTAGCTGCACCGTGTTCTGTAACTTATTTTCACTTATTCAACAAGCACCAGTTGAGAGCCTCCCCTGTGCCACACATTGATGTGCATGCGCTGGATAATCACAGCTAAATAAAACACTGTCACTAACTCACTCTGCCCAACCTTAGGAAGAAGGCCCTTCCCCTCAGCAAGCCTCATGTTGGCCTCTGTTAAATGGAAGGGCAGACAAAAGGCCCTTTGGGACCCCTCCAGATATGAAAGTCTACAAGACCATCAGTCAACAACTAGCAAACATCGATTGAGCCGCTGTGCATCAGGCACTCCGCTACTCCCTGTGGACCTAAAGACAAGAAGGAAGTAGTGCCTGACCTGCATTCCACCAGGGAGAGACAACATGCAGACAAAATACTGTACAAGGAACTTTCAGCGGAAAAGCAGTGAGGGGGGACGAGCGAGAAGGTCTCATGAGGAAGTCCGAGTTTGAAGTGGGCTAGGAAGGAGACTAACAGTTCGAAGAGGCTGCAGTGAGAAGGAAGTGCATTCTGGGAATAGGGACGGCCACATCAGATATGGCATCTCAAGGGTAGGGAAGAGCAAAATGGGCCATCGCGTTGGACAATGGAGGTATGAAGTGCGCAATGCGTCTTTTCTTTTAAAAAAATCAATCAAAAATATAGGAGTTTCTGTGTCTCGAAAATGATCGCATACATTATTTTGATGTAATAAATAGAATTTGTGAGGAAAGAATAAGATTGAACACAAGTCAATAAAAGCCCAGAAACAAGATTCAGATGTCCACAAGGTGACATGCTTATTGCTTAAAAGCAAATGAAATGTTAGAGATATAAATTCACAGCTTAACACTTTGTAGGAGAAACTGAGAACATTGCCTTGCATAGAGTAGGTGCTTAGCAAATGTTTGTTCAAATGGATTATCGATAAAGATTTTTCATTAAATCAAAGAAAAAAGCTGGTCATACTGAAGAAATTTTGAGAGCCTTATAAACAGTAATGAACGTTGAGCAAGCAGAATTGTCCAACTTTCAAATCTCCTCTAGGGAAGAAATAAAAACGATGATGCTAGAATCCCTTTGTGGTCGCTTGGCGTAACTCCTGAAGCACCACCTTTTATCTTTACAGGATAATTTGTAATGTTGTCGAGTTGGATGAGGCTCCTCAACGTTTATAAATGGGCACCAAGCAGAGCAGAATAAGAACTAAGAAAAAAATAAGAAGTTAGTAAGCTAGCATACGTGCTCCTTCAGAAGCCCGAGAACTTGGGCCCTCACTTTGTTTGTTAAGGTAAAAAGTATGAGGACACGTAGCGGCACTGAAGTCAGACTACAATTCAAAAAACCAATTATTACTAGAAAGTCAAGCTAAATCTTATTGATGAGCCCAACTCTCCAGCCGCCTGGAGGATCCTCGGAAAGCCCCCAAAATACTTACCGAAGACTACAAAGTGTAGTTTCATGCAGAGCAGCTACAAAAGGTCACAACAGGAAAGGAACAAAAATGGAAGATGTTCATCCCTGACACTCTCAAATTAATTCTGCACAAAGTCTACATGAGTGTCCGATTGGGACTTCCCTCAATGAAGCTGGATAAGGAGTGAACCAATTACCATTTAACAAATTCAGAACTAAAGTAGTTCAGCAACAAACATAAGTCATATGAAGACCATCTAAGCTGTTTTCACAAATGTATAATAAGAGCAAATAAAATTAAGTTTTAAAACCATGGAAATAATAATAATCAATGCCAAAGCCTAAATGGAAAAATACTTATGTTGAAACTTTAAAAGAAAATTGATTACAAATGGCAGCAGGTCCAAGGGGCCAACCTTATTAGGATGCAGCAATAGTCAGTGTGCAGATTTCTCCCTCAAACCTTTTCCATACAGCTTTCCTATTTACTCTAAAGAGGATTTTCTTAAAACTTTAATCCTAGAAGCAGAATTTCTGTTGAGTTACTAAAACTCCACACCTGCTAGAGGAAGAATTAATAATCCTCAGTCACACAAGGCACTACTTACTCCCTTTTCCACCAGTCAAGAAAATTGGCAAACAATCTCTTTGTCACCTTTCTAATTACCATAAAGATTCAATAACTCAAAAAAGTCCGAAAAAAATAGATCAAGGAAAGACTAATCTGAAGTAAGAAATGAATTCTGGTTCAGTTGGCATAAAGCAGTTCATCCACTGAAGAAAAAAGATCTGGCTTTTAATAAGAAATAAAAATATGGAACAATAAACAGCCCTTTTTGAAAGGTCAACCCTTGTAGCCCATGGAGCATTACAATATACAAATAAGGACCCTTACTCAGTCTTAATAATAGTGTCTAAAAGAAAAAACAACAAAGATCTGAAATCCTTCATCTAATAAGATGAAGAACCTTCAAAAGCTTATCCCACAAAAGCCATACAAACAAAGGCAACCTATCCGAAATCCATAAGCTAATCTACATTTTGTTAAATGGGTTTCAGAATAGCTTCAACACAGAGCATGCTTTTATATTAAGGAGTTTGGGTCAGAAACTAAAGCCTGCCCCACTCTGAACTCATTAAAATCTTAAGAGACCCTCAGAACCACAGGACCTCAGCCCGAAGTGACATCAGACCGTCTAGTCCAGTTCCCCAAAACCTCAAGCTGAAATTGGGTTCCTGGAGGTCACGTATTGGCTTAGAAAATCACAAATTGACAGTATCTATGTTGTATTGTATTTTTATTTATTTGGTTAAATATTTCCCAATGACATTTTAGTCTAATTCGTACCTGTAGGCAGGGCGTTGGACACCCCTAATCTAACCCAACTTCTAAGTCACCAAGAACCCTTTTATAGTATTGCTTCCAAGTCTCTTAGGATCCTTCTCCATGGAGACAGGCATATTTCATCTACTTTTGCCTACATTTAATCACAATAAAGGAAATATTTTCATCTACCAAGCTAAAATCCAACTTATTCATGCCTCCTAGTTCTACCCTCTGGGTCCAACCCAAACCAGACAAATCCCTTGTCCATCCACAGCCTTTCAAGCAGTCACTACCTTGGAGTTCCCAGAAATGTTAGAATCTGGCCAGAAAAATCTGAGAGGTCTGACTCTGCTTATGTAACATCTCATCTGTACTACATCAGACCAAAAGAACATTAGACTGCTATACAGCCAATACATACTCAGCAAGAATCAAACAAGGAAATCCAGTCATTGTGTGGATTACAGAACCACAACACAGGTTTAATTGACGAGTTTACCAGAAGCTGGAGACAAGTAAAGGGAAGCTGAGCACTAAGTGAGTAGGAACACTTTGTTTTTGCTGTTCTCTTAATGTGGCTGAATTCCCTTCAGAGGACAGGAAATGCTTTCACCCCCCACGATGTTAGTTTATATTGGAACTACCACTATAGTAACGAATTCTTCTGACTATGCATCACTTTGTCTTACCTCAAAAGAGGAGAATCCATATTGATTTCTAATTTACGTTTAGTTTTCCTCCCTTACAAAACCTGGAAAAGGCTGAACGAATGTTAAGAAACCAGGAAGATCTGGCAGATCTTCACAGACTGAAGGGATCAATTCCGAAAGAGAAAGAGAGCCAACAGCGCCCTGTTTATGGAGGCCCTCTTTGATTCCTGCTTTCTGGTACATTGCTGCAAAGACTACAGAAAGCACGCGTAGGGATGGCGAAGGAGAGAGGCGTAAACATAACGAGGAGTTTCAAAAGGTTTATAAAGAAACAAAACTTTGTCATTTGCACGTATTCACTACAACGGATGCTTTTATGACAACTGAGGCCAAAAGGAACTTTCTCTTTACCACTTGGAGTACACAGAAAGGCAAATGCCAGGAGAAACGGAATGACAGAGCTCAAGGAATGCTGTCGTCGAAGACCTCACTAGCTCGCGAGATGCTTCAAGAGAGCAACTATTGGGGTAAGAAATGGGGGCGGATCATTTCGACACTTTTATATCTCCAAAATTTTGGTAAGCTTGTTTATAGAGTAATTTGAAATTACTGAACATGAGATTTTTAAATGAACTGGTTAAATAGATGTACCCGCCAATCAAAGCAATGTTTACTTCAGCTTAAAATTTTCAGTGAAACTTTGCTAGATTTAAATGTTACTATAAATGTTAGGATATTGTTAGATGTCAACACTTGAAACACCGGGAATGGCGACCACTTAAAAATGATTTCTGAAAGTAATATCCTCACCCCTAGTTTTCACTGGCAGCCTCTACGGAACAAATGTTAACATGAGCAACTGATTGTTTCCAGCCTTTACAAGCAGAGCCCGGAACTGCCTGTCAGTGTGTGTGTGTGTGTGTGTGTGTGTGTGTGTAGGTATAGACACGTGTAATATCATGAACTCTACACACGCAGGTATGTATATGTAGCAGATGAAATGTATACGTGTGTTTGCAGCAAATATGTCACCCATTTATGTATAAAATCAGTTGGACGGAGACTTCGTGATTTTTAAAGAACAAAACGGATTCGGTACCAAATTACTGCAGTACTTAGTGAGCTCGCTGGAAAAGCCGAAGGACAGCTCCGTTTTACAAAATGAAGGCTGGAATGCTTTGCTAACGCATCAAGCACATAAAGGAGGGGAGACCTCGAGTTTCTTTATCCAGTCAAACGTGTGCACAGCAACATTCCCGAAACGCTGCTGGGAAAACGTGGCATCAAGTAGCTGAAGACCACAGCAGGGACTTCCTGGTTGTTCCTGATTTCGGGTTACGGTTTGGAACAATCTAGGGTAAACTTGAGGGAGTTCAGACTTTGCAAAGGCGCATTCTTAAAATGAGGCCAGCAAACGCTCGTTATGCTAATCCACCAGGAGCTCTGGGTATCGAAGTGAAAAACCCGGGAGCCAGGATGATAAGACTTAGAAGTGAGGCAGAACTCTTATTAGAGACCCAAAAGAAACAGCGTTCCAATGAGAGTGTTTGTGACTTTAAGCAAAATCACAAACATCATAAACGTTGGTATCCTGTTTGAGAGAACAAAGCTTAGGAAGAGCCCATGAGATGAGAGCACTCTGGGAAATCGAAGCTGAATTGTTGTCACTGTCTGTGCCATCTAACAGCATAAAAGGGGTTCCGGGGTTCTCGCAGGCAGGTCCTATCCACCAAGCCGGACACGCTTTAGGCAGAAGTCAGGAATATGTGTGTCATCAGGGAACACACAGCGTGTGTGTCTGCCTGTCGCTGGGCATTTATGTCACCCAGAAATCAGTCTTAGTAAACTGGGAAGGTTCCTGCCAAACTGTCAACGGCAAGAATCTCTGTGGCCATAACGACCCTCCAAGACCGTTTGACCTTCAGTTTTTACAATGTTACCATTTGGATTTCCTCCAAAGGGAGCGATCAGAGCTATGAAACCAGAAATCTAGGAAGCATCAAAACAATCTAACTTCAGCTCGACCTGTGATCTACCAGCTAGCAGGTCTGTTTGGAAAGTCCGACCTAATGAATATTTCAAGTATCTCGTCATTGCTCTTCGGCAAATATCCAACTGAAAGTATTTGTAAATTACCCTCAATTTCACAAACGAACAAATGCAATTATCTTCAGAGCATGAAAACTGGGCACTCACCCGCTTGTTTTTCCACAATGTGCTTCGGAAATTTTATCTTCACTGGTAAAACCATGTTCATATTCACCAGGAAAAGTAGAGACGTCCTCCTTGCGTGACAAGGTGGGCTCTTCCAGAGTCTGGACACACAGGCTCTTGTTCTTGACATCGCTCACAAATGAACCTTTCTGGGGCACAGGGTTGATATGTTTGCCTTTGAAGATGTCTTTGTGTTCCTTGAAATCTTTGGAATCTTTGGGTTTGTAGGGATTCTGTTCTGAGATATAAAAACTACCAAACCCACCATTATTCATTGAAATACTCTCCGTACTGCTGTCTTGGGGTGAAAAAAAATGTTGGGACCAAATTGCACATTCTTCATGTTTAGGATAATTGACAACACACTCATTTCTTTCACAGCTTTCGGAACACAACCCCATTTGGCTTTCTAAGGTAGAAAAATGGCTTGTCTGCTTTCAGGGGGAGGTCTGCTGTGAGAAGGCCATGAAGCGTTATTCTTCTGTAACTTCACCAAGTTTCTTAACTCCTCCTGAATACCCTAAAAATAAAATGCAGAGAAATGTGTCAGAGGAATAAGAAAGCACATCAAACAATGTCACCTGAACATATTGGCGACATCCATATATTTTTACAAGTCGGGATCAAATATTCTCTGCCTGAAGTATTTATTCTAGGACACTCACATACTAACACCAGGAATATTACAGAAGTCAATCTGACTCAGAGGGAGATCAAATTGGAAACACACAAAGGCAAAGGAGAGCTGAGCACGCAAACTAGTTCACACTTTGATCTGCTTCCTGAAGGCGCACAATGATCTGCTTCTGTCCATGGTCTTCCACCAAACTGAAGAGCTGTAACCACTTAACCCAGTAAATTTAAAAAAAAAGAATAATTCAAAAGAGAAAACTGCTTTAGTCATCTGAAAGCAAAATAATGACAGCAATGGATATATGAGTCTAAACAAAATAGGTAATCACTGAATAGACTGCAATAAAACATTTCTAGAAGCAAAGATGACAATACAGGACACCTTCACAACTAGTCTAATCTTTAACTAGAATTTTGGAAAAATGAGTAAGAATGTTATCTTGGAAATGACCTTAAACATCATGCGAAATGTTCTACTTCTGGTGGCTCTTCAATTTTCAGAGGCTCTTAATGCTTTGGCCTCCTCAACTTTCTTTCCCCTGACCCCACCGACATCAAGCAGTTGAAATAATTTCTGAAATAATACGTAAATGCTCCTAGGAAAAGAAATCTTACATCATAAAGCCAAAGAAGTCTTCTATGCTATGAATAATAACTCCAAAATATATTATCTTATCTGTCTTTGAGTTAATAGTCATACACAAGATTTGTTTTTTTGTTGTTTTCAAAGTAAAAAGAAGTTATAACAAATGAATAAGCTATGCTATATATCAAGGAATCCTGATAACAGATATCCTTTGATCTCTTCTCAGACTATCTAAACTATTATTCTTTTTTTAGACCCTTACCATCTGTCTTAGGATGAATAATAAGGAATTCCAGGTTAACATGGCTGCAATCTAGACACAAATCACTTCCTCTCCCCAGCACCGAACGAAATAGACTACCTCAAAAGAGCATAAAAATTACCTTTGAAAGAACAGAGGGACTCTCCAGTACCCCACAGAAACAAAGGTATGTGGGGCTTGAACATTTCCACACTATAAGGAGAAGGAAAAGCTTGCACAAAAACGTGAACTGAGCCGCCCCTCCCCCCTATCCCCCCACCAAACCAGAGTACAGTATCAGAGCGCTCACTGGGACAGCAAGTGAGTGAGGAGCATCTCTGTCTGGGGGGGGGGGGCACACCAGAGTCCTTGGGATCTAAAGACTGCAAGGAAACAACCTCTCAGGGCAGTTTTATGGGAAAAATCCTGCACTGAGCAAAGGGGCGGCTGCACTGAGAGGCTATGCTGAGCAAAGGGGCGGCCACGCGGAGAGGCAGCACTGAGCAAAGGGGAGGCTGTGCTGAGAGGCTGCTCTGAGCAAAGGGGAGGCTGAGCTGAGAGGCTGCACAGAGCAAAGGGGTGGCTGCGCTGAGCACAGAGGCCTGCACTCTAAGAAACCTCAAAGGGTGGGAAGAACTAGTCTGAGACAATCTAAATTCACAGAAAACCCGCCCATATCACCCAGACCCCAGATCAAAAAGAAAAGGGGAATAAAACCACCAAAGGGATGGCTCACATGGCCCAAAATCAAGCCTCCAGGAAGAAAGGGGAAAAGGTGACTATTGAAAACTTTTATGGTGGGAGTACCCAAGGAAAAGAAGAGAAAGAGGATGAAACCCAAACAAAATCAAAACATGCCTCACAAAATGGAAATTATCCACAAGCTCTAGAAGAACTCAAATTGGAGTTTACCCAAAAGATGGAAACCTTCTGGAAAGAAAAATGAGAGAAAGAGATCAGCAGTCTGATAGACAAGACTTCACAATTGGAGAAAGAGCCGGAAGCATCTAATAGAAGGGCAGACAAAGCTGAAAAGCAAAACCAGTCCCTAACAACCAGAATTAAGCAACTGGAAGACAGTGAGCATGCAAAACAGCAAGGATTAACAAAGAAAAGCCAAAAAATTAATGAATTAGAAGAAAACACAAAATATCTCACTGAAAAGGTCACAGACCTGGAAAACAGAGGAAGAAGAGACAACCTCAGAATTATTGGTCTCCCCGAAAAACCAGAGGTAAACAAAAACCTCGATGTTATTCTACAGTAGATTGTAGAAGAAAATTGCCCACATGTTCTGGAGCAAGGGGGCAAAATAGAAATAGAAAGGGTTCATAGAACACTCTCTATACTAAATCCCCAAAAGACAACCCCCAGGAATGTAATCTCCAAGTAGAAAATCCTACAAGAAGCCAAGAAGAGGAGCTTCAGATATAGGGGGGCTCCCATAAGGATCACACATGACTTAGCAGCTAACACAGTAAGAGACCGCAAAGCATGGAACACGATATTTAGAAAGGCAAGAGAGCTGGGTCTCCAACCAAGACCAACTACCCAGCAAAACTGACTATATACTTCCAGGGGAAAGTATGGGCATTCAACAAAATAGAAGATTTCCAAGCATTTGCTAAGAAAAGACCAGAACTTATTGGAAAATTTGATATCCAATCACAGAAAGCAAGAGAAACATGAAAACGTAAATATGAAAGAAAGGGAAAAGGAGATAAATCTTATCTTTTTCTTTAAGTCAAACTCTCTTTTATAAGGACTACATTTACATCAAATTATATATATTAATATGTGGGGAAAATGTATTATGTAACTCTCAAAAATTGTATGCCCTATAAGAGTAGTTAGAAGAATCATGCATAGGGAAAGATTGGGGCATCAAGAAGATTTGGTGAAAGGGGGGCAAAGAAAGGAAAAGGGAGGGAGGAAGCGTCGACAATACTAAGACTTACTTCAAGAAATAGGGAGGGGGACTAAATAGAATAATCTTTCCCATACAAAGATACACATGGGAAGGGGAGGGGAAGATCTCTCATATGAGAAGGAGAGGAAGAGAGTGTGAAGTGGTATTACTTAAACCTTATTCTCAGTGAAATAAAATCTGAGAGGGAAGAACATCTAGATCCAATGGGATCCTGAATTCTATCTTATCCAACAGGGTAAGAAAGAAAGGGATATTAAGGAGGGGGAAGGGGGAGGGAGTATAAAAAGGGAGGGGCTAGAAAGGGAAGCATACCAAGGGAGGGGACTAGGGGGACTGACCTAAAGTAAATCACTGGTTCAAAAGGATATAGCTAGGGAAGAAAGGTCAGAACTAGGGGAAGATATCAAAATGCCAGGGAATCCACAAGTGACAATCATAACTTTGAATGTGAATGGGGATGAACTCCCCATAGACAAATAGCAGATTGGATTAGAACCCAAAACCCTACCATATGTTGTCTTCAAGAAACACATATGAGGCAGGTTGATACTCACAAGGTTAGAATTAAGGGATAGAGTAAGACCTTTTGGGCCTCAACCGATAGAAAGAAGGCAGGAGTTGCAATTATGATATCTGACAAAGCCAAAGCACAAATAGACCTGATCAAAAGGGATAGGGAAGATAAATATATTCTGTTAAAAGGGAATATAGACAATGAGGAAATATCACTAATCAACATGTATTCACCAAACAGAGTAGCATCCAAATTTCTAATGGAGAAACTAGGAGAATTGAAGGAGGAAATAGACAGTAAAACCATATTAGTGGGAGACTTGAACCAACCACTATCAAATTTAGATAAATCAAACCAAAAAATAAATAAGAAAGAGGTAAAAGAGGTGAATGAAATCTTAGAAAAATTACAGTTAATAGACATATGGAGAAAAATAAATAGGGAAAAAAGGAATACACCTTCTTCTCAGCACCACATGGCACATTCACAAAAATAGATCATACACTAGGTCACAGAAACATGGCACTCAAATGCAAAAAAGCAGAAATAATAAATGCAACCTTTTCAGATCATAAAGCAATAAAAATATTGATCAGTATGGGTACATGGAGAGCCAAATCAAAATTAATTGAAAATTAAATAATATGATACTCCAAAATTGGTTAGTTAGAGAAGAAATCATAGAAACAATTAATAATTTCGTTGAGGAAAATGACAATGGTGAGACATCCTTTCAAACTTTATGGGATGCAGCCAAGGCAATACTTAGAGGAAAATTCATATCCCTGAGTGCATATATTAACAAATTAGGGAGGGCAGAAATCAATGAATTAGAAATGCAAATAAAAAAACTTGAAAATGAACAAATTAAAAACCCCTGGAAGAAAACCAAACTAGAGATCCTAAAAATTAAGGGAGAAATTAATAAAATCAAAAGTGATAGAACTATTGCATTAATAAATAAGACTGGAAGCTGGTACTTTGAAAAAACAGACAAAAGAGACAAAGTACTGGTCAATCTAATTTAAAAAAGGAAAGAAGAAAGGCAAATTAACAGCATCAAGGATGAAAAGGGGGACCTCACCTCCAATGAAGAGGAAATTAAGGCAATCATTAAAAACTACTTTCCCCAACTATATGGCAATAAATATACCAACCTAGGTGATATGGATGAATATTTACAAAAATATAAATTGCCTAGACTAACAGAAGAAGAAATAGATTTCTTAAATAATCCCATATCAGAAAATGAAATCCAACAGACCATCAAAGAACATCCTAAGAAAAAAATCCCCAGGGCCTGATGGATTCACCAGTGAATTCTATCAAACATTCAAAGAACAGCTAACCCCAATACTATACAAACTATTTGACATAATAAGCAAAGAGGGAGTTCTTCCAAATTCCTTTTATGACACAAACATGGTTCTGATCCCAAAGCCAGGCAGGCCAAAAACAGAGAAAGAAAATTATAGACCAATCTCCCTAATGAATATAGATGCAAAAATCTTAAATAGGATACTAGCAAAAAGACTCCAGCATGTGATCAGAAGAGTCATCCACCATGATCAAGTAGTGTAAACCTTGAAATTTCTCAGACTTGTGAATGTTAAAAAATTCCCCATTGGGGAATTCTCCATTGGGACAATTCCCTATTGGGACTATTCCCCATTTGGACAGTGAGAACTCTACTTAGATCAGAAGTGTGAATGTGAAGACCTCTGCTCCACCCATACTTAAGCCTGCTTTAGGGGAGAAAACTTGCTGAACAATGAAAAGTACTTAAACCCATACTTAAGCCATGCCTATTTTTAGAACTAGTACAAAGGGGTGCTAAGTACCTATAAAGGTCAAAAGCTTGTGAACTTACAAGGAACCAAGAACTGGGAAACTTGCTCAGAGCTTTCCTGGTGTGAATTACTTAAAAATCCACACCTTTTTAGGTGTGGACTAAGAATGGTCTGTCCTTTGAAAAACGTCTACTGTGATTGGTAGATGTAGGAATTTAGGGGAGGTGACAAAGGAAAAATTTCCCTTTATAAGGAAAGGAAAAACTGAAAAACAGGATCTCTCAAAAGACAGTCTCTAAGGAGGTTGTTGAGAGAAGGACAATCTCTAAGGAGGTCTCTCAAGGGAGTCTGACTCTGGCTGAACTCCCTCTGGGGAGACTCTGTCCCTCTGAATCCTCGCTTGAACAGATCTTATGGTGAGTGATTAAGATATAAGGACTGACTGATCTTTCTTTTAGGGCTTAGGCCTGGGTTGGCCAGGGCTGCCTGGGCTGGCCTATTCTTTTCTCATTTATTTCCTTTCTCTCTCTCTCTTTCTTTGATTCCTCATTGTATTATTAATTAAATTCCCTATAAAACCCAGTTGACTTGGGTCTATTCATAATTGGGAATATTTCCCTGGCAACAACCTTATATTTGATTTAAAACAAGACACTGTAGTGAAAACATATTTTCTGGGGTCACAAATTTACTCACCCACTCTTATATCTACTATAATTTATATCTTCCACTATTTTAATCACTACAGTTTACAACCTCAACTATTTTAACTCTTACAGTTTGTGTCTCCCACCATTTTAATTATTACAGTTTATGGCTCTCCCACTCTTTTAAATGCCACAGTAGGATTTATACCAGGGATGCAGGGCTGGTTCAATATTAGGAAAACTATCCACATGATTGACCACATCAACAAGCAAACCAACAAAAATCACATGATTATTTCAATAGACGCAGAAAAAGCCGCATTCCCAATAAGATCAGGAGTGAAACAAGGATGCCCATTATCACCTCTATTATTTAACATTGTACTAGAAACACTAGCAGTAGCAATTAGAGAAGGAAAAGAAATTGAAGACATCAAAATAGGCAAGGAGGAGACCAAGTTATCACTCTTTGCGGATGACATGATGATCTACTTAAAGAATCCTAGAGATTCAACCAAAAAGCTAATCAACAACTAGCAAAGTTGCAGGATACAAAATAAACCCACATAAGTCATCAGCATTTCTGTATATTTCCAACACAGCTCAGCAGCAAGAACTAGAAAGAGAAATCCCATTCAAAATCATCTTAGACAAAATAAAATACCAAGGAATCTATCTCCCGAGACAAACACAGGATCTATATGAACATAACTACAAAACACTTTCCACACAACTAAAACTAGACTTGAGCAATTGGAAAAACATTAACTGCTCATGGATAGGATGAGCCAATATAATAAAAATGACCATCCTACCCAAACTGATTTATCTATTTAGTGCCATACCCATTGAACTTCCAAAAATTTTTGTTACTGATTTAGAAAAAAACATAACAAAGTTCATTTGGAAGAACAAAGGATCAAGGATATCCAGGGAAACAATGAAAAAAAATACAAAGGAAGGTGGCCTTGCAGTCCCAGATCTCAGACTATATTATAAAGCAGCGGTCATCAAAACAATTTGGTACTGGCTAAGGGACAGAAAGGAGGATCAGTGGAATAGACTTGGGGCAAGTGACCTCAGCAGGACAGTATACGACAAACCTAGAGAACCCAGCTTTGGTGATAAAAATACACTATTTCATAAAAACTGCTGGGAAAATTGGAGGACAGTGTGGGAAAGATTAGGTTTAGATCAACACCTCACACCCTACACCAAGATAAATTCAAAATGGGTGATTGACTTGAACATAAAGAAGGAAACTATAAGAAAATTAGGTGAACAGAGAATAGTATACATGTCAAACCTTTGGGAAGGGAAAGATTTTAAAACCAAGCAAGACTTAGAAAGAGCCACAAAATGCAAAATAAATAATTTGGAATACATCAAATTAAAAAGGTTTTGTACAAACAAAACCAATTTAACTAAAATCAGAAGGAAAGCAACAAATTGGGAAGCAATCTTCATAAAAACCTCTAACATAGGTTTAATTACTCAAATTTACAAAGAGCTAAATCAATTGTACAAAAAATCAAGCCATTCTCCAATTGATAAATGGGCAAGGGACATGAACAGGCAGTTCTCAGCCAAAGAAATCAAAATTATTAATAAGCACATGAAAAAGTGTTCTACATCTCTCATAATCAGAGAGATGCAAATCAAAACAACTCTGAGGTATCACCTCACACCCAGCAGACTGGATAACATGACAGCAATGGAAAGCAGTGAATGCTGGAGGGGATGTGGCAAAGTAGGGACACTAATTCATTGTTGGTGGAGTTGTGAATTGATCCAACCATTCTGGAGGGCAATTTGGAACTGCCCAAAGGGTGATAAAAGACTGTCTGCCCTTTGATCCAGCCATAGGACTGCTGGGTTTGTACCCCAAAGAGACAATAAGTAAAAAGACTTGTACAAGAATATTCATAGTTGTGCTCTTTGTGATGGCCAAAAATTGGAAAACGAGGGGATGCCCTTCCATTGGGGAATGGCTGAACAAATTGTGGTATATGTTGGTGATGGAATACTATTGTGCAAAAAGGAATAATAAAGTGGAGGAATTCCATGGAGACTGGAAGAGCCTCCAGGAAGTGATGCAGAGCAAAAGGAGCAGAACCAGGAAATCATTATACACAGAGTGATACACTGTGGTACAATCGAAGATAATGGACTTCTCCATTAGGGACAATGCAATGTCCCTGAACAATCTGCAGAGATCTAAAAAACACTATCCACAAGTAGAGGATAAACTATGGCAGTAAAAACACCGAGGAAAAGCAACTGCTTGACTGCAGAGGTGGAGGGGATACAACTGAGGAGAGACTCTAAATGAACACTCTAGTGCAAATACCAACAACATGGAAATGGGTTCAAGTCAAGAACACATGTGATACCCAGTGGAATCATGCACTGGCAATGGGAGGGGGGGGGAGGAAAAGAAAATGATTTTTCTTTCCAATGAATAATGTTTGGAAATGATCAAATAAAATAATGTTAAAAAAGAAAAAGAAAAAGAATGAATAATAAGTATCAGTTCCAAGGCAGAAGGGGTTAAGCGATTTGTCCAGGGTCACACAATTCGGAAGTATTTGAGGCCAAATTTGAACTCAGAACCTCCCATTCCCAGGTCTCCTACTGAGCCACATACCATTCCCCATCTTAAATATTTGGAAATGCATAAAATAAAATGCATAGGATTATATAAAGGAAGCCAGAGATTAGTGATAATAAGGATGTAATTTTTTTCCCATCCAGGTTCATGGACCTTCTGAAAATATAATCCCTGCCATACAAGGTCTTGAGTTACAATGACAGGTAGAGCTCCCTTGCAGCTTTCTTGAGATGAACTCAGCAGACCTTTATTAAGCAACTACCATGTGCAAGGTACTAAAACTACAAAGAATAATATTAAAGAAATGGTTATTGCCTCAAAGAGTTTTACACTTTTTGATAATTCCATTACTCCTTGTTATAGAACTGGTTCAAACGATTCAATGAGTATGTCCCCAGCAGACCAAAGGGGAAAATGAAAAATTACAAATTCAGCTGCCTGGATGGTCTGTGTCCAATAGTCACTCATTTTTTCCAACATTAAGACTGCTATGGTTTCAACAAAAGTCTAAATAGATTATCACAGATTTTAGATCTATGCAATATAATCCTGAGCAATGATATGAATCACATTGAAAGAAAATATCAAATAGAATTAAAGTGTCAGAATTGGAAAAGATCTCAGAGGCCATCTATTTCAGCCTGTATCTGACAAAACTCTTCTACCACATATTTAAAAATTTAAAACTTCTTTCCTATAATTGGCCTCATACACTACCCTAGCTGTATGGTGCTGGGCAAATCACTTAACCCCCATTGCTTAGCCCTTACTGTTCTTCTGCCTTGGAACCAACACACAGTATTGATTCTAAGATGGAAGGTAAGGGTTAAAAAAAAAAAGCTTTCCCAATTCTCCTCTTCCTTCCCAATCTGAGAGGAATAATTTTTCTAAGTTAAATTTACAATAAAACATGAAAAGATAGCCCACTTATGGGGGAATAAAATGATCTTATTTAAATAAGATATTAAGAATTTCTTCTAAATCATGTAACTTTGGAGCAGCATATTTGGATAAATTAAGCCTTGATTTTTTTAATGAAACTAAAATCTAGATTATGCCATAAGATATTCAAGGTTTATGCAAATGAAACCCCAACAAAGAAAGGTGAATGGTGAGTTATAAAAATAAATATAGATAGAAAAACTGTTCAATATAGGTTCAAACTGTTTAGATACTTTTGATAGAGGCAATCAAAAGTATCTTCAGTGACGAAGTGAAGCTCAAATGTGAACTTCCCTTCAGGGGCAGGCACAAGGATGCTAAAGAGACTCTTATTACAAAAATAAAGTATTTATTGAAATATATAAGTATTAACAAGGATTTCTAATTCTAAGGGATTCTAAATCTACCCAAATGAACTCCCTGGTTCTGCAAGGAGCCACTAGTTTCATAGGCTACACTAATCCTCCCTGATCTGACTAACCCAAATTTATACTATCTAAATAAAAACTATCACTATTATCCTTATAAATCTTAACTTTGCCTTCAAATTACAAAATAGCAAAGGCTTCTGGTTGAGTCTCAACCAGAAGGAAGTTAGGACTCTGAGCCTTAACAAACTCAGAGTCCCAGCCAAAGACCAGGTTTTTCTTTGGTCTTCTCAGAGTTAAACAATTCATAAAAACCACAATAGATAGTCAATAGTGTGTCCCAGGTTGGGAAAGGAAAACCCTGAGCTCCTTCAGCTCTTTCCCTCAGACAGAGAAGCAAAGATGTTCCTCCTCCAGCCCTGACAGAGTCTCAGGGTGTGTCTCTGCCAACTGCCAGACAGAGTAATTGACACAGAAAACCGGTTTGTAACTGTCAAGGCTGAAATTAACCCGCTCTCTCACCTGCTTCAAACTCCGGCTCCTTCTCCAGCAGCCACTTTACTTCTTGACTCTAAACTAATGAAACAAGACTGATTTTCTAGCATCATCCTTACAGGGGACAGGATGGAGGGAGGCATTGTGGGAGGGAAGCTCTCAGGTTCTGGAAGATCGTTGGTTCCTGAGGGGAGGGTTGAGCTGGGATTTAATGGCAGCTCCCAGGCCAGAGGTAGGAGGGAAAACCTTCCCTGCAGGGAGACAGACGACCCTGGAAAGGCCCCGAATCAGACCATGGAAGGTCTTGGCCAAGCATCAGCCCAGAGTCCCTGGGTCAGAGGAGGAGGAGGAGGGAGGTGTGAGGGGAGAGGAAGGGGCTGGAAGGTCAGTATAAGCCAGTGAAGCCTGTTGTAGGAATGGTCGGGGTCCTTGCCAGGGACAGCCAGAATCAGGCAGCTGGGGAGGCCCCAGAGAGCTCCCTGTGGCTTTTGTATCCACTCCAGGGTGTGACCCCCTCCCTGGCCTTCTGCTGAGCTCCCTGACCAGAGAGTCTGAGGAGTTTGGGGGAGCCCAGGACGGGCCCTCACAGAAATGGGGCCTTTTTGTCAGAAGAGGAGCTCTGAGTGTTCTTGAGCAGAGCCGTTTGTACCAGAGCCAGCAGCTGGGAACCTTCCTTCTCTGTGCAGTAGAATTCCTCCCTGTCTAGTCCTTCCCTGGTTGGACAGGCTGGAGAGAAGGGGGTGAGTTTCTGGAAGGCCTCCGAGTTTTCTGTGCAAGTAGAGTTAGGGAGGTCCTGAGGGAGACGTCCTGGCCTTGTCACAAAGGCATCCTGCTCAGTGGCAAAGAATGAGATACGCAGAGACTGGAGGGCTTCGTGTTCTCCTAAAAATCTGCTTTCAGCCATCTGTGTAATAATGCTCTGGGGTAAATGTTCTTATTCTCCGCTTCTCACAGTAGAGGAAACTGAGGCAAACAGAAGTTAAGTGACTTTTCAGAGTTCTGTAGCATGTAAGTGTCTGAGGTGGGATTGGAAATCAGATCTTCATTAATTTCTACAATTTTATAGCTCTACTAACATTGCATTCGTGTACCTGCCTTCCCACAATGCCCCTCCCCCCAACACCGATGGCTTCCCAATTTTTTTCTTTTTTGGCAATTTTCAGAGTATGAAATGAAGCCTTAGCCCTGGTTTGGTTCCCGTTTCTCTTGATTGGTGACTTAGACCATTTTCTATGTGACCCTGAATCCTCGACATTCCTTTAGAAAACTCTTTGTTCAGATCCTGTGACTGTCTACTGGAGAGTAGCTCTCAGTCCTGGCAGGTTTACAGATTCTCCTGGATACTGTGAATCTTAAAATTTCTCAGCCTCTACCTTAAAACATTTGGTTAAAGCTATTCCCCATTTTAAACAATAGAGATACTTGATCAGGAATGTATTGGGAACTTTAAAATTACTCCACCCATACTTGGGCATACCTTAGGGGAAGATAAAGTTGTAAACTCCTTACTGAACAATGAAAAATACTTAACTCATACTTATAGTGAGGCCAAAAGCCCTTAAGCTAGGTCTATTTTTAGATCTAATACAAAAGGGTGCTAAGGACCTATGAAGGTTAAATTAATCACTAAAAGGTCAAGCAAGCTTAGCAAAGAGATGTGAATTACTCAGAAGTTTTAGTCTACCCAGAGAAGGTGATAACAAGATGTGAATTAAGAATGGTCTGTCCTTTGGAAAACATCTATTGTGATTGATAAATGTGAAAATTTAGGGGAGGTGACATAGGAGAAAATTCTCTTTAAAAGGAGGTCAGGGGGGCAGCTGGGTAGCTCAGTGGATTGAGAGCCAGGCCTAGAGATGGGAGGTCCTAGGTTCAAATCTGGCCTCAGACACTTCCCAGCTGTGTGACCCTGGGCAAGTCACTTGACGCCCATTGCCTAGCCCTTACTACTCTTCCGCCTTGGAGCTAATACACAGTATTGACTCCAGGATGGAAGGTAAGGGTTAAAAAAAAAAGGAGGTCAGGAACTGAGAGCTGGGTTCTCTCTCAGTGAGGTCTCTCGGTGGCTGAACTTAGTTGAGCTCAGGAGCTGAACTGGAGGGCCTCTCTGAACACTAAGAGTTTTGCTTGGAAGGATCTTGTGGTGAGTGATTGAAGACTGACTTAGTTTTCTCTCTTAAGGAGAAAGGCTTAGGCCATTGGCCTAGGCCCTATTTCCTCTTATTCTCTCTCTCTCTCCCTTTCTTTAATTCCTTCATTCGTATTAATTAAATTCTCCATAAAACCCAGCTGATTTAGGTATTTCATATTTGGTAATTTTTTCCCATGGCGACCACTTATTTTTATATAAAATCAAGGCACTAAAAATAATCTTTCCAGTTTGGCAATTCACAGTCTTGAAACCCACATTTTCTCGGTCACAATTTATGGCCACCACTCTTTTGTCTGTAACAATACCAGACCCTTTTCAGAGAAATTAGACATCAAAGTTTTTCTCCTTCACCCAATTTCTCTCTTATCCTGGATGTGTGAATGTTGTCTGTGCAGAAGTTCTTCTGTTTTAAGTAATCAAACTTTTCCATTTTGGGGGTAATTGCCTCTATCTCAAGTTCAGCTAAGCATTTGTGTACTTGAACTGCAAAGTAAAATACCTCTGAGGCACCCTCTCATGCCTGTCAATTTTGCTATTGTGCCAAAAAAAACAAAGAAAATGAGGAGGTGTGTGAAATCCGGGACACTCATACATTGTTGGTGGAGTTGTGAACTGATCTTCTACTTGGGGGAGCCATTTGGAACTCTGCTTAAAAGGCTGATCTAGGCATGTGTCCCAGAGAGATCCCTAAGAGGGGAAAAGAACCTATTTATACAACAATATTTATATAGCAGGTCTTGTGGTAGCAGAGACTTGAAAATGGAGGGACTTTCATTAATTGGGGAATGGCCGAACAAGTTGTGGTGTGTGATTATAGTGTAACCCTGTTGGGCTATGATGATTAACAGGCAACATCATTTCAGAGAATCCTGGGAAGACTTCCATGACCTGATGCAAAGTATAAGCAGAAGCAGGAGAACATTTTATAGGCTGACAGCAACACTCTGGTCAGGAGCTGTGAACACCTCAGCTGTTCTCAGCAATTCAGGGATGTAAGATATATAGATGGAGATTTTGAAACCTAGACTTCATTTCCCAGAATTCTCTATAATCTCTCCTGAGTCTCCACATAGGTGAGATCATGATTGGTATTTAACTGGCAGTAATGCCTCCCACGCTCTATTCCTTTGCAATGATGCAGCAAATATAGTGATAAGCTAAGCATGGGGATTTTAAATGGGCTAATCAGCCATGGGCACGTGGTTTTTATTTTGTATCCTCTTTATTCCTGGATTTCTAATGATCCTTAATAAACCTCATAAAATAAAATATTTTTATCATTAGAGATATAAATTTAATTTTTTACCGTTTTGGTGACCAAAAGGGACAAGAATTACTCTCAATTTTTTTAAGATAGAATAGATAATTTTTTAAGCCACATTTCTCCTGCCAAGGTTTTTCGCCCACCCCACCCACCCTCACAAAGCTGTTTCTGATTCAGCTCACTCCTGCTGCCCACTCCTGCCTCCAGCCATCCAATCCTGACCTTCTTGACCCACATCACTCACCCGGCCCCAGCCCCAGCCCCAGCCTCAGGCCCCAGCAACTCTACTTCTGATCTCTGGCTTCTGAGCCAGATCGCTCATCCAACCCCACGCCCAGCCCCAGGACCAAGGCTGCTGGTAGCTGCCACTGTGTCTTTGGAATCACAAACTAACTGGTAAAAACTGGGGTGTTCTTTCCTTAGGCAAAAATTAGCCTCCACATGGCAGAGGACCTCGAGGGGGGTGGGATGAGAAGGAAGAGACTTTTCCCATCAGGAAGTTGATTACAAGTATGGCACATTCTATGAGAGAGCAGTGCATTAACCTATTTCAGACAGTTTCCAGCTTTAGGATGTTTTCATGAGTGCACTGATCCTTTTACTTATCTTGCCTGAGATTCAGATTCAACTCCCTTCAACTCTTTGCCATTTGGGCCTGCCCAGTTTGAGATTCCTAAAACCCATGTTCTCCCTCGCAATGGGAGATTCCATGTGCTGACAAAAGGAATCTCAATAGATTTTTAAAAACAAACAAACAAACTTTAAAGAGACTGGAGGTTATATTTTTAAGACTTTTCCGACTCCAGTGCTTTATAAAAGCCTCTGTATTTTTTACTGTATTTTGCTGATTGTTTTAAGATTTAATTTTGTGATTGTAAGTTCATATATTAATGTATTCAATACTATTCTGTTACAATGAATCACTTTAATGTACTGAGTTTTAACTACTGTTATATTCTGTTACTTTTCCCCTATAACTATACTGAACAATCATTATTGAATAAGCCCATATAAAAAACAGATTTTTTTTTCTATTTTTGGCTTTGTAAATTGTCACATAGAGTATGGAGGGACTTCATCAAAACTGGTTATAACTGTATAAGAAACCTTTGGAAATTTGGTTTTTTTTCTCAATTCTGATCATTTTACTGCTTGCCTCTAATAGGAGATAAGGTCCATTTTAGTAGCTGAAGTGAAATACAATTATAATCCCCACCTCCTGATGGGACATTACGGTCTCATACCAAAGGAGCTAGGAAGTTATTCCCAGGGCATGGTACCCCTGGATGGCTCCCAAGAGGGAGGATCTCTCATTTATAACTGTTCAGCTCACTTTACCCTTCCATCAAAATGATCTCTAGGTTCTTGGGGGACATTTTTAGAACCAACATCAATAGTACAGAGGTTGGTTTTTTCTAGACTCCTCTGCTACATTTTTGTAATGATGGCAGTAATAGAATTTTTAAAAAATATCTCAGCCAAGGCTGAAACATTGCTACATCTGAAAAACTTGTGACAAGTATCCATTTGGGGGACTTTGGTAGTTATTGAATGTGCATTACCTGTTGTACTACTGTTCTTTATAAAAAACTGTTACTTTGTGGAAATCATTTGCTTTGCACTCACAGTGGATCATGACCAAGTATAAAGAAGAAATAGATCTCATTTTTGGTGAGAAACCTTTGTATTGTACCTTTCCTTAGCTGACACAGTGTGTCAATGATTATAAGTTATATATTTTTTTATTTTTAAAACTCTTTTATTGTTTTTGCTTGCATGTGCAATATACTTGCAGTTTTCTCTCTCCTTTTTATATTTGAAGCTTATCACCATATTGAGAAGATTTTCTTTAACTTTTTGATTTTGCAGTAATATAAGTTTAAAATATATTTGCTTTAGACTATAAAAATTATGCCATTGACCTTTTCAAAAAATTTATGGGACTTTGCTTAATGATTCTGTCTGATTCCAGGACA
The DNA here is from genome assembly GCF_027887165.1 of Monodelphis domestica. NCBI lineage: Eukaryota > Metazoa > Chordata > Mammalia > Didelphimorphia > Didelphidae > Monodelphis > Monodelphis domestica. The sequence continues at coordinate 782,622 of NC_077229.1, forward strand.
ACAGAATACAAAAAGAACCACTGCACAGGGCCAAAGAAGCACAAAACTAAACTGAATAGTGCCAATCGAGCACAAGGTTAAAGAGACCAACCAATTCCGATGGGGTTAATGAAAATTTTGAGCCATGACAAGAGGACTTGAACTTGTTTGGGGTTCGAGGTTGTGGCTATTTAACATGTGTTAAAGGCAGGTCTTCCTTCTCCCATATTCTACCAAGTATCTCAACTTTGGCTCCTATCTGGTTCCTATAATCTAGTCCCTTTTCTGTCTTTCATAATGTGACAACTTCCTGTAGTCCTGGATACTGATTGGGTAAATGCATCATTGCTTAAATCACTTTAATTGGACCTTGATTCAATCACCTGTTATAGGTTTGTTTTTCCTTTACTTGGAATTTTGACCTATAAGACTTTCATGGTCTACATTTCATCCAGAAATTATTTTTTTCTTTTTTCTTTGGATTTTTTGATGTTCTTTTCTTTCTCTTGCCAATTGATTCATACACCTCATAACTCAGCCATGCATCCTTAAGTGATCCCTGGGTTTTTCAACACCCTCTTCAGGGGGGAAACATATAATCATTATTATTTTAAATTGCAAAGTTTAAATTCCTTTGAGAGTAATTTTAGGTTAAGAAACATGATACCTCTCCAAATCCAGAAAATGAACTCTTTGGAGAAGACACCATGAAGATGCCTCCACAGACCACAAGCTGCACCAGAAGATCCAGAGTGAACTTTGGGATGTGGTGATCTGAACTGTGTAGGGTTGGAATGCATTTGTTTTGTATGTATACTCTTATGTCAAAGGGAACTGTCCCCTAACTGGCTTTTTGTCAATGTGCCTAGCAATCTTTGGTTTTGTTCTCTTTTCCTCAAATTATTGTAATTTCATAGCTGGTATGTTTACAAGTCCCACTGGAGAGACCATGGGTCTCAGAGGGGAGTGTATAAATGGAGATTTTGAACCCTAGACTTCATTCCCCAGAAGTCCTTGGTATTTCCCAGAATTCCCTATAATCTCTTCTGCATCTCCACATTGGCAAGATTATGATTGGTATTTAACTGGCAGTAACACTTCCCATGCTCTCTTCCTTTGCAATAATGCAACAAGTATGGTGGTAAGCTAAGCGCAGGGATGTTAAATGAGCTAATCAGCCATGGGCACATGGTTTTTATTTTGTATTCTCTTTATTCCTTGATTTCTAATGATCCTTAGTAAACCTCATGAAATATAATATTTTTATTATTAGAGATATAAATTTAATTTTTACAAAGACAATCCCAAAGGACTCATGATGAGAAAAATCATCTGCTTCTGGAGAAGGAATTGATGGACTCTGAATTCAGACCAAAACATGTTTCCCTTTTCTTCTTCTTTTTTTTTGTTTCAGATTTCTTCCAGAAAATGACTAATAAGGAAAATATTTTACTTGATTGCATGTGTAAAGTCTAGATTTGATGGCTTGTTCTCTTGGGGAGGGGGGAGGAAAGAGGGAGAATATTTGGAACTCAAATTTTAAAAAAACGAATGCTAGAAATTGTTTTTAACAAGTGCTTGATCATATGGGTTGATGGGGATGGGATTGGGGATGTAGAATCTAAACGATCACCCTGGTGCAAATATTAATAATATGGAAATAGGTCTGGACCAATAACACATGGACAACCCTGTGGAATTGCTCATTGGCTATGGCAGGGGGATGGAAGGAGGGCAGGGAAAGACCATGAATCTTGTAATCATGGAAAAAATATTCTAAATTAATTAATTAATTTAATAAAATTTTCCAATACTTAAAAAAATTTGTTTTAACATGTAATTGGGATATAGCAACCCCCCAAGGGAGTCCTATAATATTTATCTGTGGGTAATAACCTGAGGTGGAGAGAGGAGGCTAAGGAAATGGGAGAATAATAAAGGCTCAAAGGCAAAAGTAGAAACACGTGGGGAGTAACGAGAACTCTGAGGAAATATGAGGAATGAGAGAATAGGTGGGGAATATCAACTCCTTGATACCCCTATAGACAAGAGAGTCTGAACATTAATAGGAAGCTTTGGGGGCAACAGCGTCGCTAGAAAAGGGGGGAGTCACAACTCCTTGGGGCCTCCTAGACAAAAGAATCTGAGCTGAGCCTTAGTAGGAGGCACTGGGGGCATCCGCATTGCTAGGAGAGAGATACAGTGAAGCAAGAGAGGTAGGAGGAGAGGAGGGAACAGAGAGAGAGAGAGGAAGGGAGAAAGTAAGAGAGCTAGTAAGAGAGCTCGTGAGAGAGCTGGTAAGAGTGAGTTTTGTGCTAGTTCCCCAGTATTTATTGAAGGTTTTAGGAATGTGTATCAACGAATAAGTAACATGACAACATTGGTTTTAACACTGTTTGAATTGACAATGACGAGACCAGAGAGGTGGAGATTAATCCAACCCGCCCTTTGCAAATGAGTGTACTGTGAGCCCAGGCAGCGGCCGCCAAGGCCCAGCCTATGCTAGAACTTCGGACTGTCCTTTCCGTACGATGACCATCAAGAGCCCTGACCATCAAGAGCCCTGACCATGTGTCTGGTAATACAATATCAATACATCAGTCATACTTCCCAGACGCCAACATGCCTGGTATGCTACATGGGAAGAAAGCAAAATATTATTCTACCTACATCTCCCTGTACGTAGCTGTGAGACATATATGCGCTGTTTCTCTCCTGCCTTCTTATGGTGTGATCTTTACTATTTAGCTCACATTTCCTTAAACCAGGTCTAGTAGAGTGTGGTGTCGGCTTATGCTCTGAGCCTCATTTCCTTCCAGGCTGCATTACAGTTTTCTTAGCAGTTTTTACCAAATAAGGAATTTCTCCCCCAAAAGCAGGTTTTCTACTTTTCTGTAGATAGAAAGCAAATGAACCAATATTGGATTGTTTCCTTTTGTGGGGAGGGCGATTTAGGGATGGGACCAGATGGAGAGGTTTGGGCCAGGAGCAGCAGATTATCAGGCTTGGGAAGGCCAACAGAGCCCGGCTTGAGGATGACACACAAACCACTCAATGAAATAGGAAAGTAGGTTTTAATTTTAAAAAAAAAGAATGAGGTAGAAGGGCATGGGATAACCTAAACCCAATTTCCTGACTAATACCCCAGTGCCAGGGCCATCTACGGAGTCCCCAGAACGAAAGATGGACTGGAACATTATCAAAGAGGGATAATGAACGTTTATTGTGAGCAGCACCCAAGATTTAAGGCTCTCCTCAGAGGAACAACCTCCCCTCCCCAGAATGTGAACAGGGGAGCTGCCCGATCTCAGGAGTTCTTGGATCTGTTTATGCAGCCGCGAACTGAGATTTCTATGTTTTGGCGGACTCAGCAGGAACAGTATGTCACAAACACCTGGGAAGAGGAACTCTAGTCCATGAGGTCATGGAAGGTTCACTGCACTCCAGGATCTACTATCTCTTCAGAGATTTCTTCAGTGACTTTCCCCTACTCTAATCCTCCCTAACTGCCCAAACCCCCAGTCCCTGATCTTGGCTAAACTAACCCCCCGCCCCCAGCTGGGTTTAAGGAAAGGGTCTGTGTAAGCCTGATAGAGCCCAGGGGAGGTCTAGATCCCAAAGGACCCAAGCCTGGTCTCACAATCAGATGCCAGATGGTTCAGGATCGCCAGGAACTGCAGTGGATAAAACAGATCAGCAGAGAAGCAGAGCAGGCAAGGCAGCCAGACAGCAAGACAGGACAGGGAATTCAGAGTGTGAGCCACTAAGGAAAAGCAGCCCGAATCTCTAGGTGAAAGCTATAGAAAGACCCTGAAACCTCAGTGAACTGTCTCTCCCTTCCTTTCCTATTCTAGAATTCTCTCCGTTAGTCTCATACCTCTGCAAGCTTGCTCTAACCCCCTCTTCCTTATAACACTTTTCAATCTTTGGTCTTAATTCAATTCATCTCTTTTAAGGTAGATAAGTCTCTTTTCCCCCTGATTTTGATGTCCAGCCCTAAGCCCAAGAAAGGGCCTGGTCCTTATTGGTCAGTCAGTTGATATATGTTGCTTTAATAAACTGATGTGCCCAGAAGAGCAGAGCTCTGATTCCTTGGGAATTTCATCTTTCACTTGTCACAGTTAAGCTTCTTGTTTTCTTCCTCATTTGTCTGGAAATCTGGTCCCTGGGTCAAAGCTATCCCAGTGCTCCAATTGCCATATTGGACACTCCCACCCCCCACTAAAGCTACAGCCGCCACCCCCTACACCCCAGACAAGTAGACTGTAAGCACTAAGTTTCTCTGGCCTCAATGTGAGTCCTCAACTGCCTTTACCCATAAGAACATTCATGAGTTGAACCTGCTTCCACTTCAAGGGTAAGGCCTCCATCCTTTCTCCATCTTCTCAGGTTTTGCCTTCTCCTCTGTACCTCCTCCCCTGTATGCTCCTTTCTCTCTGAGATGATAGACCACCTCCTCAGTCCTGTTTGCAGCCTTTGATGCTTTTGGCCCATCTCTCCCCTGATACTCTCTTTCTCTGGGGTTTTAGGACGGGGCTCTCTCTGTCCTGGTTCAGCTTCTCCATCTCTGCCCTGTGATTCTCTGTCCTCTCTGCTGGCTCCTCCTCTAGATCTTGTAACACTAGGGTTAGGGTGAGGGAGTGGCTCCAGCCCTGCCTTTGGCCCTCTACTCTTCTCCCTGTGGACTTCTGCACGTGGTGAGCTCATCAGCTACCAGTGATGCAAGCACCATCTCTCTGCTGATGAGTCTCAGATCTCCATTTTTCTGCCCTAATCTCTGTGCTGATCTCCAGTCTTTTATCTCTAAAGGTTCCTCAGAGGGGAGAGAAGCTTTAAGGTAGGAAGATAGAGACAGGATAGAAGTTTTAGATGCCACAAGGGGGATGACGGAGTCAAATTAGAGATATGAGGTGGCAGGAATGAGTCTTTATTAATTTTCCATGAGCCACAGCTAAGCTCTGATCAAAGGACCCTTCCGTAGGCTTTTACCAGTCCAGAGATCCACATTTAATACCACACAGGTCGGAGAGATGAAAGATAGATAGAGAAGATTTAAAGATGGAGCTTGGCCAGAGGCCAAGCTCCTGCCAGGACAGCCGTCAGCTCCTGAAAGAGAGGGAGAGAGAGAGAGGCGGAGCTTGCTGGGCTACATATACCCTTTGACATGCAAATATACACAGTACATAGGGATGATCCTCATTGGTTAATGACAAGGTATAGGTGTGGTTTCTCTTAACCAGGTGAGCACAAAGAAACCTGTGTTCCCGCCTAACCTGGGGGAAGCTGGGGTCAAGGGTCAGAGGCCTTCCCAGCCATGTGCAATACTAAGCATGCTCAAGACTGAGCAAGCTCTCTTCTAAGGCAATCTGCACATACCAACTGTTCCCCTTGCCCATACTAGGGGTGGACTGCTACAATCTCTAATCTCCTTACAGGGATTTCCCACCAGGGGACCAGGAAACATCTTGAGCTCAGTGTGTCCCAAGCACATTGTTCTCTCTCACCTAGACAGAACCCCCACCTTCTCCATAGCATTATCTTCCTTGTCCTTTTAGGCTCAAAATCAAGGAGTCCCCCTTGACTCCTCTCTGTCCCTTACCCCCATATCCAATATGGTGCCAGGACCAGTCAGTTTCCCCTTTGCAGTATCTCTCCAATATGCTCCCTTCTGTCCTGTGTCACTGCCATCCTCCTGGTAGAGACCCACATCACCTCCCTCCTGGACTATTAAGACAACCTGCTGCTGGGTCTGTCTGCCACAAGGCTCTTCCCACCCCAAGGCCTGCTCCATTCTCCCACCAGAGTGATTTCCCTACAGCTCCATTATGAACCCAATTGATGGCCAGCTGCCATACCTGGGATCTCAAAAGAGTAAAAAGAGAGGCAGAGAAGAGAATACCCACCCTCACCTGATGGGGCCTGGCCTTGAGGACCATGAAAGCCACTTGAGTCTGGCCAAGCTCACTCTTCTTGGGGGAGAATAGAGGCTTCAAAAGGCAGAGCGGGGGAGAAAAAGAGAGCCTACTGTGAGACAGCTTGGTCTTGCCTTAAAGCCTTCAGAAAAATCCTATGTCCTTGCTTGCCCTATGAAGGTCACTTCTTCTCTACTGGCTGCATACACAGCTCTCCTCTACTCAGCTTGGTGCTAGGTGGGCAAAGATAACAGGAACACCAACCATGTTCTCTGGGAGCTTATGGTCTAGTAGTGAAAAGTCTGATGTGTCAACAGGTGAGAGAATACAAGATATGGGAAGGCAGGGAGTACACCAGGAACCCAGGGGAAGAGTCTCAAAAGAAGGGAAGATGTGAGAGCTACAAAGTAAAAAAAGCACTTGGACACAAAGGCATCAGGGCACATAAACCCTAAAGGCCAGAACATGGAGCTCAGGAAGATGAGTTATAAGAGGGAAGATTAGGCTAGTGCCAGAGGGTGACCAGAGCCTTTTGTGCAGCCCCTAGGCAACAAAGAGCTATAGAAGGTTTTCAAGGCTTGCAGATTTCACCTCTGCCACTTCCCTGGTGGATTTCACTTCTACAGTGTGTCTGACCAATTTCACCTCTGCTATATCTCTGGTGGATTTCACTTCTCCAGTCTCTGACCAATTTCACCTCTGCTATATCTCTGGTGGATTTCACTTCTCCAGGCTCTCACCAATTTCACCTCTGCAATATCTCTGGTGGATTTCACTTCTCCAGTCTCTGACCAACTTCACCTCTGCAATATCTCTGGTGGATTTCACTTCTCCAGTCTCTGACCAATTTCACCTCTGCTATATCCCTGGTGGATTTCACTTCTACAGTGTGTCTGACCAATTTCACCTCTGCTATATCTCTGGTGGATTTCACTTCTCCAGTCTCTGACCAACTTCACCTCTGCAATATCTCTGGTGGATTTCACTTCTACAGTGTCTGACCAATTTCACCTCTGCTATATCTCTGGTGGATTTCACTTCTCCAGGCTCTGACCAATTTCACCAGATTTCACCTCTGCTCCATTTCAGCACTTTGCTCCCTTTTCTCCTCTGATCCTGCCCAGAACCCCAGTGCAGACCCTCATCACTTCACAGGTCTCCTGCAATAGCTGGTGGGGGTGAGGGTAGGAGGGGTCTGTCTGCCTCAAGCCTCTCCCTGATGGAGAAAGGCAATGGGCGATAATCATAGGGGAAGACCCTCAGACTGAAATCTGGCATTTCTCATGTTAGCTCCTGTTAAACATCAATGGCAAAGCCTGTCGTTTCAGCATTAATTGCAGATTGACCAGTGACCCTCTGCGCACTGGGTCTGGAATGCTCTATACTAGGCATCTGCCTTGAGCCTAAACTGCTTTATTAAGTGCTCGTGTTGTTCCTTTTTGCTTTCGGTCATGAATTACCTGGAGTGGTCACAGCGTTCACATTCCAGGAGGGCAGCGAGACCCCTCCCCCCTCCCGCACAGCCAAATGATGACAAGTGGATGGCCTGGCAGTCCACAAGGAGCTCCTTAGTCTGCCTGACCTAGCCAGCCCACCTGCCAGGGTTTGGGGGCCCCAACAAACGTGCCAGGCCTGATCCGTCTGGAGAGCTGCTACTCCATCGGCTCCAGAGAGGCCTGTGGCTACCCGATGAGCCTTCCAAGAACACAGAACTAAAAACAGGGAGAGCTGGGGGGGGGGGGGGGGGGGGAGGAGACTGGCCCAGATGACGTCACTTCCGGGGTCCCGGCTCTTTGGCGATTGTGGGTGACCCTCTTGGCTTAGGGGCCGGATGGGAGCCTGAGACCCGGCCTGCTGCGAGTGTCGCCGTCCATGAGGAGGAGGATCCTGTCGGGTCTTCCAGGCGTGGCCAGATGCCAGGGTGGGGAGTCCCAAGGGGTGCCGTGGCCGGATATCCCGCTCTTCTGCCAAGCCAGTTCTTTTCTTCCTTCTGGATGCGCGGAGTCCAGGCAACTTCCCTAAAACGCGGGCTCCGGACTTCCTTGGGGCATTCTAGCCTCCAGAGCTCCCTCGGGCTCTCTAGCCCCCCTCCCCCATTAAGTGACGCCGGCTCCCAGCTCTGAGCCTAGGATACACGGCTCTGGGCTAACTTTGGCTCCATGGTCCAGAGGCAGAGGTTAAGTGACTTGTCCAGGGTCACACGGCCATTAGGTGGCTGAGATGGGGCTCCAAGGCTAGTTCTCCATCCTCTGAACCGCACCCAGGCCCCTCCATCTCCCACCTGGCTGTCCCCCGAGCCTGGAAGGCTCTCCTTTATCCTCGGCCCTATCGACCTCTGCAGCTAAAAGCCCTCCTCTTCCAGGAAGCCCTCCCTCCGTTCAGGAGTTCCCATCTGAGCAGCCTCCAGGAGGGCTCCTCGCACACAGCAGGCGCCTAATAGATGTTGACTGAACTGCCCTTTGCGGACGTCAGGAAGGGGAGAGGAGGGGGGAAGGGAAAGAAGGAGGGGGAAGACTCGCCTCTGACCCCTCCGCACACTCCTGGAAGCGGAGCAAGTCCCGGGGCAGGAAACGAGAGCGATGTCCCCTGGAGAGCGGACAAAGAGCTCTCCCTTCCACGGGCCCCGCCCTCTCCGTTTCCATAACAACCAGCCCGCAGCTTGGAGAAAGTGAGAGGCCTTCTGGGAAACGTAGTTCAGAGGCGGGTGACGAGTGCGCATGCGCCACGGTGCTCCCTTTTTCTCCTCCCCTTCCAGGACCACTAGGTGGCGACATACAGAAGGGGGAGAGAGAGTGCTAAGGTCCGGGATTTCACCCACCACCATGGAAGTCCACGAACAATACAAACAGGCAGAGAAAGGCCATTTATAGCGCATCCGTGGGAACCTCTGCCAGAGTTGCTTCTGACAGGCTGGGCTTTAAATACTTTTCGGTAGGCCCGGTTTTCCAGCCACCTTATCTACTACATACCATCCTTGGGATCTTGCCTGCATGTCTGGCTCTTCTCTGCTTCCTACTATTCTCGGAACTTTGACAATTCTATATTATCGGGGTCTTCCTGCAGCTGGAGTTTGGCATATTTATCGGGGTCTTCCTGGCCTTTGTCTGGTACCCACCGCAGCTGGCATATTTGTGGCTCTGACAAACTCCCAAGGCCAGCCAGCTTTATTAAGTACGGCCTGTTTTTCCAAGGCTGATCATTTTGGCCTCCCTCAAGAGCAGGCTCTTGGGGAAGGCAGGCGGGAGCCTCTGGACTGCCCGGCGCTCCAAAGGTCCCTGGCCGGAGCCAGCTGGGGACGAGCCACGGAAGGCGATTCTTCGGGCTGGAGGACGTCTTTGGCGAGCCTCCCTGGGAGAGTCGTGAGCGGAAGCAGCCGGGAACCAGACCGGAAGGGCCCAAAGGCTCACCGAGCAGGGCCGGGCGGGGACCATAGCAGCCCAGCCAGGGGAGTCCCAGCCCCACGGCCACCGCAGGAAGCACACCCGGAAAGGCAGAGGATCCCCACACGCATTCCTTGAACCCTCCTGAGGAAGAGAGAACAAAGAACTGAGAGGCCGGAGGTGGGAAGGGCCGGTTCACGGCCTCCCTCCACCCCTCTGTAGACCCAGTGAGCCAGCGAGAGAGCCCAAGGGGCGCCTCCTTCTTAGTGGCCTTGGTCCGCCATGTGCCTGGCTGCCTCAGGAGCGTGATTGAGGCCTAGAAGGGCCACCAGGCAGCTAAAGAGCAAACCAGAAAAGGGCTCCCCTTAGAGGGAACTGAGGAGGGGGTTGTCATCCACTGTTTGACAGGGAACAGCCCGCCTGGCCCCTAAACTCTGCTTCATCCTGAGGATGTGCCTTAGTTTACCCACTTGGGCCATGGACTAAAATGAATGTACGAGCTGAACTGGATAAAACAACACGAGATCCAGCATATGGAGGGCCCGATCCTTGGGGTCCAGCATTTATTGGGATGAGGGCCGACCAAAGGGAAGTGGAAGTGGACCAGAGGAAAGAGACGGGGGTGGGGCTCGAAGCAAAGTCCACTGGGCTGGGAACTGGGAAACCTGAAGCTTGAGGAAGGTTGGGCTGGGCTTTAAGCAGAGAGAGAGTGCTGGGGAGGTTTCTGCCCATTTCCCAGGCTTGCAAACAACTGGGATGTGAAGCGCTCATAGATCAGGAGGAAGAGGGAGCTGACTCTAAGCAAAGGGGAGAGACAGGAATTGTTTGCTGAGCAGAAGGACCAGTTCAGAAGGAGGGGCAGAAATTGGGATTTCTCGAAGGGTTTGAGCTTTTTCTCTTCTGCAGTGGACACAGTATTCTATTCCTTCAGTTACTTTCCTTCCATCTCTTTTTAAGCTGCCTTTGTTCCCCCTTGCCCTAGTCCTTCCTTCTTTTCTCTTCCCGTTGTTTTCTTAGTTCCTGTCTCTTGCTTTCGTTCTGTATTTCTACCTCTCTTTTCCCCCTCACTTAAGTATGTTTGTCCCTCCTGTCCTCCTCTTCAGTGAATCCTTTCTTTCCTTTTGTACATTTCCTGGGTGTCTCCTTTTTAAAAAGTTTTATTAATTTAGAATATTTTCCCATGGTTCCATGATTCATGTTCTTTCCCTCCCCTCCTCCCATCCCCCTCGGGTGGCCAACAAACAATTCCACTGGGTATTACTTGTGGCCTTGATCAGAACCTCTTTCCATGTTGTTGGTGTTTGAACTAGGATGTTCATTCAGAGTCTACATCTCCCCCCCCTCCATATCCCCCTCCAACCATGCAATCAAGCAGTTGCTTTTCTGCTGTGTTTCTGCTCCCACAGTTTTTCTCTGAATGTCGATAGTATTCTTTCTCCGTAGATCCCTCCTGGTTGTTCAGGATCATCGCATTTCCCCTAAGGCGATGAAGGAGAAGTCAGTTACATTTGATTATGCTACAATGTATCAGTCTCTGTACCTTGTTCTCCTGGTTCTGCTCCTCTCACTCTGCATCAGTCAGGGAGGTCTTTCCAGTTCTTAGAGAAATCGGGCAGTTCGTCATTCCTTTGAGCACAGTAGCATTCCAGTGACAGCCTGCACCCCAATGTGTTCAGCCATTCTCCAGGTGGGGGACACCCCTTTAGTTTCCAGCTCTTTGCCACCACAAAGAGTGTAGCTAGAGAGATTTGTGTACAAGTAGATGGACACCCCTTTTGATCTCTTTGGGGTACGGGCCCAGCAGGGGTATTACTGGATCAAAGGTAGGCATTGTTTTAGAGCCCTTTGGACACAGAGGAACCATTTATATTGAAGAGAAACTTATGAAGTAGAGGCCCTAGGAATGAATTTACATTTTCACACGTATGACCTCTGGTCTCTCACGGGAGGCAGCAGGGTGTAGTGATTTTGAAGTCTGAGCATCTAGTTTCAAATCAAAGTAGCTAACCTTCCTGGGCCTCAATTTCCACATCTGCAAAAAGAGGGGCTTGGACCAGGCAGCCTCTGATGTCCCGAAGAGGATTCAACCACGGGCACATGCTTCTCTTGACAAAAGATGTGGTGGTCCATGGCTGAGGAATGACGTGGACATCTGTTCAATTGGTGATTTCTTTTTGCCATGACTTTCTATGATTTGGAGTTCCCTTTTTTCTCCCTCCAACGCCTTCCTTGTCCAGAAACAAGCGAGCGGTATAGCATCCTTTGTCCACAGGAAGTGCCACAAATATTTCCACATTGGGCATGTGAGGCAAACCTTCTTTACTGCAGGCAGCAGGTTGGTCTCTTTTGCTTGATTATTACAAGGAAGAGATCTAGCGGTCTCTGGATGGGGATGTTTAAAATGTCTCCATACAGCTTGCTCAAAGTCACAGGAATTCAGGCAGATGTGCTGATTAGCAGAGACTAAGGAAGAACCAAGTGAAGTATTTGTCCAGCACCTGGCACGTGCCTGGCACCATGTAGGACTCTACAACGGCACATTCTGCCTCTGCCCAACATCTTTACAACACCGCAGAGAAGAAAGGAATCCACAGTAACCACGTTTGGAAGCCTTAGGGAAGGAGTCAGCAGGCAGGGATGGAGAATAAGTGCTAGAGGAAGCATGAGAGAGGGCGCAGTCTGGTAGAGGAGAGGAGCGAATGGCAGTTGTACAGCAGAACTTTGGAGTCGATCCAGTCGAAACGGGACATGACTTCCTCCAGATTTGTCCAGCGGCTCAGGTGTAGAAGAGCCAAGGGACAACACTGGGAGGGATCCGAGGCTGAGACCTGGCTAGGCACAACTGGCAATGGAAGAAGGGGGTGAGAGATCCAAGACTGTAGATCTGGACTGGCTCCCCAAGGGGCCCCAATGGGGAGAAGAGGAGAGTGGCTGCTGCCTGGGAGGGAGAGACTGGAGGTAGATTGATAATGACTTTATGAAACTCTCAAATGATGAAATGGGGTCAGGAAAGCCCAGTTCTTTGGGTACTTTGCCAAGAAAGCCATAATTGCTCATGGGAAACAGGGCAGCAATCACAAAGGCACAGAGAAAAGTGGCAGAAAGTGCAGAGGGATGCATAGGATGGGTAACGGGATGGGGAGTGGAGACGGGGATTATGGAAGGCGATGGGGAGTGGGACAAGGAGAGAGCATCACTCCCATAGCCACCTATCAGCAGAGTCGGGGGGGAGGATGCCACAGCCTGGACCCTCTAAAGGGAGTCAGGAGTTCGAGGAGTTTATAGGTCTGGGAGGGCCGTGGCTCCTTGGAATTAGCTCATCACCACATCCACATCATCTGCGAGTTGTTGGTAAACTGTCAAAGCCAACATCCCAAAGCTCTGAGCCCCTCTGGATGTTCTGCTGCTCTGGGCTCCGGAAGGTCTGGACTGATTCTGGAATTTCAACATCAAAGGCCTGGAAATCCCAACAAGTCCGCCTCGGGGTTAATTAGCAGGCTAGGAATTTGGCTTACCATGTGACATCCTTTGTAAATGCTGCTCCTGTGATCTGGGGACACTTTGTACTAGATTTCCACGTTCCCCTTCCCAGTCTAGTTCCTACCCAAACCTGCTGGCTCAGAGCTCACGAGGGTGGTCGGGTAATCAGAGTGAGCCACAAGCTACAATTTTAAGCCAGGAGCTCCCCTATGTAGATGATGCAGATCTAGAGGTATAGATGAAGAGTTTGGGTTATGTAAGGGAAGGCAAAGAGAGGTGAAAGGCCAATCAGGCGGGACTTTTGTGGGTAAAGTGGGCAAGACTAAGGGTCTGACCATCTCTATGTGGCTGAGGAAGGGGAGGAGGGTGCTCATGGGGGGCATTTTGCTCTATCTGCCCAGGCACCAAAATGGGCAGCGACTATGGCAACTGGGCATTGTTTGACTGTAGTCCTGTGTGGCTGGGAAAGCGAATCCCCGTGCCTCCGGTCCAGGGGCCCCGCCCAAGGATGCAGGCTGTGTCTAAAGATCCAAGGGCGTTTTCTCATCTTTGTGAGTCTAAGTGGCCCACCCTTATGTCTTACCGGAAAGGTGGCCCCACACTAATCAATGACCGGTTCCATGTTCCCTTGGGTGCATTGCTGGGGGTGGGTCACCCCTTTTCTTGGCAGCCTTCATCCCTCTGTCAAAGGGCGGCAAGTTATGGTGGTTTGGGTATCTGACTAAGTAGGGAAGGGAACAAGCATTGGCATCATCCCTACTATGTACCGAGCACTGATGAGTGGGAAAAGAGAGGCCCTCTGTTCCAGCTGCCTCTTCTCTGCACACCTCCAAGTCATCATCAGCCAAACAAGCCAAATCTCTCTTCCTCCCGACAGCCATCATGCTCTGGAGACTGAGGCTAAACAGGTCCAGTTTCTCCAACCTCTCTTCCTAGGCTCTAAGCCCATCACCCTGTTAGATTTAAAATAGTTTTTAGTGTTAAATAGTTGTAGATAGGAGAGTGGGAGCCATAAACCGTGACAATTAAAATGTTTGGGAGCAAGGGAAATATATAACAATTATGACCGCTGAAATATGTTTTCTACTGTGTCTTGGTTTTATATAAATATAAGATGGTCGCCAGGGAATATATTCCCAATTTATGAATATGCCCAAGCCAACCGGGTTTTATAGAGAAATTTAATTTATAATACACTGATTAATCAATAGAAAAAGAGAGAAAGTAAGAAAGGAATAAGAATTAAGGGCCTCAAGCCAATAAGGCCTAGACCTCAGTCCTAAGAGATAAATCAGTCAGTTGGTTTTATCACTCACCCAAGATCTCTCTAGGTAAGGCTTCTCATGCCAACCTCAGGCTCCACCTTCAAGAGAGCCTCCTTTCAAGAAATGTTTCCAGAGAATTCTCCTCCTTCAGAGCCAGGCTTCTCTCCTGGTCCTCCCACCAAGCAACCTCCTCAGTCCTCCTTCAGAGCCACCTCGCTCAAAGCAAAACCTCCTCCCTCTCTCCTCAGATCCCGCTATCTTTAAGGAAACCATCTAAGTCCCTTCCCCTCAGTTCTCACATCTACCAATCACTGTCGATGTCTCCCCTGTGCCAATGGTGGCTCTAGCTTACCCAGGACCGCCCAGAGGTCTGTTTCCTTTGCACATGTCTGTTGTAGATCATATTCTCAAATAATTAAATCTTGATCTATGCTACAGCCCTTCCTAAATCCTGTTAGACCGAGTAGGGTGGAGATTGTAAGTTCCAAGACCTGGTTCTGTCATTCCAAGTATCTCTATTGTATCAATTCTAAAATCAATCATGACTCAAAGAACTTCCTGTTCTATGCTTAAGCATAGGTCAAAGCCCTTTCCATTGTTTAGCAAAAGGTTTCTGTCCTAAAGTAGTCTTAAGTAGGGAGGAGAAGGACCCTCCCATGCCAAGAGTTTTCACATTCCAATAGAGTTCTTACTATCAGTAGGAAATTTTTCAAGTATGAAATTTCCCAATGGTGAAATTTCCAACATTCATAAGTCTAAGAAATTTTAAGGTTTACAACCCTCCAGGTTTTCTTCCTGTGGCCACTCACCAGCTGATGGGGCTTCTCCCTTCATTTCCTCTTCCTCCTAGGGTCTAGTATTACCCAATGCCAATCTTTTCTATTTCTTCTCTCCTGGATCTTCCCTCCCCACAATCCTCTCTTCCCCTTTGATGTAGCCCATGTTATCCAGCTCTATCCATCACATTCCATGGGAGCTCTGCCACACATTCCAGTCTTGGGCCAGCTTCCAAGCCAACTGAATCTGAATTTTTGCTCCAAGAGTTCAGCCTCTCCTTCTTTTCCTCTTCTCAATTTCACTTACAACCTAATAAGGAAAGACAACACCAAAAGGGAACAGAAAAGGTGATGGTGGGGGTGGGGGTGGGGGAGATGATAACCTTGCACGTGAGCAGGGGTGCCGGAGACATCTACAGAGTCGCAATAGGGGACAGCTTAGAGCTGTCGGAGAACAGCTATGGAGTGGCAAGAAAGAAAGCCTGGAACATTATCAAAGAGGGATAATGAAGGTTTATTGTGAGCAGCACACCAGATTTCAAGCTCTTCTCAAGAGACACAATCTATCCTCCCCAGAGTGTGAACAGGGATTTAACCTGCTCCCAGGAGATCTTGGAACTGTTCATGCAGCCTTGAACTGAGATTACTATGTTTTGGCGTACTCGGCAGGAATGGTATGTCACAAACACCTGGGAAGAGGAACTCCATTCCATGAAGTCATGAAAGGTTCACTGCAATTCCCCCTTTCTGTTTATGCCATCCAATTCCCTTTGGTCCAGGATCCCATGAATAGTTTTTTGCAATACAGCAAAACTAGTCATTAAAGCTTTTAGTAAACAAGGTAAGCATAAGCAGATAAACAAAATCACAAGCGCACCAACTACGAGAAGAGTAATATCATGAACTAAGGAGGACAACAATTCCTTTTTTGTTTCAATCCAATTATACAAAGAATCCGCAATATGCTGTGGTACAAAGTTCTCCTATAAGGATGAAACAATATTCTGAATTAATATACCCAAATCATGAATATCTTCAGTGATGTTTTCATGGTCCCATAATCCCTGTAATGTTTCTGTATCATTATTTACTGTTATGGGTAGTAAGCAAAATGCAGCATGTCTGTAATCACTTTTCATGCATGTTATCAATGACAAATATTCTACTTCATTTGTTAGATCATATTTTTCTGTAACATCATCATACTTTTGTAACAACTCATATCCATTTCTTTTTCTTTCTAAAGCTGAGGTTACATTAGTAGCCAAGGCTGTCCAATAACTGTCATCATGCTCAAGAATTTGTCTACAGAACCTATTACAGTAGAAGCCAAAGCAGAACCTAACGCTACTATGCCTAATGCAATACAAGTCATACATTGTCTACGTCGCGGTCTTATTTGTGTTTGTAATACATGAAGAACTTGACCCCCTGGACGACCACACCATGAATCTTTATGTTCAGGGCAAAAAGGGCCGTGCGTGGTCGCTTAATGGTTAAGACCAGCCCGTCCACTCGTGATCCTACACAGTAACTGGCCCTGCAATTGCTGCAGGTTACATTCCAATATCTAACTCCTTTGTGTGTTATTTCGGGAATGTTCAAAGCTTCAGGATGATCTTTTACTGTAGTTATAAAAGCACATCCCAGTTAGGCAAGCTCGAATGTCTAATGCAACCCTTCTATTTACTGGTGTTTGGACGTTCCCAGTATTAGTGACAGTCACACAGGGAGACATAGTCACTTTATCCAACGCCAGGGCTGTCTGTCCGCAATCAGTCAACGTCTGTGTGACAGTAGCAGAGCGTCACCAATTAGCTCTGGGGCGTCACCCACACAGGCGAGCTTCTCCTCCTATAAAACAATCATGAAATGTATAAGAATCCAGTTTCTGTCCAATCCGCCTTGTGTCGTTGTGCCAAGACACCCCAGTCGTGTTTTTCCATTGAATACGTGACGCCCTCTTAGAGCTACACGATAGCAAGGGCGGAAGCATATTAACGGTGTCTCCTTGTTCATATCCCATCACAGAGGGACAAACAGGTCTCTCTTGTCCCCAAGTACTATCACAAGGTTCCCCCAGACAACCTAGATACTACGTTGGCCGTAACCTTCCTATTTTACCCCTTTGTGTACACGACAAGGTCCTGTCCAGAGAGTCTGACAGGTCAGGAAGACCATAATAAGGCGCCTGCAGAGATCTGAGGGCAGGCAGGCAGGATGGTCTCGCGCGAGGCACACTGGGGGTGCCCCAACTCGTCCAGGCCAATTGAAAGGCACAAACCAGTTGTTGGCCTGATTGCTGTCCTTGGCTTGTCTCTCCCAATGGTAAATGCCAGGAATACCAGAGTTAGTTTTTGTATTTACTTCCGGTAAAGCGTGTCCCGTGCCGACAGACTCTACCCAAGGGTTCCCCAAAGACCATCCCTTTATTCCGGTAGCTGCTCTTAAGTTCTGGAACAGAAGCAGACGAGGCAGCATCTTAGGGAGACGTTGCCGAGTCTCCTTGCGAGTCTTCCTGCGTCCTCTCCTCGTCCTTCTCTTTAGGGTCGATTTCTTGAACTCGGCGGGAGGGAGCCGAACTCTGTCTTTACCTGTGGAGACGCCAACACAGCCTCGGCCTGCAGGACCCCTGGGTGGGGCCAAGATTGATGACCATCTTTCCACGTGACACATTGTTGTTCTGGGGCAGGCAGGGAGCCCGGGAGTGGCGGTGCCTGAATCTCATTCATAGGAAAATGCAGAGAAAACTGTTCAGCTCTGGATATGTTCTTGGAAGTAAAGATCAAATTATTGATAGTATGTACAGCTATTGCCAGTCGCCGATGCGGGGTGCCGTCTCCCCCTTTTTGTTTAAAAGAAATGTTTTTAAGATCTGATTACTGCGCTCCGCAATAGCTTGTCCTTGTGGATTGTACGGGGTACCTGTGAGGTGCCGAATACCCCGAGTTTGACAAAAAAGAAAAAATTGGAAGTATAAGCAGGTCCGTTCTCTGTTTTAAATGTTCGGGGGAGGACCAGCCATCTGGAAAGTCATTAAGCAGAGATTAATAGCAGGAGAAGTTCTTTCTCCCGTCAAGCAGGAAGCCCACAAAACCCCTGAATGAGCATCCACAGTGCCATGGATATATTGAAGTCGTCCAGAGGACCGTTCATGGGTCACATCCATTTGCCATATCTCTGTACTAGTTAAGCCTCTGGGATTCACAGCAATATGCGTTGGGGGTGGTTTGGAACACAATTAGGACACTTTTGAACAATACTCCTGGCCTGATCCTTTGTGAGTTGGAACATTTTGCGTAAAGCAGGACTATTTTGGTGAAATCTATGATGGGATTCCTCGGCTAATTGTAACATGGAGCAATCAAAGCTTGATCTATGATGTCATTTCCTTTAAAAACAGGTCCAGGCAGAGCGGTATGACTGCGTACATGCAGGACACACACTGGACGTGTCCTGTGTCGTAGGAGAGTTTGTAATTCACAGAATAACGTTTGTACATTGCTTTGAGTGGCTCTGATGACAGCTTGTTCTGTACCCTGCACAGACTGAAAACCATGTCTAGAGTCCATTAGGAGGGTGAAAGTCTCCTGAAATAACCAAAAAGCTGGTCAAACAGCTGTTAATTCATTGTGTTGGGTAGAAGAAAAAGGAGGGTAAAAATGACAGGGGAGCTGCCGTCCCGTATACGCCTGCCTCGTAACGAGCATTCGCATCAACGTAAACGTTAGGTCCTGATACCGGACGATCTCTTAGAATATGGGGAAAACAATAGGATGTGGTGACAAAAAAGGAAATAAGCCTTGTGGAGTGCAGGTGGTCATAGCAATGGGTACACCAATAGCCAAGGCCATTCGTCACGACTTTGTAAATATTTCTGTAGTACATCTTTAGCAATGGGTACCCGGATTCCATGAGGATGCTGTCCTAAACCTCAGACCACTTACTCTATGCCTTTCCATATAATTGAGCCATGAGACAGTCATAACTCTGTCAAGCCTTTCCTGATTTGCTTTTTAGATGTAGCCATTCAATGACTCTGTTTCTCAGATAAGGCACCTGTTGGTAACACTGAAGTTGCAAAAAGAGTCACTTCCACGGCGAATGGAGGCTGATAGCTGTGAAGTGGAGCCTGATTCAGTTTGTCTTCTACTATCTCTAAAGCAAGAGAGTCCTCCGGTGTCAAAGTTCCAGGGGAATTCAAGTCAGAACTCCCTTCCAGTAGTTTGAATAACGGTTGTAGTTCAGTTGTAGTAAATGAATATTGCCTAACCCAATTGATATCACCTAACAATTCCTGATTATCATTTAAGGCATTAAGGCAGTCCTTGCTTAATTGTATATTTGAGGCGTAACAGATGTTGCCTATAACGGAGCCCCTAGATAGAGTGCGGGACTTGTTTTGTGAATCTTTTCTTGATCAATAACTAAATGGTATTTTTGCCAGGTAATTTCCAATTGACTGTAGCACTTGCTTATTTGGGATTCATCTTCAGCCGCGATAAGAATATCACCCACATAATGGACAATGTGCAGAGCAGGAAAGTGCAGTCTTACAGAATGAAGGGCTGAAGCTACATGTTGTTGGCTGAATAATCTTGTCGGTTCTGGACATGGAATGTTTGCATTGAAATTCCACAGCTTCAAACAAGCTACTTGGTCAGATGGGGCTGGCAAAGTTTGTTTGTTTGAGCGTCTTAAAACCTCTGTTTCTACAATTAAAATATACTCATCTTAAGTTCATCACACAGTGGTTGTTAACTCTTTGAGGTCCCCATTTCAGTCCCCAAGTATCAATGTGGAACAATTATAAGCACTTCTTTCTCCTTCCTGTGTGCAAGGAAGGGGTTAATAGCTTCTGAGCAATTTATCCTAAGGCTGCTTGACTCAATTTAGATTTTATTACTGAGTAACCTTGTCCCATCCTTTTTTAACAAGTGAGCTTACTACAATTTAAAATTGTGAATGTATCAAACCTCTTTCATAATCATTTACTCTCAGTGGATTTTAGTTTGAACTCCACAACTCCCAAATAACTTTGATTAAGTCCTTTAGCGATGTTTCAGTGTAACCAAACTGAAGTTCAAAGCATTGACCTGCACTCCTCTCAAACCTCTGTCTAAAGTAGAATAGATCCTCCAGTTTAGTTCTTTTAGCTCAAAATATTGCTACATACCTTATTAAATTCCAGTTTATAATTTGTTGTATCTATTTCACACTAGAATGCATAGTATCAACTAGTATGTCCTTCCAATACTCTTATTTCTTCTGGCTTCTCTTTACCATTATTGTAAGTAGAGGAAAGGTACTATTCTGAATTGTATGTAATCCTTATGACAAGCCCTTCTTGATTTCAAGGCTGCTGTTTGCATATTATATACCCTTAAATTCCTTCCTATACATTATACACATTTTTAAAAGCAACTCATATAACCTTAGTCAAAGACAACATCGTTTAGAAATTATCTGTTGCAAAATACCAGATTCTTAGTACTAGTATTATTAAATCCCATGAACAGATTAATCACTTTAAAAACTTCTTGTGTGCCATATGATTTCTTGTTACTACTCCTGACAGCACATGCATTAAAATAAATCTGATTTGAAAAAAAAATCCCAAATTTACATTCTAGAATAAGTTCTTCTCAACAACATAACAACTTTTTCTGGATGACTTTTACTTCTATAAAGTAACCAGTGCAATTTCTGTCCTTATAGAGTAAAACATTCCCTCTCTGTGTCAGGCTGGCTATCAGTCACATTTAGACAATTCTCAAATTCACTGAAACCATTATGCATAGCAAGATCTAACAAAACAAACTTCTAACCATGAGTTTTGTTGTGCTCAAGAAAATCTGGTTACCATTTCACATTTAACTGACAAATAGTTACCATAATACATGAAATTACATTTGGATCATATCAAAATCATTAACAATCCTCCCAAATTGCATACATCAAACCTTAGAATTAATCTTAAGTGAAAAGTAGCCTCTAATTATGGAGTAAAAATCTCCCTTTTTCTGCTCTGAATTTTTCTCTTTTTCACTCCTTCGGGGGCCCATCCAAAGGAAGAAAGAGGAAAAAAATCATTGAACAGGTATTTGCTTTTGTCCTCTGCTGAGGATTTTTGACAGACAAGTTCAATCTTGCAACTACCCCATTTTTTTTTCTTTTTGTGAGTGTCCAATTTAAGAACACATAGAGACGAGACTGACAAACACAACGATAAACGGAAACACACAACATTGTGACAAGCATGCTTTGAAAGGAAAAGATCAGTGTTTTAGGATCCATTCTAAAGAAGAAATATAATTTCCCTCTCACCCTTAGAGTATCTCATATACTCACCACCGAGGGGATCTCCGTAGTGTCGAAACTCTGCATGACTAGGACACAGCGTCGGGGGTTCTCGAAAGAACTGGACAAGTCGGAGATTCTCCAAAGAGAACCGAAGGGAGGGTTCCAATAAAAGAACCGGGGGGAAATGGTGTCCACAGAGTCGCAATAGGGGACAGCTTAGAGCTGTCGGAGAACAGCTATGGAGTCCCAAGAAAGCAAGACTGGAACATTATCAAAGAGGAATAATGAACGTTTATTGTAAGCAGCACATCAGATTGAAAGCTCTTCTCAAGAGGCACACTCTATCCTCCCCAGAGTGTGAACAGGGGAGTTAACCCGTTCCCAGGAGATCTTGGAACTGTTCATGCAGCCTTGAAGGGAGATTACTATGTTTTGTCGTACTCCGCAGGAATGGTATGGCACAAACACCTGGGAAGAGGAACTCTATTCCATGAGGTCATGAAAGGTTCACTGCACAGGAGCAGAGGAGGGAGGCTCTGAAAGTCCAGAAAGGGGGGAGGTGGAGGGATGGCTACCCTGAGCTGAATGGCAGCTGCTGGAGGAACTCACCAATGGGAGAAGGGAGGAAGGGTGAGATGGTTGAAGGAAGGCATGCTGCTAAAGTCCAGTGGGCAGAGCCAGGGGAACTAAGGGGAAGCTGCAGTGTCCAATTAATTAATTTAGGCCAGAAGGGGGGGGCGCTTGGGGCAAGGCCACTCCTCCCCAGCAGTTTTCTAGCAGAGGGTGGATGACCACTTTGTTGGATCCCTCTCATTTGGCTGAACTCAAGGCTGCTGAGGTCCCTGGCCATCCACCCTCTCTTGAAGACCTTTCTTCTTGATTTTCCTCCTCCTCCTCCTCCCTTCCTTTTAGCATCTTCTCCCAGAGGCCAGAAGCCGACTCTGGGCCTAGAGAGCTTTCCCTTCGCTCACGTTTCTTCCAAGTCTTCTCTGGGTTCAGGGTCATCCCTTCCTCCCTGCTGTTTCTTTTCTTTTTGGCCAGTGACTCCCTTGTCCATGTATCCAGGTTTCATTCCTTTACTTTGAGCTCCCTCAAGTTACTGCACGGAGGCCCTTCTAGACCACACTGCAGCAGAGGTCACTTGCTCAGATGCACCCATCCTCACGGAGGTCCCAGATGCCTTCAGCACCCCTGAGCCCTCTTCTGCCAACTGCCCCCTTTGTTGCTGCTGCTGCTCTCTCTTCTCGCCCCTCTCCAGCCGTTAGTTAGTCAGTGCACTTTAGTCATGATCACAGGCAGAGCACAAAGCACTGGCGGGCCACGCAGTCCCTGCTGCCTTCGAGGAGCTCACAGTCCAATGAGGAGGTCTAAGGATTTCAAAGGAATGGCTTGACGAAAATATGAGAAGTATAAATAATGTGGTGGTGGCCGGTTTAAAACATTCTGGCTCAAGTCAAAATGACTTTCAAGAGTTTCTATTTGAGGACAATATCCCGAAGCACACATATTGCTGCAGCGCACTGGAAGTAAACTCTCTCCAGAAGGCAAGAAAGGAAAGCCAGCTCTTCACTCATCCCCAAACTCAGCTGAGCAGAAAGCCAGGGCTTCTGGCGGGACTTCTTGTCCCTGGCCCAACCCCAGCTTCCAAAGAGCTCTGACTGCCCAGGCCCAGGATTCACAGCTTCCTGCTGCTCACCCACTGGGAACCCTCGCTGGGTGCCTGCCCACGAGCTTCAGCAAGGGTTACTCTGGGTAGACAAGGGGGCAGGCCGGGTGCACAGATCACTAAAAGGGAGGGGAAGGGGGAGGGGCGGCAGGAAGGCTCAGTAGGTAGAGTCTCCCCCAAACCCTGGCCTCGGAGATGCTCGCAGACAAAAGGCGAGAAAAGAAGAGCTGGAGCTCAGAGGCAAGAGCAGGAGCCGCAAAGAAAGGAGGGAGGGCGGGAGCGGCGACCAGCACCTTCTTCCCGGAGGCCAATCCCAGCCCCCCAAGCGCCTAGCGCTGGGGGGGATTGCCAAGTCTCTGACTCAGCGGGGCTGCAGAGGGAGGGCAGGGAGGCGGGGCTCCCGCCATCACTGCCTATTTGACCCCGTTTCCATTTCTTCTGGGCCCCCTCCTGCAGCTCGAGGATGGCTCTTGACTTGGGGGCCCTCCCAGAAAGGAGTCTCCAAGCCTAGACTGTGCAGGTTAAATCCTGGCGCCGCTCCCAACATTCCTCTCACCCGGGCTTCCAATGGGCCTCCGGCTTGCCAGAGCGCCTGCCCTGGGGCGACGCCCACCCAAGCACTCACTACTTCCTATTGGCTCCTTCCGCTCGTGTTTTCCTCCCCACGTGAGCCTTCCGCATTGGCCAGGGTCCGCGGGCTCTAGTTCCACGCGACCGGCTTTCATTGGTCCGCTCAACTGCGGCGCACCGCCCTTTCCACATTCCCTGATCTTATTGGTCCACCTTCCCAAGAGGCGTCCTCACGCCACCGCCGATTGGCTAGCCACTCTGACCTCTGATTGGCCCTAGGCCTCTCGGGTCCCACCCCCTCGGCCTGGTCCTCCTTTTCATTGGCTGCCACGAGGCGTTGTGCGTCTAGCTTCTTCGGATTGGCGGGCTTCCGCCTGCACGAGAACACGCCTCACGCGCCCATTGGCCGGCCACCCCAGGGTGCGCGTGGGGCGTCTGCGGATTGGCCAGGCAGGGCACATTAGGTTTAGTTAAAGGTACCGGAGGGGCCCGGGGCGACTGCAGCTGCAGCCCGGGCAGAGATGGCGCAGCGGGGCCTGGCAGCCGAGTTCTGGCAGGTGCCGGCGGTGACGCGCGCCTACACGTCCGCCTGCGTGCTCACCACGGCCGCCGTGGTGAGGCCTGCCCCTGCGTGTCCCCCAGCCCCAGCCCCTGCCCCGGGTCTTCTTGCCCCCCCCAACCCGGCCTTGTCCTGTCCCCGCAGCAGCTGGAGCTCATCACCCCCTTCCAGCTCTACTTCAACCCGGAGCTCATCTTCAGGAAGTTCCAGGTAAGGGGGGGAGGGGAGGGGAGGGGGAGGGGAGGCCCTCCCAGCCCGGCGCTCCTGTCCCCTCCCCCCCCGCAGGTCTGGAGGCTGGTCACCGCCTTCCTCTTCTTCGGGCCCCTGGGCTTCAGCTTCTTCTTCAACCTGCTCTTCCTGTATCCTTTGGGGCGGGGCGGGGCGGGGCGGGCCGGGCGGGCGGGGCTGCCCCCGGGGAGGTCTGGCTGCCGGTGAGGGTTCCTATAGCAGCCCAAGGTACCGGTACTGCCGCATGCTGGAGGAGGGCTCCTTCCGGGGCCGCACGGCCGACTTCGTGTACATGTTCCTCTTCGGGGGCGCGCTCATGACGGTATCCTTCCTGGGAGGGCGGCGGGCCGGGTCGGGCCGGGCGGGGCTCCTTTGAACTCGGCCTCCTTGACTCCGGGCGCCCAGCTCTTCGGCCTTCTGGCCAGCCTCTTCTTCCTGGGCCAGGCCTTCACCGTCATGCTGGTGTACGTGTGGAGCCGCCGCAACCCCTCCCTGCGCATGAACTTCTTCGGCCTCCTCAACTTGCAGGCGCCCTTCCTGCCCTGGGTGCTCCTGGCCTTCTCGCTGCTCCTGGGCAACTCGATCCTGGTGGACCTGCTGGGTGAGCGGGGGCGGGGCTCCGGGGAGGGGGCGGGGCCCCGGGAGGGGCGGGGCCGCCCTAACCAGCCTGCTCTCCCCGGCCCAGGGATTGCTGTGGGCCACATCTACTACTTCCTGGAAGACGTCTTCCCCTACCAGCCGGGGGGCAAGAAGCTCCTGCTCACCCCGGGCTTCCTGTGAGTTCGAGGCCGGCCGAAGGGGGCGGGAAGGGGGCGGGCCTGGGGCGTGGCTCCCAACACTCCTCCCCCTGCAGGAAACTGATCTTTGACCCCCGGGAAGAGGACCCGGACTACAACCCCCTCCCCGAGGAGCCGCGGTGACCCCTCCCTCCCCCGCCCCCTCCAAATGACTGCAACTGGAATAAAATCTTGGCAGGCTCCGGAAAGACCTGGCTTCCTCCGGTGGGGGGGGGGGGGCAGGTGGGGGCTTCTCGGCTTTGCCCCGAGTCTTTCCCCGGCCTGACGAAGGAAGAAGCCACCTGGGGCCCCAGGCCCGCCTGGTCTAGGTCAGAAGTCCTGGGTTCAAGCCCAGCCGCCCCAGCTGTGCAAGGGGACCACAGTGACGCCAGAGGCCCAGGCTCAGGAGGAGACATGAACGCCCACCTTCTCTTTATTTAAGAAATCTTCCCGCTGGGCCGCGGCAGCCACAGGCTACAAGCCAATGGGCCCGGCCCAGGTCACGTGGCGCGGCCGGACGGGGCAGGTGGCCGAGGGCAGCAGCCGCTCCCGCCCGGAGGAAAGGCAAAGGGGCCCGTCTTGGGAGGCTTCCACGCGGCCCAGGGGCTCACCAGGCTGGGGCCGTGTTGGCGAGACGTCGCATGCGCCTGGGGAGCAGAGGGGAGAGAGTGAGTGGGGGCCGCGCCCCGGCTGCCCCCCCCCAGGCCCCCCAGGGTCAGGACAGACAGAGGGCACCTGGTATTGCGGTCCTGGTCTCTGATCTTCTTTTCCATTTCAGCGTCGGTCAAGGTCTCCAGGAGGGGGCACCACTGGTCGGCGTCCCCAGTATTCCGAATGGCAATCTCCACCGTGGGCAGAGGGTTCTCACTGAGGGAAGGGACAGAGCAGGAGCTGGGAGGGGCACGCCCCAGGCCCGCGGCCTTGTCTCCCCAGCAGAGTCGGCTCGGGGTTCCGCTGTGGGCTGGGCTTCAAAGGGTGCTCTCTGCCCGGGAGCCTAATCACTTGTCTCGCCCCCCCCCCCCCTTCCGGGAGGATTCTGCGGCTCCACCGTCATCCCCCACCCCCGCCCCGAACTACTTCTTCTGTAGCTGTTCTGTTGCCGTGTCCCTGCTCCCAGCCCTGGGCCCTCGCGCAGTCCTTGGCCTCTGCCAGCTCACGCCCTCCGTCTCCAATGGGCCCAAAGACACCGCGGGGCACCGAGGTGAGCAGCGTCGCTCTCTTCGGGCCTCCCAGTGCAGTGGCAGGGCAAGGTCAGGACAACCACGCGGAGCCTTTGTCGTCTTTGACCTCTGTCCACGGTCTGGCGCTCCACCCCCCTTCCTGGTCTGAGGTCTACTGAGCAGACCGGCCTGGCTGCTGGACATGCACAGCTGGGTGGCCCGTGGACCCCAAAGCTTAATAAATCCGTATTAATAGAGAACTGGCGCTGGTGTGGCTTCACCATACCCGGGTCCTTCTCTGGAGGCTCTCCTGGGCACCTTTCCTCACACACGGGGCCAACTAAGTGCGGCGCTCCTGTCCCTTCCCTGGTTCTGGACTCACAGCGCTCTCAATGGAGCCCCACAGCATGCTGGCTCGCCTGGTTGCCAAACCATGAAACCATCCCCCGGAGATCCGCTTTTCCACGCTCTCCCAGCAGCACGTTGGTAGCTGCTTGTTTATC
Organism: Monodelphis domestica; assembly: GCF_027887165.1. Classification (NCBI taxonomy): domain Eukaryota; kingdom Metazoa; phylum Chordata; class Mammalia; order Didelphimorphia; family Didelphidae; genus Monodelphis; species Monodelphis domestica. Next base: position 809,179 of record NC_077229.1, read on the forward strand.
CTCGTCACATTCACTTGCGCTTACTGTTCTAGCCAAGAAAGATTATGTGCCGGCCTTGGGCCTCTCCTGCTGGGCTAGGAGGCCTGCTTTGTGTGTATCCAAGTCTCCGAACAGTCCAGCATAGAAGCCAAAAGACTGGAGGAGAGCGATTTGTGATCTAAGCCGAGGAGTATGGAAAAGGCAGGGCTAGCATAGCCTCCACAGCGAGACAATTAGAAGCACGTCCCTCATGGGAGGGACCCTACAAGGTAGCGGCCCCACTAGGGCTGTGCTGCAGTCAGCTCACAGCAGCTCCAGAGAGCAACTGGGAAAACACCAGCTCCCAACCGGGCTGGACTTACTGCTGGGCTGGTCATCCAGACTGAAGGAATCAATAGAGAAATGGGAACAATGCAAATCAAAGGGTCGTGTCTGTGTTGGTGCATTTTCAGAGAGCTGGCATGCCCGTATCAACATGAGGGCTACATTTGGGCAGCCCTTCCGGGGGATGCAGGCGAGCCAGCATGCTGTGAGGCTCCACTGAAAGAGCACTGTAAGTCCAGAACCAGGGAAAGGACAGGAGCACCGCACTTAGCCTAGTCTTACTCTGGCCCAGTGTGTTTGACGAAAGGCTCATGTGGGTTATCATCTAAACCCCCAACGCTCCGCAATTACCAAGGACACCAAGATGATGAGAACAGCAAATACAAAGGCATGGGGGGAGGTAGGAATAGAGGAAAGGAGAATGGAATCTTCAAGAGGGGGAAACGACGAGGAAGAGCATTCTAGGCACAGGGGGTTGGTGTGTGCAAAGGCATGAAGGCACCGTTTTGGTGAGAATGGAGAACATGTGAGAGGGAGAGATGTCAGCTCGGTCTTTGGAAAGACAGGCCAAAGACACTGGAAAGGGCCTTCAGTGCCAAACAACAGTTTGTCCTTTATCCCAGGGTCAGTTGGGAGTCACTGAAGTTTCTTGAGCAGGGGAATTACATGGTCAGACCTACACTTTAGAAATATCAACCAAACATCTGTGCTGAGGATTGGAGAAAGGAGATAAAAATGGGGCGTGAGGGGGAGGGTGCCAGGGCAAAACTGACAGCACACAGCTCCTACGTGTTGATGGTGACACCAAGAAATGTCAGGGAGGTCTTAAGAGGGCAAGAGAAAGAGGTGTGAAGGGATTATCTAAGTGGAGATGTCCAGCAGGCAATTTGGGAGGTGGAAAGCTGTGAGGATCAGAGAGCCGAGAGCTAGGTCAAGTCTCAACTGCCACCATCTAACTATGGGACACTGGGCAGATCACTTAACCTCTGGGTTACCCACCAAGTCACAGTGAAGCTCCCAATTAAAGCCTGCCTTGGGGGTTAGGTAGAGAATTGCAGGAGATCTATGAGCAGAAGCAGGAAAGCCCTTTGTGTCACATAGGAATAAATTAGATACCACCTGTGGGGCCTGTAATCCACATCTGCAAAGGGAATTCCTGCACTAGGAGTTCCCTACACAGATGAAACATCTACAATGCTTCAATGACACTCCTCCTCAGTGAAGTCCTAACTCATGCTTGCAAGCCCAAGGCAACCGCAGCTCAGAAGTCCTAATCTGTGCTTGCAAGCCCAAGGCAACCACAGCTAAAAAATCCTAACCTATGCTTGCAAGCCCACGGCAACCACAGCTCAGGCCTGTAAATAGGGCCCAGAGACAGCTAGTAGCACAGCAGGTATGGATCTGGAGTCAGGAAGTCCTTAGAAGGTAGCTATATGACCCTGGGCAAGTCACTTTACCCATTTGCCTCAGTTTCAACTGTAAAATGATGATAATTTTTTTTTAAAATCCTCTTGCAGGGCACTACGTAACTGCTTATTCCCTTCCTTCAGCCTCATCCAAATGGATCCTGATGGGCAAAATAACCTTTCCTTCCATGGCTTTTTACTCTCTACCTACTATGCAAGTAACAAATAGGACACACCATTGTCCGTGTCCCTGTCTTGCCCCACTAACAGACCATAAGCTTTAGAAGGGCAGGGAGGAGCTGTGTTTTCTTTAAGCTCACCTGCTATCTAGCCATGCGGCCTATCCATAAACTGGCCTGCCCTGGAGCAAAGCTAAGAACTACCATCTCTATACTTGTTCCAACACACCACCACAACACTTTGGCCAGAAGTGGTTTGCTAGATTCTCTTCTCCAATAGAGAAGAGGGTAGGTCCATACATGTGCCCAACCTGATGAGCTCCCAGACAGAGGGGCTCAACACCAATTGTCTGCCCTGATCTTGTCAGCTTCAGACAACAAAGAACCCTCCACTCCGCCCCTGGTGATTAAGAGGAGTAGGATGTCTGTTAGGACTGCTGACACAGAGCTTTGCCAACATCAATGGGCTGCTGCTTGCCAGTGAAGCCCCTGGTGAGGTTCGGGCTATGGGAACCGACTACAGGCCCAAACCAAAAGAATCACACCCAGGAAGGAGAGTCAAGCCACCCCATCCTGGAAAAGAATCACTCCTGGTTCTAAATGGAGCCAGGTGAAGGCCAGCTGGCCAGCCTCCTGAATTTGTGCCCCTTCAGCTCTTCCAAGATTCCACTTAAATGTGTGTCTTAAAATAGTGCCAGTCTGGCACCAACCCTGCTGGTTGGAAGACCCCGGGGCTAGGCAAGAGTGAAGAAGGGCCTGCAGAATGGGCTGCCCCAGTCAGTCAGGAGGACCTTGGAAGGCCACCTAGCCCAAGCCATACTTTGTGGCCGCAAGGTGTCCCTGCGGCCCGTCACCACCCCTGCATTCACCATTCATGCACAAAGGCCCTTGGAATCTTCGGCAGGGGTTAGGGTCTTCTCTGGATGGCACAACCACAGCCTCTCCTGCTGCTCCTCATAAACCCTGGGGCTCGCAGCACTGTCCCTCCTCAGTGTCTGGCAGGAGACCATCCCAAGCTCCCAATTGCAGCTGCCTTGCCTTGCCTTCCCCATCAATGCCCTGAAAAGGCCTCCTAGTTTGCGTGGTTTGGGACAGTAAACTGCTGCCACTGGCCAGCTACTAGTTCTCTAGGAAGAGAACCCTGCCCAGAAAGGCTGGGACCTCTACCGACCAAAATGGGGGATGGGGAGCTGCCAAGACATCAGACAAAGAGGAGCACACCAGGGGGCAGATGTCTTCCCTCTCCCTGGGAAAAGAAGCACTTATAACCTCTTTGGGCCTCAGCTTTCCCAGCTGTAAGATGGAGAAGCTAGATGAATCCGCCCTTTATTTTTTAAACCCTTACCTTCGGTCTTGGAGTCAATACTGTGCATTGGCTCCAAGGCAGAAGAGTGGTAAGGGCTAGGCAATGGGGGTCAAGTGACTTGCCCAGGGTCACACAGCTGGGAAGTGGCTGAAGCCAGATTTGAACCTAGGACCTCCCGTTTCTAGGCCTGGCTCTCAATCCACTGAGCCACCCAGCTTCCCCCTAGATGAGTCCATCTTAATCAGAATTAATCCTCAAGTCTCTCTAGCCTGCCTCTTATTACAATGAGCAGCCCAAAACATGGTAGCAGATTAAGTCCCAGTGCTCAGCACTGCTCCAGAAAGAAGTCATGGCGGCGACGGGCTTTTCTGGGCAGCTCTGGGACGACCTGGGACCTTGCGACAAGCTCTCAAGGTTACAGGGAGGTGACCAGGGTGACTATGGGGCACGAGCCAGCTTCCTGGCCACCAGGCTCTCTGCCAACCTAGGCCAGGCCATACAGGACAAAAATAGCGAGGGCAAAAAAGCCTGGGCCTGGGCCTTCCCCAAGGCTCTGCCTGACTCATGGCCAGGCCCAGCAATGGCAGGCAGGCCGGAAGCAGCCCCCCTCCCCCCGAACTCTGGGGAGTTTGCAATCCAAGCCCAAGCCCACCTGGCTCCTCGTAGCATCATGGATCCAGGACTGAGCGAGTCAGACCAGTAGCCCAAAGGCCCTCCCTGCCCCGAAGCAGACATCGGGAAGCAAGCTCCCCCCAGCCCTCCCAGCGTATACACGTGTGCATGTGCGCACACGACAGGAACACAGAGAAGCTGTCCAGAGCCTCCAGGAGAGCACATGGACGGCCCCCCTTCCAGATGACAGAGATGGGTCCCACAGGCATGTGTGGCCACACCCTAAGCCCTTCAGAGCCTCAAGGAGAGAGGGGGGAGGTCTGTTCCCCACCAGAGCCCTCCCAGACAAGAGATGGATGGACCAGCTCCGCCTTCCTTGGGGCTCCTCTGAGGGGAGGCCCCCACAGCGAAGGTCCAAGGCCAGCACCGGGGCTTTGGTGGCTCCTACCTGAAAGCGTAAGTCTTCTGATGCCAACTGAGCTGGCCCCGAATGCTGTAAGCGATGGTGGTGACAAATTCCCCGCCGAGGCCGAGCTCTGAGCACAGTTTCAAGGCGAACTTCTCTGGAGAGTTCTCCTTCTCAGACATGTCCCACTCAAACTGGTCCACCAGAGAGATGTTGCCCACATGGATGTTCAACTGGGCACCAACACCAGAAGCAGGAGGGGAAGGGCATCAATGCAGAGCCATCCCAGAAAGCCCTGCCCCGGGTGGCCCAGTGGGGTGGAGGGGCCAGACAGGCCGAGGCGAGGCCCAGTCAGACCGTAACAGACACACAGCAAGACTGGAATCCAGCACGTCAAACCCCACTCTCTCCCAAACCCCCGCTTCTCGAGCTTTTTTTACAGCGCCTCTCACTAAGGTTGAAAACTTGGGGGCAGAAAGGAAAGCATCAGATCTCCCAGTCCAGGGGACGGGGCGGAGGTCCCAAAGAGCACACGTTGGCCAAGGGCCCGGGGTCCTTTCTGCCCCTCCTCCTCCCAAGTCCTAAGTCTAGGGGTGCAGCAGGCCCCGGCGGCCTCTTCCTACCTTGATGATGACACGCTGGTCTGACTGGTCCTCCAGGAGGCTGTCCGTCGGATAGGACTCGATCTGCTGCCGGATGGCCGAAGCGATGGCAGGGACAAAGGTCAGAGGATTCAGATCCAAGTCATCACAGAGGATTTCTGAGAACATTTCTGGGGTCATCAGTTTCTCTGAGATCAGGGGCGAGAAGTAGCCGATGAGTGTCAAAACGGAACAAGGGGCCCTCCTCCTCCCAAGGATTTGGGTACGGTTCCCCTTCATCTGCTCCCTCTCCTCAGCTCAAAGGCCAGGCACACTCTAGTGCTCGTGTGGACGGCCTCTCCTGGGCACTAAGATGGCCTGAAAGGGCGATGAGACCCAGACCTCAGAGGCCTCTGGGTGGACTTTTAACCCCTCACCTTCCGCCTTAGAGTCAATACAAAGCAGAAGAGTGGTCAGGGCTAGGCAATGGGGGTCAAGTGACTGGCCAGGGTCACCCAGCTAGGAAGTGTCTGAGGCCAGATTGGAACCCAGGAACCCCCAGCTCTGGGTCTGGCTCTCCACCCACTGAGCCACCTGGCTACCCCCTGAACCCCAATTTCTTCAACGGTATTCATGCTGTTCCCCAGGCCTCCGCTGCTGAGCATCAAGAAGCCCTTAGCTGCTGTGCTACAGTGGGAAAAGGGCACAGCAGCCCCACTCAGCTAGACTGACACCGGGAGCCTTCCTCTTGCTATGGATGCTTGTTCCTAGAGAACAGAAACCTGGAGAGGTGCTCTACTGCAGAGAGAAGCCAGAGAAAGGAAGGGAAGGGATGCCCTCAGCCCCTCAGCCCTGCCCACCACCCTCTTCCTCAGCTGCCCTCTTTACTGGCCTGACTGCTGATCCTGCTTCAGGTCGCGCTCACTTACAGGGGGCAGGCCCCCAATCGCCCTCTTCTCTCTCCTCCCACCTCCTTCCCCTCACCGGTCACATTATCTGTTTGCAGCTGGCATGTTCCCGATCCATCTAGCTGCTCTCTCACCTGCCCTTCCCTACCTTGGAGGCTCTCCAGCTGTCCAGTCAAGCCACAAGGATTTGCTAAGCACCTACTGCGTGCTGGAACCGTGCTTACCCAAAACCATCCCTGCCTCTGAGATAGAAGGTGACATCTACCAGCATCCTTCCTAAGTGGTGGTTTCCAGAATGAGACCCAATCCTGCAGAAGACATGAATGACCCCTCCCAGGGCAGGTCAAGATCTGGATGGCTATCGCACAGGAACTCGGACCCCCAGATCTTTTTCAAAGGGCAACATGGGCACAGGGAAGCCATTGGAGCAAAGTCAAGGAGGGAAGAAAGCAGCTTGGCTGAAAGCCAGGTGACAGAGATGGGAGGAGGGTCATGTCAGACTGGCATGGCTTAAAGGGTGGGCCCAGGAAACACCAAAAGGGCCTCAAGTAGATAAACAGCAAGAGACGGTCTAGACACTGGCAAGTGGTATGAGCAAAGGGAACAGGCTTATGCAGGAAAGAGCTCCTCTTGGCCCATGAGGCCTTCCCAACAAAAGCAGGCAGCCTCCCTGGTGGAAGGACTTTTGGAGAGGACATGGATGCCAACCAGGAAACCAAGGCCTCAGGTGACGATGAGCAGAACAAAGGAGGCACTAGGCACACTCTGGCATGAGCAGCTAATACGTGGGGTTGAGGCCTGAACCCCTAAAAGCACTGAACCAGAATAGCCCTTAGTTGGAGATGACCCATTCTAAGAAACATAGGAGTGACACGGCACAGAAAAGGTTACGATGGCCAGGAAGGGACAATGGAAGGCATTGTTCAGCTTGAGAAGTGAGCATTTAGCAGATAGAAAAGGGGTGAGAGAAGAGACAGAAACACAGAGGTACGGTTGTAGGAAAGGTGTACTAGTGCATGGTTGGTACAGCTGTAACTTGGCCCTGCTCTTTGGGAAATCAAGCTGAAAATCCAAAACACCACCCTTTGGCCTAGAAATCCTAGGACTGGCCCCCAAGGGCAGCAGTGATAATTGGAAAGCCCACCCACCTCCTCTAACCCCAATATTTACAACATCCATTTTACCCTCCGGATCTCCTTGATAACAGCTTGAAGGATGATGTCTAAGCTCTTTTTTGGACTATGACTTTCAGGTAATCCAATAATTCTTTAACGTCTTCACCTCTCCTGGATTTATTTTCCAGATCAGTTGTTTTTCTGGTGAGGTACTTCATACTTTTCTCCTTTCTTTTGATTTTGTTAGATTGTACCTTGATGTTTCGTGGAGTCATGAGCTTCCATTTGCCCAATTTTAATTTTTAAGGCAAGATTTTCCTAAGTGACCTTGTATGCTTCCTTTCCCTTTTGACCAATTCTACTTTTCAGGTTTTTCCTCAGTGAATGTTTATACCTCTTTTTCCATATGACTAATTCTGCTTTTTAAGAAGTTCCCTCTCTTCAGTGGATTTTTGAGCATCTGTCATGAATTGACCTATTCTATGTTTGTTGGGTTTTTTAGGTATTCTTTTTGTGCTTCCTTTATCAAGCTATTGATTTTATGTTTCTTCTGTATCACTCTCATTTCTTTTCCCAATTTCTCTACCTCTCCTTTTTTTAAAAAAACCCTTACCTTCCATCTTGGAATCAATACTGTGTATTGGTTCCAAGGCAAAAGGACGATAAGGGCTAGGCCATGGGGGTTAAGTGACTTGCCCAAGGTCACACAGCTGGGAAGTGTCTGAGGCCAGATTTGAACCCAAGACCTTCCATCTTTAGGCTTGGCTCTCAATCCCCTGAGATACTCAGCTGACCCCTCTCTTACCAGATTTTTAATATACTTTTTGAGTTCTTCTATGAATGGGGGGGGGGGGGAAGCTTCCATTCAATTCCTGTTTTCCTGACTTTGTTTTCTCCCGAGTTTCTGTTTTGGTCTTCCCTGTCACCAAAGTACCTTTCTGTGCCAATTTTCTTTTGTTGCTCGCTCATTTATCCATCTTTTCTTTTCATTAAAAAACAACAAAAACCAAACCCAAGTTGGGCTCTGTAACTGTGGTGAAGGGAACACTGTTACCAGGTTCTTTGTGTAACTGCTTTCTAGCTAGCTCTGGGGATCCATCTACTTTCAATTTTTCCAAAGTGATATGATGTAAGGAGAGGCATGTTTAATTCTCTCCTGGCTTAAGCTCTCCTTCTGCCTTGGAACAGTGTCCCCTGACCCCGTGGCAACAAAGGCTGGTGCATGCTAGTGCCTCTTCATCCTAAAACCCCAATCCAGGATGATGACCCAGTTCTGTATATGGACAATATAATAAGAGTCTTCCACCCAGAGATTGGTGTTGTCATCTTTTTGTCCGCCTTTATCATCTACTGTAAAGAAATCCAGAAGGCTTTGCTGCCAATTCAGCCATCTCGAAGGCCTGTCACTTCACTTCCCCCAAAGGGAAATAGCTCTTTTGGGCTAGCCTTCTAAATTGTTTTAGGTTGAAAAATTATTTCACCCCATCTTTTGGTGGGGTTTGGGCCCCCAGAATTCATTTGAAAATGTTATATCATAGATTTTTGGAGGATAATTTGGGAATGATCAGGTAGGTCTGTGTACCTTCTCTACCATCTTGGCTCTGCCTCCTGGATACTTCCCCAAAATATTTATGACATATTGTGGGAGTCAAGAACCAGGGCTTTCTCCACTTTGATCCATCTCCTCACCATGTCCCTCTCCCACTCAATCAAGCCCAAGGGTTCCCCACTGCCCTAAGAATCGAATTGATGAGCTTTAACTAACAGCAGAGCCCCAAGAGATGTGACTCCTCCTCAGAGCATCGATTCAACCAGGGTGTTGTTCTCCCTCATCTCATCTCTGGGTCTTTAAGGAATCAGGACCCATGCGTGCATGTACTTCTTCCCTCTCCAAGGGCCCTTGGTCTAACTACCTTCTACTTGTCTAGTACTGACTTTCTCCGTATTCATTCCACAAGCCCTTGAAATCTCACTAGCTCCTTCATTAGAATCAGCTAAGTGAGAACAGTCTTCTTTGGACTTGTTTCCTCAGAGAAGACTCTTATGAGGTAGCCAGTGGTATAGTGGTCAGAGAGCTGGGCCTAGAGGCAAGAAGATCCAAGTACAAATCTAGTTTCACACATTCACTAAATGTGGGACCCTGGGCAAGTCACTGAACCTCTGTCTGCCTCAGTTACCTTGGTAAAAGGAGGATACTAAGAGGGTCTGCCTCTCAGAGTGGTTGTGAGGATCCAATGAAATTCTATTTATAAAAGGCACTTAGCTGAGAGGCAGCAAGGTATCATGGTGTCTAGAGTACCAGGCCTGCAGTCAGGAGCGCCTGGATTCAAATCTGGCCTCAGACACTTCCTAGCAAGTCACTTCACCCTGAATGGCTAGTGTTTGTCATTCTTTAGTCTTGAAGCTGATACAAAGAAAGACGGTAAAGTTTTTTTGTTTTTTTTTTAAAGGCACTTAGCAATCTCTGCCATATAATAGATATCTTCTATCTCCCCAGTGCTGAAAGGAGGGAAAAAGAAGGTAGGGCAGAGCAAGAGGCCTGATTGGTCCAAGTGCTACAAAGAACAGAGATTCTGTCCAGATTTGAGACAACAGACTAATGCTCATCAGAGACTTCATTGCTGGTCCCTTGAAGACAAAGCCCTCCCCCTTCCTACTTGTCCTCCAAATCACTTGAAGATGGGCCTTTTTAACAACCTCATTTTGGGCCAGGCTCCTGTGAGGATATGATTAACAGTCCCCTTGCTTATTTTCAGCTAATTGCCACTGCCCCACACACACCCTGGATAATGCTAGGCAAATTGAAAGATTGCCATTGGTGTCGGTGAATAAAGAGGAGCAACAGGAAGTAATGTGGAAAAAAAGGGGTATAAAAAGAACCCAACATGGTTTAGCATTCATTCCTTTCCTTGCTTCTGGAGAGATTGGTTCTGGAGATTGATTTCCTTCTTGGTTTTTGGAGAGATTGGTTTCAGAGAGGCATTCCTTTCCTGGCTTGGGAGGAGGCTGTGTTGGTGGAACCTTGGCTAAAGACACTACTGGGACTTCTGGCTGAGGATTACCAGGAAAATCCACGATGGAGACAGTCTTAGGGAAGCCCTGCTTAGGGACTGAGCCTGGCTTCTCAGAAGGGCTGGTAGGCTTATTAGAATCTGTCTCTTTATCTACTTTTTTCCACTTTCACTCTTTCCATCTCTTTGTAAATAAAGCTGCTAAAAGTCATTTTGACTTAAGCTATATTTTTAAATCTGCAACCACAATATTAGAATTCTTGTAATTTGCATAAAACTTAAAACTCTTAAAAAAAAATGGAATCTAAGCCATTTTCTCTCTACCCTACATTCAGGGTGACGTTTGGCAATGTCTCAACTGGCCTCTCAAAAGATGGGGAATTGCCAAGACCCAAATATGCGGCGAAAAAGAAAAGACAGCAGTTTATAGCCACGACTGGTTCATTCAGTGGCCTAGGCAACATAACTTCTCTAGTGAGGACCCCAAACAATACCCCCTCCTTTTCAGGGATTGAGACCCTGCTATTCTGACCCTTAAACACTTGTAAGCTCAGCTGCTTTCTCCAAAACATCCCATCAATGGGTGGAAGGATGGATGACTAAATAGATGATGGATAGATGAATGGATAGGACATATGGATGATGGATGGACAGATGAACTGAAAGATGGGTGGATGATCGGATAGATGGTGAGATAAATGCTGGATAGAGGAATATGTGGATAAATGGACATATGGATGAATGGATGGGTGAATAGATGACGGGTGGACAAATGAATTGAACTGAGGGATGGATGATATGATAGATGATGTCAGATGGTTGGATAACTGATGGATGAATGGACAAATAGATGGATGGACAGACATAGATGATGGACTGATGAACTGAAAGATGAATGGATGATTTCTGCTTCAGGTTTCCCTTCCTTGGGCTGCACCTCTTCTAGGTACAGGATTTCCTCAGATGTGTCTAGTTTTTTACACAATATCCTTGTAGATCCTCTAACTTCCAGGGTAGATGCACATTCCACAACCATAGCTGGATACTCTCAACATGTGTGTCCTCCAAATCCCTCACCTGAAGCCTGGCACCCTCAGAACCTGCAGCTGTTAGGCCTTAAGGTCAGTTTCTGGGGTTCTCTTGCCCAGCACTCCCTAGGTTCTCCCTGACAGTCCTGCTGCCTGACATAGGTTTCTCCCCATCTCCATGGGTATAAACTAGCAGGGATCTTGAGCAGTCTGTGTCCCTCTGGCCATTCTCCCAGCTGCCATCCTTGACCACTCATCAGACTCCATTATTACTCCTAAGACTCACTGCTCACTCTCCTCTTATCTTCGAAGTTATTAGGATTCCCTGCCTCTTTGGGGCACCCCTCCTATCTTCTCCCAGAGTATGATGAGCTGCAAGGGGAGCCTCCAGCACTTTCCTCAGTGCAGCCAGGAGGCAGCTGCCCTCCTTTTGGAGAGGTTGCTCTCTGGCCCTGGACCATCCACTTGCCCCATGCTGGAGTTCTCCTTGATGATGCCTAGGGAAGGCTGGCTCAGCCAATGGCCTGCTCACCTCCTCTTCCCACTGGCTCCCTAAAATGAGGTGACCCTAAGCAGGACTATTGGTCCATTCTCTAAAGGGGCACACGCTGCCCCCAGCAGACCACTAGGCAGACTCCATCTCCCAGGCAGCCTCTCACCTAGCTTTTCCGGGTCCTCTGATCAGGCCCTACCTAGAATAGTCAGCCCATTTGAGAAAGAACCATTTTAGAGAAGGTCAGCAAGCCTGGTAAAGAATTTAGCACTTGGGGCACAAAATAAGCTAAAGGTAGGAAGGTAAAGACTGGGGGTACAAGGCAGCCAGCTGTGCTAAAGACCTGACTTCAGTTGACCAAAAAACAGAAAGAAACAAAAAAATAATGAGGTCTATCCTAACATTCAGGCATACAGGGGGAGCACAGGCTGCCACAAAGTGGAACAAGGGCCCTTTGTGTCAAACTCATCCTCTCCACTCCCATGACCAGTGACCCACTTGGACATCCCCACAAGGACACTGTTGGGCACAAAGGATTAGAAGCCTTTCCACCAGCGCTTCCTAAGCCAGGCTGCAGGAGCTTCTTTCCTCAAATTTACCTCTATTGCCAAACAATTGGTAGGCTGCCTTTGCCATGCCAAATGAGAGTCATTTTGTCAACAGCACACACTTGAACATGTGGTTCTGAGCAGGCTCCTTGAACTCATTCCCAAAGCAGAAGGCCCAAAGGGCCCAAGACAGAGGTGAGGCTCTGCACCTGGCTCGGAGTCACAAGCACCCCAGCGCAACAGCCAAACCCCTCCACATACCATTCATGTTCCATGTGAAAGCATCTCTGAGTTTCTGCCCGTCGATCTCCATGTCCAGTCTAATAGGAACCAGAACCTCGGGCTGGGATGCATTTTCATGGATCACTGCAGGGTCGTGGTCATCAAAGCTAAAAAGAGAGGAAGGGGTTCAGCAGCAGGGCCGCCCAGCACCCCACGTGCCTCCAGCCCCACGCCGGAGTCCACTACGTCCTCTGACCTAGAGGTGTGCCCTGGCCAGGAGCTCTAAAGAGGGGGACGAACAGGAGGTGACTCAAGGCTCCCAAGAGATCCCGGCTGTGGAGCACTCGGGAGGAAGGGCAGATGTCAGCGGCCCCATGGACTGCAGGGCCGGAGCCCAGCCTGTGCTTCAGTTGGCCCGCTGAACAACAGGGTTCTCGACTGACACTGTCTTCCTTCTACTCCCTTAACAATACATATGGCAACCACGAAAAAAGTCCCCACCTCGAAGGGCTCTTGGGATGACCTGGGAAAACAATGGGTCAAGGATTTGAGTAGGTAGCTGGGCGAGTCTGAATCCAGCCTCTGAAACTCATGAGGTCCTTGACTTGGGCAAGTCTCGTGATCCAGGTCTGCCTCAGCTTCCCCATCTGTAGAATGGAGCGTGTAAGAGCAACTACCTCCCACCTGAGATGTTTAAAGTGCTACTGGCAGCGCAGCCCACCATCCCGTAGGACCCGGGGCCAGGCTCACCAGAGCGGGAACGTGCGCTTCTTGTCCCGGCCCATGCGGTTCCTGTTAATGGTGGTGGAGCAGGGCACGGCGTCCAGATGGTGGGAGCTGTTGGGCAAGGTGGGGACCCACTGGTTGTTCCTCTTGGCCTTCTGCTCCCTAGAGGGGGAGGGGAAAGGGCCATGAGCGGCGCTCGGGCGGGAGGGTCTGCCCGCCTGCCGCTCCCACAGCCCACCTGAGGTAGGTGGGAGGCTCCGTGCTGATGGACACGGCCTTGTACTTCTCGTCGTTGCCGTCCAGGATCTCCTCGACCTCGGAGGCCTTCAGCAGGGTCACGCTGGTGGCCAGGGTGGTGTAGCCGTGATCTGAAGCCAAAGAGAGGCTCCGTCACGGGGCGCCCGGGGCGGGCCACGCCGCGCAGGCAGGCAGGCAGGCAGGCAGGCATGCTGGCGGCCCAGCGCCCCCGCCACGGTCCTGGGAAGGGCTGGTCCCGAGGAAGCCGCTGGCACCTTACAGGAGGCTGAGCTGGAGCCGGGGGGAGCCCCAGCCCCCGCAGCCTCGCCCCAGCACCCCGGACGGCCACGGCCACCCCGGCTCCCCCAAGCACAGGCATGCCATGCTCCGGACATGCGTGGGAGGACTGGGGACGGCGACGCGCCTCGAGCTCCGGTAAAGCGCTTTGAGGCCCCGCCCCCTCCGGCCCGGCCGGCCCCGCCCCCTCCGGCCGGGGCCCCAGAGCGCTTTCTCCTCTGGAGGGAGGCCGCGGGGAAAGAGGCTTACAAACCCTGCTGAAGACGCACCCTTGGCGCTAGGTTTGGATTTTTTACCATGGGACGACGCCACAATTTTCTTCCTCTCCTCCACGGTGGCGAGGCGCCTCCACAGGGAGGGGTACCTCTTGTACAGGGACCCCCGGAACATGCGCAAGTAGTTCCCCACCTGCGGGGGGAGACCCGGGAGGGGCTGCTGGGCGGGCGAGCACAGCCTGCGGGCCCCCCAGCCCCGCTCCGGGCACAACCACGGGCTCCGGCCGCCTCCCGCCCAGCCCTCCCCAGGCCCGCTCGGATCCTCAGGTTAGTCCTCACCTCGGACCCAATCATGTAGAATTCGCCGTCTTCCTCCAGCTGGAACTTCACGGGCTTCTGCCCGAACGTCTTGCTCAAGGCCATCATCATCATCGCGCCGGGCCCGGCTCCCACGGACCCAGGCCGACCCGCCGCCCGCACCCTCCCGCCTGCCCGAACCCGCGCTGGCCGCCTCAGCCACCGCCCACACCCGCCAGGCCGCGCCGCTCAGTGCGCAGGCGCACGCGGGGACGCCGGCGGCGACAGCGGGGGAGCGTGCGCGTGCGCGCCTCGCAAAAGGCCGCCTGCGCCTGCGTATTGCGTCCTTGAGACCGAGCGTGCCAACGTCTGTGTGCCTACTCCACGCGCGCGCCGGTACGTGCCTTGCGACGTCCCGGCGCCCAGACAAAGAGCCGGCCCCGCCCCCACGCCCAAACCCTGGGGGAACCCGGACAAAAGACCGGAGCGGGGCCCCGCCTCCAAACAGGCCACGCCCCTGACCCGCCTCCAGCCTCAACTTGGAACCCAGTGCCGGCTCCGCCCCCGCCTGGGATCCCGGAAAGCTCGGAACCGGACCCCGCCCCTCTCCTAGTCCAAAACACCTGGGCGTGGCTCTGCCCGCCCTCGCCCTCCCAAGTGGGCCGTAGTCAGCTACACTTGGTAGTGGCCGGTGTCTGGGGCTCCTTGCCCTAAAAGGGTCTCGGTTTACCTCCAACCCCCGCCCGCTCATGTCTCCCCCCGCCCCTCCGGGACACCAAGGACGCCACCCACCCCACCCCCCACCCCCCGGGCTCCACGGCCAGCTAGCACAGGAAACAGAGAGGGGGAGGGAGACCCACAGGCCGGGGTCAGTGCGTGGCCCCCTCCTCCCCCTCCCCTTCTCTTCCTCCGCCCTGTCCTTCTTCCTCTTTCCCCCTTCTCCCTTCCTTTCTCCCCTTCTTCCCCTCCCCCTCCCCCTTTCTCCTCCCCTCCCCCTCACAGGATGACCAGCAGCCCCTCTCCCTGCATGAGCCACCCCACTGCATCCCCCACTTCCCCTCATTCTCTCCCCTGATGTCCCCCCTTCCCTGTTACCCGCTGCCTCCCCAGGAGCTCATGCCAGGGAGTCTGGCCTTGGAGAGAAGCTCTCCCACTCCGGAGAGGCCCCCAAGCTAGGACCATCCCTGGGGATCCGCTGGGGTGCCTCAAGAGCCTTGGCTATTGGCCCCGCCGCGATGGCTGCCGTGCCTGGGGGGGGGGGGTCCCAGAGAGCAGAAGCCCCAAAGCCCCAGGCTGTGGAAGGCAGGCCGCCCCTCCCCCCCACTGGGCCTTCAGGACCAAACAGGTCCCTCCTGGGGCGCCAAAGCCTCTGTGCCGTCTTCCAAGAGCCACCAGCTCACCACCCCCGTCCAGCCTCGGCGCCCAGCCCCAGCCCAGCTCCTCTCCTCATCCCCCGTCGCCCTCTCCCAGTCCCGGGTCTCGGGCCTTCTCAATCCCGACTGCCCTCCGGGGCTACCGACGGTCTCCCGATGGCTCCTGCTTTGGCTCCCCCTCGGCGGCTCCGGTAACCAGCGTGGCCTCTCGCGCCCTTCTCGGGCTTCGGCGGGGCTGCGCTCGTGCCTCCCACCCCAGGATTTCAAGCCAATGGACGCCATCTCCTCTGGGCTGGCAAGCTCTGCGTGGTGGCTGGCAGCCACTTGTGGCCTGGAGCCGCACGTCGGGGTTCAGGAGGGCATTTGTCTCGGGAGCGCCCCGGTGTCCCCCCTCCGTCCCTGCTCAGTGGGACAGGCTCAGGGTGGCCCTTGGCGGTGCCTTGGCTCATCTCTGACTCCGTCTGTCCCTAACTAAACTCCTGACCCCCCAATGGCCTCCTCCTCTCCTACCTCCCCCGCCAGCCCACTTAGTCATTAGGAGGAGTTTGGCCAGCCTCAGTCTCCCTCTCTGCTTCCTCCCTCCAGCGCTCCCATTTCTGCTCTTGGGACAAGAGGATCAAGCCTCTCGGCTCGCCCGTGGCCTGGCCCTCTCTGGGCCCCCTGGGCAGTCTGGCGGAGGCCGGCTCGACGCTCAAGCCTCTCCGGTGGCTTCTCGGTCCCCGCGGGCCTCTCTTCGCCCTCTGGCCGCGCAGCAGCCCTGGCAGGAGCTCTGGGGCGAAGGCTTGGCGCCCAGCCAACGGGCCGCGTGACAAGGATGGCCCGCCCGCCCCGGGGCTCGTCAGCTCGTGTTCTTGGTCGGGCCCGCCTTCGCCAGTGGACGTCGGCGCTTGGGACGGCAAACCCGGCATTTCTTCAGAAGGCGCCTCATGGCGCGTGGGAGGGAGGGCTGCCGACCGTTGTGTGCCCGTTTGCTTGGAGTTCCCCAAGTCCGTACGGCGAAGGGTCTGAGGCACGACTAGAATACAGGACTCCAAGGCCACTCGTCCGTCCAATGTCCCCACTCCTTTCCTGACGTCGATTGGGAGCATTCAAATCCCACCCCTTCGAATCAAAACGTGTGCGTCCCAGGTCTGGGCCCTCAGTGCGAGGGGCAGCTGAGATGCCCCGAGAAAGGAAGGCTGAGGCATTCCCAAGGAGGAGGCCAGACGCTCCAGTAGAAAACAGGCCCTGTTTAATCATCCACTGGAAGACCCCAGGCACAAAGGGCATTACGCGTACTGTACAGCTTCGCTTCTTGGGCTGGAACCCAGGGCCAGGACAGGGGAGGGCATGGGGCGAGGAAGGGTGCCAGCAGGACCGCTGGCCTGTGCCTGGGCCCCGAGGGCCTGGCGAGGGGGAGAGCACAGTCAGCACGACCAGGCCCGGGCCCAGCAAGCATGTTGGAGCTTGAGGGGACTCTTCAGAGTCTAAGGCTGGCTGGGGAGGAGCCTGGTGCCCCTTAGGGCTGCGAGGCATCCCATTCCCCGGAGAGGGGATAGGAGGAGCCCAGCCACTGGGATGGGAGAAATGCTGAGAGGCAAGGGGGTGGATGGAGGGGAGGTCAGGCAGGCACCCTGGGACATTCCCCCCAAGTTTGGGAAGTGGAAGGCAGCTTCTGTGACCTTCCAGAGCATCCCCCTGGGGACGTGTTGGCAAACCTATGGCCCAGGTGCCAGAGGGGCTGCTCCCTCCCACCCGGGGTAAGTCAGGGGCTCACATGCAGCACGAGGATGCCCTTTGGGCACTCGGTCTCTAAAAGGTTCACCATCACTGATCTAGGGACAGCAGAGAGCCCAGCGTCCCAGGAAGGGGGGAAGTGAGTGCTGAAGATCCAAAGGGAGCCCTCCCTTCATAGGAGTCCCCCGGCAGAGAGCACTGACCAACTGGGGATTTTAAAGGATAAGGCAGGACCGTGTCAGAGGGGACGGGCCAGGGGTGATGGTGTGGGCCACAACCAGCATGGCCCGGAGTCTCTGCTCCCAAACCTGTGGGCTCTCAGGCTATGGGACTCCACAGATCTGGATAGAAGACCAGTGGGCAGCCAGCTGCCTCCAGGGGAGGCCATGGGGGAGCCTGAGCCCAGCCAGCTCACCCTGAGGCCTTCACTCCATCCCTGAATAAATAGAGCTGATAGTTTCAGGATCATCCCCATGGGAGGCCAGCCCCCAAAGACGGTCTGGGCGAAGGGTCAAGGCACGGCGTGGGGCCTTCGAGGCCAGTGGCAGCAGACCACCGCCTAGAAGAAAGCGTTGGAGGGAAGGGGGGCACGTCCGGCACAGCCGAAGAAGTCCTGGCCAATGAGGCGCGGGAAACCCTCCAGGACCCTCACCTTCACCGGGTCAAACTTCCAGTACTGGCGACCACGGAGGAAGTAGGCATAACCTGGAGGGAAGGGTCGGTGAGAGGAGGGGCACTCGGCAGCTCCGGGCTCTTGGCAGTCTGAGCTCCAGAGGGGCCCAACAGCTGGGCCCAGCATGCACCAGAAGCCCGATTATGCCCGGCCCTGGCCCCCACACACCTTGGCTGTCTTGGAAGGCGGCGCCGATCTCGGAAGGCACTCCCCGCCAGTCGCTGGCCCTTCTGGGCGACGGGCTGTCGACACGCCGCACATCAGCACGGAAGCGCCAGTAACTGCCCCCGTGGAACAAGTAGATTTTGCTCCTCCCTGTGCCCCACACCAGCGCCGCGTGGATGGCTGAGCTTGGCAAGCCCAGGTCAGAGAGCGGCGCAGGGCCCAGCACACGCTTCTCCCCTGCATAGACCCAGTACTGAGAGCCTGGGGAGAGGCACCAGAGAGGAAACATTCAGGAAGGGGGTCCAGCAGGGATGGGAGGGGCCGCGGGCATCACCCTAAGGCCAGACAGACCCCCAGACAACCCCTCTGCCCTCCCCATATGGTCTCCAGTCCTCACATGTGTCCATGAAGGGGACCCCAGGCAGCCCCAGCCTCCCACTGCTCTCCTGGTTGGGGTCTCACCCTCCCTCCCGGGGTGCCAGCAGCAGCTCCCAGAGCTCCAGGGCCAGCCTCTCCGGATGGGCCAAGCACAGTTGGGCCTGCACCCACCCACACTGCCCCCTCCCTTCCTTGTCTCTGCATTGGGGGTGCCAGCGGCGGAGGAGGAGGGTGGGCTCTGGGCCTCTTTCCATTGGCCACCACGAGGAGGCAGAGCCTCACCCTGGAAAAACCAGATGTCGCCCCGTGGATCCTCGAAGGCGGCGTCAAGGCCCTCAGGCAGGCCCTGCCAGTGGCGGGACGCCAGGGCCGGGTAGCCGGGCTGCAGCCGGCCAGCCCGGAGCCTCCAGACGAAGGCAGCCTTGAAGAAGAAGAGCTCTCCGCGGATGGCGGCGGCGGCGTCGAAGTCCGTGGCGCAGGCGTCGGGCCGCAGGGGGAGGGAGGGAGGTGTGTGCGGGCTCACCTCCAGGGAGATCTCATTGGCGTGCGCGGCGGCGGGCCGGGGGCGCCCGTACAGGTGCTGGATGCCCCGCCGGTCGTCGGCGCTCAGGCTCAGCGGGTAGCGGAAGGTGTAGAAGGGCGACATGAGCGCCTTGGCCTCGGTGGAGTGCTGGAGGCCCAGCGCGTGGCCGAACTCGTGGGCAGCCACCTGCAGCAAGTCCGTGCCTGGGGATGGACAGAACAGGCCCAGGGCTGGCGAAGCCCCCGCCAGGCCCGGCCCGGCCCCGCCCCCGCCCCCCCACGCCCAGCCCTCATACCCAGGTCGCTCCCGGCGGTCCAGGTCTCGTCGTAGTCGAAGTGGACGTCTCCCTGGCGGTGGGTCTTGGGGAAGAAGGCGTGAGCCAGGACGCCTCCGGGGCCATCGAATGGCAGGTTGTCTCCGTGCCAGTACCTGGGGAGAGGCTGAGGTGAGAAGGCCAGCCGGGCGTTTCTTTTCCTCCTCTCTGTAGACGACAAAAGATTAGAACCCAGACCTGGGCAACACGCACCCTCTGCACCGAGAAAGGAAAAGGTAGAGGGGAGGGGAGGCCTGGGAATCTGGGGCTAAGTGACTTGCCCAGGGTCACGCAGCAAGGCCTCCCAATCCCAGGCCCGGGAGACGGGCAGAAGGGGGACTTCCTGGGTTCCGGCCCACCCTGGGAATAGGACCTGGGACAGGTCTCTAGTCCTGTGAGAGCACAGTGCCCACCCTGGAGCTGGGATTGTGACTAGCTCAGGATCCCCTGGTCCCCCTCCCTCTCAGGGGCCACTTCTGGCCTGGAACCCAGGTGTCCTGGCCTGCCTTGGGGGTCTCGAGCCAGCAAGTGGGCCCACCTGGTGAAATCGATCATGATGTCTGCCCGGCCTGCCCGCACCTCGGTGAAGGTGAGTGGGGTCACCTTGCTCCACACCCGGAGGGCCTCAGCCATCATCTCCTGGACCTGCTCCTTGACCAGCTGCCAGGGGAACCGGAGGATTCTGGGTGACATAGGAAAAAATGTCAGGGTGGGGCCATGAGAGATTTCCCCCACCAAATCCAACCACAGCCACGAAGAGGGAGGGCAAACCCAGCAGCCTTTGGGCCAAGAGCTCATCTCGTTGGGACATCACAAGCTTCAGGGTTCCAATTTTACAACTGGGGAAACTGAGGCAATGCTTAACTGACTTGCCTAGGATCACTCAGCTACACAGTGTCTGAGTCTGGGTTGGAGCCCAGGGTCCCCCAGCTGCCTTGGGCAGGCTCCCCAAGGACTTTCCGTAGGGCCCTCCCAGCTCTCCAAAGCAGGATGGAAGGGGCCACCCAGGACTGCTTCCTCTGAGCCAGTGTCTCCCTACCTGTAGGTGAGATTGAGCTTCTCCCAGCGCCCCCCGGACAGCACGAAGCGCTTCTGCCGGTTTTGAAGGTTCAGGCTAAGAGGCAAAGTAGGCACCCCGCAGCGGGGGCGGCCCTGGGCTGTGGCCATCTGAGGGGCAGCTGGCTCAGGAAGGGCTGCCTGGGAAGTTGCTGCTGCCTGGGGACCAGCCTGGAGCCAGTGTCCATCCTGCCCAGAAAGCAGAGAGGCCTCAGAGACCTAGCAACCCCCCTTCTCAATTGGGCTCTGACTGCCAGGCCAAACCCTGCCCCCCTAGCTCGGACCCTTTCCCCTTTCCCCTCAGGCCCTTCAAGTTCCAGGGCTCAGCCCAGGCTCCAGGGAGGGACGTAAGCCAGGAGCAGGGGGGTGGGGAGATGCTCTCTGACACCTGGCACAGAATGTTGGAAGGAGCTGCCCATCAGTCAGCGGAGGAAAGACTGGCCAGGGAGACAGAAAGGGCAGGCAGGCACCTTCCCTGAGGCTCATCCCAGAAGAGCTCAGAGCTGTCACTGCATCCTACCAGGGGCAAGTGAGCAGGTAAGGGCTGGAGCCAGGGATTCCTCCCTCCTGAAACATTGTAAATCCTCCTTCCTGGCTTGCTGCATTGATAATAAATGGTGGCCACAGTGGTGAAGCCCAAGAGAAGAGATACAAGTGCTTGCTCATTTTATGGTCTTTTAAGAATCTGAGGCTGGGGGCTCGGAGCTAATATTTAGTCAGAAAGATGTCGCCATCTTAATAACCAACAAGAAAACTTGGAAAACTGCTCCTGGATGACCTTAGAACATGACAGGTTGAAGATAAATGCAGTTTGCCCTAACACTCTACCTGGCAGAGGTGGGAGTCCCAAGATACAAGGAAAGGGAGGGAGGAGGTGGGCTCCTCTCACTGAAGCCCAATGACCTCTTGTCAGCAGTGTTGTGGAGGGGGTCCCTGGGAAGTGTGATAAAGGATGAACGGTTTGTAAAAACTGAGAGGTGCCACCCTCAATGAGTGATTGACAGGAGCCTGTGACTGGGCGTCCCGTGGGGGGGAAGATTCCAGGCCCAACAGGCTTCATCTGTCTCCTGGAAGGACCTGAGTTGGAGGCTTGGAAGCGAGGTTGTGGCTTTCTCCTGAGACCAGCAGCAGAAAAGGAATCTTTTGAACCTGGCTGCTGGCTGCTGGCAGCTGTGAGGCAAGAAGATTGAAGAGGGACTGAAGATCCCGGCCCGCTTGACTGGACTTCTGGTGTGAGACTTGGCTATTGGGGATTTACTGCTTAGCTTAATGAGCGAGTTGGCCACACCAGGGTCCCCTGGACCTGGACCAGGATTCCAGCCTCCCTGGCATGGCCCCTAGCCTGCTCTCTCCTGCCTTGGGGTCCCCCCTAAAGCAGGGAGGCCAGGCAGGCAGGATCCAGGAAGCCTGGGTTCAAGTCACAGTTTAGAGTCTGCTGGGCCCTGGCCACGCTGGCTCCCCACACCCAGAAGGGAGGCCCTGCAGTGAGCATGAGCATGTCTATACCCACCCAACCAAGGAGGCGCACATATGGCTTGCTGCAGGACCTCTGGGGGCTAATTCCCCTCCTGTGCTCTGCCGCTCTGGCATGAAGTTGGTGGCCCCCCTCCCGTCGCCAGAGGGTTTCTTGAGGTTACTGGCCACCAGTATGTTGGGCACGGCCCCTCTCTGGGCTCCGTGAAGAGCCCTCTGGCAGGCTCCCGGGGCTGGGCACACACAGGGGCACCAGGTAGAGGCCTGCTCCCTGACACCCCACCGTGCCCCACCAGTCACCAGCCTCAGGCACTCCCTCTGCTTGAAGGCTTGCTGGGGAGGAAGAGGAGGGGAGAGAGAAGGAAGAAGAGAAAGGAGAGCAAGAGGAGGAAGGAGAGGAGCCAGCAGCTGCTCCGGGGGGAGGGGCGCCCAGGGCAGCGGGACGGCGGGGCGGGGCGCTCCCGGCCAAGATGGGCCGCAGGAAGGCGCCCCCCCCCCCCTCACGTCTCTGCCGGGCCCAGGCCGGGCCTCACCTCCTGAGTTGGCGGCAGCGGCCGAGCCAGGACCGGGCAGGGGAGCCTGAGCAGCAGCAGCAGCAGCAGCAGCTGGAGTGGGAGCCCGAGGGGGCGGAGGCCCTGAGCCGATGCTGGGGCCATTCCGGGGCGGGCGGGCCGGACTGCTCGCGCCATTTATAGGCTCAGGCCGGCCCGCCCCGCCCTGCTCCGGGCCTGCCCCCTCGCCAGCACCCTGCCGCCTTTTGTTCTCCCTGGTCGACCCCAGGGCCAGCGGAGGGGGTAGTCACGTGGCCCCCCAGGGGATGCCCCTGTCTTCCGGCCCACTCCCAGGCTCCCCTCCGCAGAGGAGGAAACTGAGGCAAACTGGGACAAGTGGGGGGGTAGGCGGGTCCCCACTCCAGGCCCTCCCACAGCGTCCCCCAGCCGCCTTCCTGAGATCCCAGTTTCTGTTTCTGTGGGGGAGGGGGCACTACAGGACAGCCACTTGCACAGGCATCTGCAGCTGGGCTAGGCTGGGGAGAGCAAAGCCCGCCCTGGAATCGCCCGTGCTTCCAGCTTCCTGGAAGGTGTGCCAAGCGGGCCCAGTGCGGGGGCTCGAGGAGAGTGAGCAGAAGCCACCAGGGTGGAGCCTGCCCCCCCCCACTAGGCTCCCCCCTGAGAGCAGAGCCGTGCTGGGCTTCCCTCGGGGCCATTGTGGAGGGATTCACTGGTCCCCAGGGCCCTGGGAGGTGGCCACACCCCATGGGTGCCTCCAGCATGTCCCTAGACCTGCAGGGCCGGGGGCCTGGAAGCAGCGGGAGGAAGGGCAGCTCCAGGGTCCTGCCCTGTCTCCCATCTCTCCATGGAGAGGACACAGGGATGCATTCTGTAGAAATCTGCTTATGAACACCTATCTGCAGGCCTGCCCCCAGGCACAGCTTTCCTGCCAGCTCTTCCTACTGGCCTGCCCTGTCAGTACTCGTCTGGAGAGGGCCAACCACGCTCTGGACTGGGCTGGACCCAACTGGCAATCCGGGGAGGAAGCTGAAAATGAATGGTTGGATGATAGTCGGGTGAAAGGGTGTGGTCGCCAATGTTCACAAATCCAGGTCTGTCTAAATACAGGAAACAATAACAAAGGGGAATGGGAGGGGCTAGAGAAGTTAGCTATCCTCTCTCAAGCAGGAGGACCAGTAGTGAGTAACCACCGGCCAACTCCAACAGGGAAGCTAGTCTCTCCAAAAACTAGGAAAGGAGTCAGCCTTTCACTCACCCAAGGAAGTAGTCCAGGAGTCAGAGTCCAAGTTGAAGCCGAGCTCCAAGCCACTATCTCCAGCAAAGCTCCCTCAAAGACTCTCCCCTGTCAGAAGACTATCATCTCCAGCAGGCAGTCTCTTCAGACTATCTTCTCAAAGACCACCCTCTCTGAGGGAGTTTGGGCTTGCTTTCATGGTGACATCTTGTCTCCTCCCCTCTCCACAGTTTCCAAATTGTCTAGCACTGCCCAGGGGGATGTGTCTGTGGGATCACTGACTTTTTAACTTTTGAAAGTCAATTTCTCATTAAAAAGGCTCCGTTTCCTGATTGAACAGCTTCTGAGACTGTGAACTCTTCTGTTCTTAAAGGAATTCACAAGTTTTTACAGGTTGTTTTTTTTTTTTAAGTATAGGAACTGCCAGCAGCTCCTATATAATGAACCTGTGGGTGGTGACCTGAGAAGGAAATTGGAGGCTAGAGGAATATGGATGTGAGATAGATAAGGCAGTCAGAGGAAGAGACGCAGGAGTAAAGACTCAGAGACCACAAGTTAAAACACATGGGGAGTCGCGAGCTCAGTAATTACCTCTCTAGAAAGAGAAAGCAAGTGGAGAAATTATAAGTATGAGAAGCAAGAGAACATGCGTGGAGTCGAGAACTCCGGGACATCCCCCATGAGCCAGACTGCCAAGAGATTAATGGGAGATGTGCGGGGCAGCTGCACTGCATAAATCATTAAGACATGAGGAACATTATAGGCAAGACCAAAATCAAGATTGTAAGAGGCAAGGAAGAGAACAAGGGCTGTGAGAGCAAGAGGTGTAAGAGAAGAGGAGGCTCGCACACGTTCCCCAGTTTTTATTGGAGAATTTAGGAATGTCACGTGGGAGGTGATTAATGAATACGTGACATGATATAGGGTTTGACATTGGTAGCATTGACGATGACGGAATCAAATAGGAGATCAATCCAACCTATGCTTTGTAAATAAATGTAGTCCAAGCCAGGACATTGTGGCTGTCAACGCCCAGCCCAGGAATTTGCTTGTCTTTTGCCCTAGTGGTTTGGACTATCCCTTTCCATACAATAAACATTAAGTGATCTGACCATGTGTCTGGTAAATGAATATATAGGATACAATATCAACACATCAATCATACTTCCAAGATGCTAACATGCCTGGTATGCTACCAAAAAAAGGGAGTGGAATTCTCCAAGTATCTCACTGGCTTCTTAGTACTAAGTAGGTGTGAATTCACTAAGTGGTTTGTGAGCTCCTCCACCTAGTTCAAGCTTGTGTTGATTCAATCAAAAGGTAGACTAACACAATCTAGTGAGGTACTTAAGTTAGTGTTAACTCATGTAAGGGGCAAATTTGGGGTTGGACTGAATATATCTTAAATATAAAAATAAAATCTTAAATCTTAGAGGAGGCCTCGTGGCTGAGGTCTCTGAACTCCCCTTGGCTCAGATTAGGCCGAAGAAATCTTATACCCCTTTCTCTCTCTTCTTCTTCTTAATTCTTTCCCTCTATATTAATTAAACCACCATAAAATTCCCAAACTGACTTGAGTATTTTTATTGGGATTGAATTAGTCCCTGGTGACCATTAGTATAATATATCAGTAAATAACCCCAAATTTTACCCCTTACACTACATTCCTGGTTGTTAGAATTCTAAAGACTAAGCAGGGTGGAGTAAAACTAAAATTCACACTTAGGATAGACAATAGAGTAAAGAATTCTCTTTCACACCAGTCAGAGCTTGTAAGCAAGCAATGAGGACTCCTAGAAAGTTACCCCTCCTGACTCTGCCCTTCAAGTCCTCCAGAAGAACTCTGAGGGAACTGAAGAAGAGCAGTTCTCTGGGAGTCTGACTTGCCCTAGATGGGCAGCTGGGACAATCCTACCAGAACATGAAGCCCATTAGGACAGTCCTCCTTGGGCCTGAAGCACTTTTTGGTCCCATCAGCAACCAACCAGCTGCATTACCAAAAGTCAGTTGGTCCAAATTGTTTCTTCCAGTGATAGTCAATAAACACTTATCAAGCACCTACTGTGTGCCAAGGATTGTGCTAGGTCCTGGGGATACAGAAAAAGGGAAGAGACACCATGGCATGGAGGAAAAAAGTAAGCTAATAAATGTAGACCCACAGAGTCTATACAGGATCAATGGGAAATAATGGAAAAAAGGGAAGATATGGAATGAGAGGGAAGGAGGCAGGCTGTAGGAGGCAGGCTTAGAGGAAGCTGAGGAAGAAGGTCAGAAGTCAGAGTGGAGGAGGGAGGCATGGAGGATGGCCAGAGAAAATTCCTGTTGTGGAACAACCTGGAGGCAGCATCACTGGAAAAAAGAGTACCAGGAGGGCAGGAGAGTGCAAGGAAACTGGAAAACCTACATAGGAGGGGGCTGGGCTATGAAAGGCTTTGAATGCCAGGCAAAGGATTTTGTATTTGATCCTGGAGCAACAAGGGGTTAGGGGTTATCTCCAGTGTTGAGATTTTTGCTTCAGGAAAATCACTTTAGGGGCTGGAGGATGGAGAAGCAGAGAGAGACTGGAAGCATGAAGACCCCACCACCA
Source organism: Monodelphis domestica (assembly GCF_027887165.1). NCBI lineage: Eukaryota > Metazoa > Chordata > Mammalia > Didelphimorphia > Didelphidae > Monodelphis > Monodelphis domestica. The sequence continues at coordinate 835,072 of NC_077229.1, forward strand.
CCATGCTATTTCTATAGCCTAAGCATGAGGGATCAAGGGGCCTGCACTAAGGCAAGAGCAGTGTCAGAAGAGAGAAAAGGGAATCCCAGCAAATACTGCAGAGGTGATCTTGGATCTGGATGGTCCAGGATGCTGCCTAGGCTGGCGGCTCTGCTTGGGTTCCACCTCCACACTAGGTAGCCCCTTGGCGTTGTTCAGTTGCATCTGACCTTTGGGCCCCAGCAGGGGGTTTCTTGGCAGAGGTCAGCCATTTCCTTCTCCAGCGAATTTCCCAGATGGGAAAACTGAGGCCAACAGTGTGAAATGATGTGCCCAGGATCACGTGGCTAAGAAGTAGCTGAGGCAGGGTTTGAACTCAGGAAGCTGGCCTTCTTGCCTTTGGGCTTGGTGCTTGATCCCCTACCTCACCTCACTCAGCCTTTTTGGCTTCCTTGTGTTTGGGGGTTTTGTTTTTTTAATTTACATTTATTTAGAATAGTTTTCTATGGTTACATGATTCATGAGCCTCCCCTCCCCGCCAACTCCCAAAGCTGCCAAGCAGTTCCACTGGGTTATCCATGTATTTGAACCTGTATTTGCATTAGGGTGATCATTTAGAGGGGGGGGGGGCTTTCACTGTCCCTCCGAGCAGAGTGCTGGAGGGCGGGACTATAAAAAAACTAGGCACAGATCTGTATGGCCTGCCTGGGATGGGCCTGTCCCACCTTCACCGCCCCCACTAAGGGGCAGCAGCAGACACAGGTGGAACCCCTCCCCCAGCTCACCATTGCTGCGGCGCCTCGTTCTCCTTCAGACACTTTCAGAACAAGGCGCTGCACGGGAGCACCAATGAGGGAGGAGCCCCTTCCGGAGGTGCGCGGGGCCCCTGATTTGGAGGCTGCATCGCCAGCTTCTGCTCCCACAGTTCTTCCTCTGGATGTGGATGGGCATGTCTTTCCCATGAGCCCTGGGGTGGGGTTGGGCTGGGCCACCCAAGTCCGTGCTGTGGGCTGGTGCTACGATGTATGGGCTCTGCACCTCTCCCGGAGGCCGTCCCGCAGCGTGCTCGGCCGGTTCGCTGCCCCGCAAACAGCCGGGAGGGAGTGTTCTCGGGCGGCTCTCCGGGGTCCAAGCCGGCAGGGCTCAGGCAGGCTCGGCCCACTTCGCCACGCCCCCTGCGGCCTCCCGCGCAGGGGCTCAGGCCTAGCTCTTCTCCCAGCCCCGGAGGGCAGCGGACTCTCAGAGAGCGGCCACAGCCAATGGCCGGCGGAGAGGCGAGACCGGGCATGCGCGGCGCGCCCGCCAGGTGGCGCCGCCCTCCCTCCCGAGCTCGTCCCGCCCCGCCCCGCCCCGCCCCGCCCTTCCGAGCGAGAGCCGGACCGCCACTGAGCGCCGGGAAAGCCGAGGGACAGCGAGGCGAGGCGCCCGAGCAGCCGCCTGGGCCACCGGAGAAGCCCTGCTGCCCTCGGAGCGCAGGGACCGGGCCCCGCCCCCAGCCCGGCAGGTTCCCCGCAGTCACGGCCTTTGGCAGCGCCCAGCCGGGCCGGTGAGCCGGGGGCGGGGCGGGCGGGGCGGGCGGGGCGGGCGGGCCCTCCCGCCCCCGGGCCTCCTGTCGCAGGTGGCCGCGTGGTGGGCGGGGCCTAGGGGAGGGCCAGCCCCGCCCCGCCCCGCCCCACAGGCGGGGCCCCTCCCTGCGAGGCCCACTGCCGGGGGAAGAGAGATGCGCTGCGTGTGGCTCTGTGGAGCTGCGGAGGGCCCGCGCGGTGCCCAACTCGGCCTCGGGCTCTGCTGGGCTCCGGCTGATCGGGCCCAGACGGCTAGGCGGCGCCCCCAGAGGCCCGGGAAGCGGGGCACCAGCCCCGAGGGGTCCACGGCCGGGCCCAGGAGGACAGGAGGGGGAGCCGGCCTCCACGCCTCCCTCCGAGGCGCCTCCCGCGGCACAACCGCCAGCGGGGAGAGGCCTGGAGCTGGGCCCCGAGCCGGACGGACGCGGGTTCAGGGGCGCCTCCCTCCCCCACAAGCAGGGGGCCAGGCGGCGAGTCCGGCTCGTTTATTGCTTGAACCAGCAGCTCGTCACACACGCAGCCCCCCACCCGCCTCTCAGGATCAGTAGCCCGCCGGCTCCCCTCCCTTGCGGGGGTCCGAGGCGGCGGCCCAGCCGGCCGGAGTGCGCACGACCGCCTGCACCACGGCGATGAAGTCCGGCGTCGTCTCGGTGTGGTGCTTCCGGGCCCGGAGCTCGGCGCCCACCGCCTGGAAGAGAGGGGGGCTGAGCGTAAGGGGGGCCGCCCCGCCCCCACCCCGCCCGACCCACAGCCCCGCCCACCTCCTCCGCCCCGCCCCGCCCGACCCACAGCCCCGCCCACCTCCTCCGCCCCGCCCCGCCCGACCCACAGCCCCGCCCACCTCCTCCGCCCCGCCACGCCCGACCCACAGCCCCGCCCCCGCCACGCCCACCTCCTCCGCCACGCCACGCCCGACCCACAGCCCCGCCCACCTCCTCCAGCCCCGCCTCCAGCGTCGTGGTGTTGGGGAGAAGCTGGTTGTGCAGCCGCGGCTCCTCCACGGCCCTGCGGACGTCGTAGCCGAACCACACGTGCTGGATGATGGCCTGCGGGGGGACGGCCGGGTGGGGGGGAGGACGGGCACCCCGCGGACGCCCACCACAAGCCCCAAAGGGACGGGACGCCCCCCGCTCCCGCCGTGCCCCCCCTCCTGGCCGCCTACCAGGGCTGTGGCCGTGGTGATCTGGGTGCCGCCCGATGCGCCGACCACCATCCTGACCTTCCCGTCGGGGCCCACCAGGATGGAGGGACACATGGACGAGAGGGGCTGCTTGCCTGCGGGCGCACGGCGGGGGGCGGGTCACGGGCGTGGCCTGCCACGGAGCCACGCCCTGGCCCGCCCGCCACGCCCCACCCCCACCTGGCTTGATGAAGTTGGCCGGGGACGGGGGGACCCCAAACTCGTTGGTGATGTTGGGGGAGCTGAAGTCGTCCATCTCGTCATTGAACAGGATGCCGCTGTGCGGGGACAGCACCTCGGAGCCGAAGCTGGACGACAAGGGGGCGCTGAGGATGGCCCCGCCCGCCCTGGGGACCCGCCCCCCCGGCCCCGCCCCGCCCGCCCGCCCCCCCTCACTAGAGGTTGATGGTGCTGGTGGCCGCCACAGCGGAGCCGTCCTCCGACACCACGGACAGGTGGGACGTGCCGCCGTCGTCGGGCACCAGGTACTGCGGCTCGTAGTACTGGAAGTCGTGCGTCTGCTCGTCGGAGATCCGAGCCCGCAGCTGCTCCGCGAAGTGCTGCGACGTCATGTTCCGGAGCACCTGCCCAGAGGACCCGAGCTGAGGGGCGGCCGAGCGAGCCTCCACGCCTTCACCTCAGGGCCCAGGATCCCCGTTTTACAGACGAGGAAACTGAGGCTCAACGAGGGGGCACCGGCAAGCTCTCCGCTCCTCCCGGGCTCCGGGGCCCTCTGCCCACCCTGTGCGGCCCCTCCCACAGCCCGGCGGGCAGCTCACTCCAGAAATGTCCTCAAACTTGGGGTCCCCCAGGAGCGTCCTCTTGGCATAGGCAAAGCGGAAGGCCTCCACGATGCGGTGGTACGTCAGGCCCTTCTGCTTCGGGGGGCCCACGCTGGCCTCGGAGAAGTGGTACCCTGGCCCGGGGAGAGGGACGGGGCGGCCCGCTGAGGACAGGGTGCTCCGGGGGCCCCCAGCCCCCCAGGTGGGGCACCCTGGCCCGGGGAGAGGGATGGGGCGGCCCGCTGAGGACGGGGTGCTCCGGGGCCCCCAGCCCCCCTTCCCTGAGACCCTGGCCCCCGGTCAGGCTGGCAGGGAGGGGGCTCACCCTTGAGGATGTTCAGGATGAGGCCGAGCACGGGGCCACTCAGGGGGGCGCTGGGCGTGTAGAGGGTGGCGTCCCCCAAGCTGAAGTTCAGGGGGTTCTCGATGAGCTCCGCCCGGTAGCTGGCCAGGTCGTCCAGGCCGAGGATCCCCCCTGGGAGGGAAGGCAGAGCCTCGGTCAGCGCCCCACCGGGCCCCGAGGCTGAGCCGGGGCCCGTCCACCCGGCGCCCAGCCTCACCGGCCGCCTGCACGTCACGGACGATCTGGGGCGCCAGGCTCCCGCTGTAGAAGGCGTCGGCGCCCTCACGGGCCAACGTCTCGTAGGTGGCCGCCAGCTGGGGCATCTTCACGGTCTCGCCCTCCTTGAGGATCTTCCCGTCCCGGCAGAACACGTGGCTGAGGGCAGAGGAGAGCCCGTGGCCTGGCGAGGGCCCGGCTGTGCCCGCCGTGCCCGCGGCTCCCCAAAGGCGGCGGAAGCTTACCAGAGGCTCGGGTTGCCCTCGACGGCTTCGCGCTTCTTGAACAGGGCGTTCGCCAGGCCTTTGCCCACCGGGAAGCCCTCGCGGGCCAGCCGGATGCTGGGCTCGAAGAGCCGGGCCCAGGGCAGCCTCCCGTGCCGCTGGTGGGCCAGCTCGTAGCCTCGGACCTCCCCGGGGACGGCCACGGACAGTCCTCCTGCACAGTGCGGCATGGCCCGGGGGAGGGCCGGGCGAGGTCAGCCGCCCCCTCTATGGCCCTCCTGCCCACCCCCCCAGCCCCGCTCCGGACGCTGGCCAGACCGAGTCAGCGAGCGCCTCTGAAGCCCAGCTGAGCACCGGGTGCCCGTCTGTCCTCTGGCCAGTCGAGCCGGAGGCCGCCCGCTCTCCCCCGTCGGGCATTCGAGGCCCTGTGCAATGCCACCTTTTCTGCCAGACCCTCCTTTATGCCATTAGTAAAACCGGCCGCCAACTGCTCCTAACATTTGATGCCCGTCCTGCCTCCGAGCCTGGCACATGCCCAGAGCTCCCAGTGAGCTCAGCCAGGAAGGTGGAGCAGGTGGCTCTCTCTGGCCCTTCTCCGCCTTTGTTCCAGCCCACAGATGTGCCGGGAGGGGACGGGGGCCAGGGCAAGTGTGGCCACTGCACGAGTGTGGTGCACCCCAATTCTGGGAACACAGACACCACAGTGAGGCTTCCCTGGTACCCCGGGCTCCAGCAGACGAGGCTTCGGAACTCCCCCTCACCCAGGCCCCCAGGTGCCCGTACGTGGCCCCGCCACCCCCGGGCACCCACCACACCCGAGCACACTCGTGGCCCCACCACACCCGGGCACACTCGTGGCCCCGCCACCCCGGGGCACCCACCACACCCGAGCACACTCGTGGCCCCACCACACCCGGGCACACTCGTGGCCCCACCACACCCGAGCACACTCGTGGCCCCATCACACCCGAGCACACTCGTGGCCCAACCACCCCTGGGCACACTCGTGGCCCCGCCACCCCCTGGGCACACTCGTGGCCCAACCACCCCCGGACACACTCGTGGCCCCACCACACTCGGGCACACTCGTGGCCCCACCACACCCGGGCACACTCGTGGCCCCACCATATCCGGGCACACTCGTGGCCCCGCCACCCCCTGGGCACACTCGTGGCCCAACCACCCCTGGGCACGCTCGTGGCCCCGCCACCCCCTGGGCACACTCGTGGCCCAACCACCCCCGGACACACTCGTGGCCCCACCACACTCGGGCACACTTGTGGCCCCACCACCCCCAGGTGCCCGCACATGGCCCCGCCACCTCCGGGCACACTCGTGGCCCCGCCACCCCCTGGGCACACTCGTGGCCCCGCCACCCCCTGGGCACACTCGTGGCCCTGCTACCCTCTGCAGCTCTGAACCCTCCCTCAGCTCAGGCCTCTGCAGCTCTGGTGTATCCCTGGCTGGCCGCCCCACGTCACCTTTCTGGGACTGCGCCGAGGAATTGAACATGTGGCTGAAGGAGCGTTTGGGGGCCACCTCGCGGGCGTTGATGATTTCTGCTTTTCCTGGAAAGGCGGGCCGGGGGGGGCTTCAGCTGCTCCCGCTTGACCCCGGGCTCCTCCCGTCATCCCCTCCTGGGCCTCACTTTCCCCCCGGACTCACCAGTGCTGCTGTTGTAGATGGTGAAGAAGAGGCCCCCGCCGATGCCCATGCTGTGGGCGTTCATGAGCCCCATGCAGAGCAGAGCCGCGATGGCCGCATCCACCGCCGAGCCTCCGTCCTGCAGCGCGTCCCTGCACGGCCACGGGACCGAGTTAGAGCCTGAGCCGGACCCACCGGGCCTGAGGCGACGAGCCCTCCAGGACGGCCCCCCCAGAGCAGGCCGCCTCCCCAGCGATGCCAATCCACGCCGGCAAAGGGAGCGGAGGGTGCAGCCCGGACCTCCAGGCAGTGCCCGCAGGGGAGGAGCCCAGGGCGCAGGGTCAGCCTTCTCACAGGCCGCCTCCCCGGGCTGCCCGGCGGGATGGCAGAGGGCGCTCGGGCCTCCCTGGGGGCCTCGAGGTTGGCGAAGCGTGTCACGGAGATTCTCTCCCTTTCCGCACCCGCCACAGCCTGGGAGGGAGAAGTTCTCTGCCCCGAGGCGGGCAGGCAGGCAGGCGGAGGTGAAACGTGGGCCCAGGGTCGCACGCCGATGGCTGGCTAAGGCAGGGTTCTGATGTGGGTCCTTCTGGCTCCGGGCCCAGGGGTGCCACCTGAGTACAACGATGGGCGCCTCCAAACAACCAGCGTAAGCACGCCTCGGAAGAGGGAAGCCGAGAGGCCAGAGGGGCTTCCCCCCCACGGGCCAGGGTACGAGCGCAGAAGGTCCTGGAGGACAGATCGCGTCCCTTCCTCTCGCCGTGGCGAGCCGAGCACAACACTGTTCCCCCAGGGGGTCGCTGTAGCCAAAGACTCGCCTCCTGCACTTCTGCTCCCCGCAGGGAGGGCGGCTCAGCGGGGGAAGAGCCCCCTCCACCCCCAGGACGGGGGAAGACACAACGGAAGATGCTTTGGACCCTGCTCGGGGTGACTCCGGTCCGGTCGGGCGCCAGTTAGCCAGCCACGTGCCGGGCCAGGCAGCAGGAACAAGGGATGGCCGAGGGACAGCCCCCAGACGGATGCAGCCTTGGGAGGTATGGCCACGTGGGGGGGGGGGGGGGCCTGCAGGTCCCTTGCACAGATCGGCCTGGACCGGTCCCAGATGCACAGCCATTCGGGGCCTCGGCTGCCCTCTCCACAGGAAACGCCGCCTGCATCTGGGAGGAGGCAGCTGGATGGACAACCCACGGAGTCCGGCCATCTGGACCTCCTCAGTCCCTCGTACGGGAGACTCAGGCTCGAGGCCCGCCTCTGAGGACCACGGCTGCATGTGGCCTGGGCGGCCAGCCCAGCTTCCCCAAGCCTCCATTCCCCCCTCTGAGCAGGCTGGCGTTCCTTCTATTGCCACGTGGACCCTCCTGGGACTGTAGTGGGCAGCCCGACAGCCCAAGTCACAGAAGGAATGCTCGCTTCCTTCCAAAGGGATCTCCCAGGAGGAGCTGGGCTCCTATCCAAGGCCACTCAGCATTGGCATGGAAGCTCTTTGAGGCCAAGAGCAGCTTCACTTCTTCCGAAATGTGTAAACAGAGAGGGATGGGGCGGGGGTGGGGTGGGGAGACAGGCAGAGGGAAACAGAGAGGAACAGAGAGAGAAAAGAGGATGAACAGAGAGGGATCACAGAATAGACAGAGAGGACATAGGAAACTGAGAAAGGAACAGAGAGAGAGACAGAAAAGAGGATGAACAGACAATAGATGGAGGGAACAGAGAGGCAGAAAGAGGGATGAACAGAGAAAGGGGACAGAATAGACAGGATAGAGGAAACTGAGAAAGGAACAGAGAGACAGGAAAGAGGATGAACAGACAAGAGACAGGACAGAGGAAACTGAGAAAGGAAAAGAGAGACAGGAAAGAGGATGAACAGACAATAGATGGAGGGAACAGAGACAGAAAGAGGGATGAACAGAGAAAGGGGACAGAATAGACAGGACAGAGGAAACTGAGAAAGGAACAGAGAGAGAGACAGAAAAGAGGATGAACAGACAATAGATGGAGGGAACAAAGAGACAGAAAGAGGGATGAACAGAGAAAGGGGACAGAATAGACAGAGGACAGAGGAAACTAAGAAAGGAACAGAGAGACAAAAGAGGATGAATAGAGAGGCGGACAGAATAGAGAAGACAGGAAACTGAGAGAGAAAAGAGGATGGACAGAATAGACAGAGGGAACAGAGAAAGGAACAGAAAGACAGAAAGGGGGATGAACAGAGAAAGGGGACAGAATAGACAGAGAAGACAGAGGAAACTGAGAAAGGAACAGAGAGACAGACAGAAAAGAGGATGAACAGACAATAGATGGAGGGAACAGAGAGGCAGAAAGAGGGATGAACAGAGAAAGGGGACAGAATAGACAGGATAGAGGAAACTGAGAAAGGAACAGAGAGACAGAAAAGAGGATGAACAGACAAGAGACAGGACAGAGGAAACTGAGAAAGGAACAGAGAGAGAGACAGAAAAGAGGATGAACAGACAATAGATGGAGGGAACCGAGAAAGGGGACAGAATAGACAGAGAAGACAGAGGAAACTGAGAAAGGAACAGAGATAAAAGAGGATGAACAGACAATAGATGGAGGGAACAGAGAGACAGAAAAAGGGATGAACAGAGAAAGGGGACAGAATAGACAGGACAGAGGAAACTGAGAAAGGAACAGAGAGACAGAAAAGAGGATGAACAGACAATCGATGGAGGGAACAGAGACAGAAAGAGGGATGAACAGAGAAAGGGGACAGAATAGACAGAGAGGACAGAGGAAACTAAGAAAGGAACAGAGAGAGACAAAAGAGGATGAACAGAGAGGGAGGACAGAATAGAGAGGACAGAGGAAACTGAGAAAGGAACAGAGAGAGAAAAGAGGATGGATAGAATAGACAGAGGGAACAGAGAAAGGAACAGAAAGACAGAAAGGGGGATGAACAGAGAAAGGGGACAGAACAGACAGAGAGGACAGAAGAAACAGAACGAGACAGAAAAGAGAATGAACAGACAGAAAAACAATAGAACAGAAAACAGAGAGACAGTGAAACAAAGGAACAGAGAGAGACAAAGGGAAACAGTCAGAAAGGGGGAAGAACAGACAGAGGGAACAGAAAGGAATAGAGAGAGGGACAGACAAAGGGATGGTCAGAGGGTCAGAGAGCCCTTCTTTGGCCAGCCCCAACTCCAGGCACTGGGAAGAAATGGGAGCCATAGGACCACTGGCCTGCCCTGTAAGGAGGGCTGAGAGCAGCATTGTCTCCCTTCCCCCCAGGGACCTGGGCCCTCAGAGCTGGGGGAGGCCCAGGAGATCCTGGCAGCCAGTTTTGGGGAGCCAACAAAGCCAGGTTGCCCAGCAAGTGCTCTTCTGGTCCAGCAGCCCTTCATGAGGACCTCAGGGTACGGTAGGGTATAGTCATTAAGGACACCCATTCCACAGAGGAGAAAACTAAGGCAGCCCAGAGAAGCAGAAGGACTTGGCCAGCGGTCCCAGTGAGTTCATCAGGGCAGAGATGGGATGAGGCTAGTGACAAAGGCCCCGGGCTGGGTGTGGGCAGTCCCCGTGCCAGTCTCTGTACTTCCCCAGGGTGACGGGGAAGGTGGTGGGACGGAGAGTGGGGGACCAACCTGGAGAGGGGCCAGACCTGGGCAGAGCATCTCCGGGAGGGGAGTCGGAGACAGACGGCGAAGGGTCAGGCTGGAAAGCAGTTCTGGTGCCCCCTCCCTCTCCCTGCCCCGGGCCTCTGCCCCAAGGCCTCACCTCCCAATCTCGGAGCACTTCTTGGCATCGGCGGCCACGGCGGCTCTCTTATAGACGTGGGAAGTGGCTGGTCTGCCCTGGAGGCCAAGGCTGAGGCCCAGGATCAAGGCCACGATGGCAGCCGTGATCAGGATGCCCAGCCCCACCACGAGCTTCTTCTTCATTGTCCTGGGGGGACACGGTGGGGGGCTGAGAGCCTGGGCAGGGTGGGGAGCTAAACCCCCCAGAACCAGAATCCTAGAGCCACGGGAGCAGCCCCGAGGAGCCGGGGGCTGGAGGCAGCACAAGCTTACCTAAGGGCTCAGAATGTGGGGTCCCCAGCTTCTGGGGGGACTTACTGGCTCTGCGGGCCCGGCGGGACAGTCTCTGGATGGAGAGCTCAGAGGAGTCAGCCCCAACCGGCCTCGGGGTGCCCCTGCTCTGTGTCCAAGGGCAGAATGCCAGGCTGGCTGGGGTCCGCAGTCCTGCAAAGGCAGTTAAGAGAGTTGGCAGTGCAGAGAGGGGGTCCCACAGACGCCAGGGCCCTCCTCGCTCCTCCAGCCTCCCTCGGGGGCCACGGGGGCCACGGACACTTCCACTTCGCTAGTCCCCACAGCAGCCTCTCAGGTGGTCCTTGGCGAAGAGTGTAAGCCCACTAAGGGCAGGGCACTCCCGCACTCTGGCCGTGCTTAGGATTCCCCAAAGCCTCTGCCTGCCATCCCCAGCTAGGCAGGGTCCTGGCCCCACACAGACCCGCCCCCGCCCCTGCCTTTGGTGGTGCCTGGCCCCACATCTGGCTGGGGCTCGGGGAGGGGTCAGAGGCTGCTTCCTGCCAGGGCCACGGCCTCCCCCCACCCCCATTCCAGACCCTGGGCCCTGCCCCCAGCCACCAGATGTTGTCAGGCACCCTCCAGGAGGGTCCGGCAAGGAGAGGAAAGGGCCTGCAGGCCTTGGAGAAGGGCATGGAGGTCTAGAGAGGCCAGTGACTGACCCAGGGTCACACAGCCAGCTGCACTTACCCAGCTTTGGGAAGGGGGTGGGTGCGGGGCTACGTCGGGGAGGGACCCTGGTCTGTGGCGGGCTGGGAGAGAAGAGAAGGCCTGCTCAGAGCATCCCAGAGGCCTGGCCCCACGGAGCAGGAAGCCGGCTGCTTTGGGAGCCTGAGCCCAGCCCCGAGGGGAGGAGAGAGGGGAGCGAGGGGAGGGCTGGGGACCCCAGGAGCTGGGAAACACTGCACAGGATGTGGCCCAGAAGAGACTCTGCTGAGCCTCCTGGGGCTGCCGGCGGCCCACAAGCATCCCCCAGGGGTCTGCTCTCTGCTCGGCCCAGGGAGGAGGGGAGGGGCCCTGCTTGGTCCCCCGAGGAGGCTCTCCCAAAGCGGGCCCCCTCTCTGCCCTGCCCGGCACAAAGGGCCCTGGACTCCCACCAATTGCACCAGGGGCTCTGCTGCTCCCAGGAGGCCGGGCACGGCTCAGAGACCCGCTCTATGACCCTGGGCAAGTCACTTCACCTCCTCTGCCTTGATGGCTTCCTCTGTCAAATGAGAGGGACACGGAAGTGGCAGCCCATTTTACAGCTGAGGAGACTGAGGCAAGGAAGAAGGTGCTCAATAAAGGCCGAGAGAGAGACATGCTTGGGGTCACCCTGCCACTGGACTTGAACTCGGGCCTTCCTAGCTCCAGGCCAGAGGGGAGGGGAGGAAGCAGGAATTGGCACCCCAGGAGGGCTCAGCTGCCCTTCCCCTCCCCCCACTCTCCTTCTCCCAGAAGGCTCTGTAAGCAGAGCCCATGGGGGGAGGCAGCAGGGATGAGGTCTGGGCCCTAAGTGAGAGAAGGGGAGACTATGAGGGGGCACCCTGGCCTCAGTTTCCTCTTTGGGACAGTGGGCTGACAAGGGGGCTCATGGGAAATTTCCGAGACAAGTGCAAAAGGCTGGGAAGGAGGGAGGAGGAGCAGGCTTGAGGGGGGAGGGGGCAGAAGCTCCCTGGCCCAGTCCCTTCCCCTCCCCAGGAGGCTCCAGCATTTCCCCCTCTGCTGGGCCCCTGGGGTCCATTTCTGCCCTCCTTCTTGGCCCCACCCCCACAGTGCAAAGCCAGCAGGGAGGGGCAGGACCTGAGGAGAGGAGGAAGCCCCCACCTTGGGAAGGCTCAGGCTGAGCTTGGAAGGGAGAGAGAGCTTCCCTCAGGCTCCTCCCCCCACCTGCTCACCTGGGGCCTGCCCGACCTCTGCCCCCTGCTGGGGCTGCTCTCACAAGGGGGTTTCCCACCTCCCAACCTTTGCCCAAGCCATGTCCCAGCATTCCCTCCCTCCCTTCTTGGGGCTGGGCCCAGGACACCAGCCTCAGCTTGCCACCCCCCCCCCCAGGTGCCTGCCCCAAAGCCCATGAGCTCCAGGTACATCCGGGTACACAGAGGTGGCTGGCAGCAGCTGTGGGGAAGATGATCTGGGGGTCTAGGTGGGGCAGATACCTCCCTCCTCTGGGACCAGGGGGCATGGGCCAGCCTGATAAGGGAGTAAGCTCCCCATCCTTGGAGTTCCCCAATGGGCTTCACTCATCTCTCAGGCAAGATTGGCGCTTTGAGATCCCTTTCAGGGTACCCTCAGCAGAGGTAAGGATGGGATTTGTCACTACCTTCTCCAACTCATTTGACAGAGAAGGAAACTGAGGCAAATGGACAGAGGCACTTGGGATTTGAACCCAGGTCTTTCTGACTCCAGGCCCGGTGCTCTCTCCACTGCCCCACAGTGCCCGGAACTAAAGGAGCCAAGTCCCAGCTCAGTCCCACCTCCAAGGGTCTGGGTGGGGATGGCGGCAGCGGCAGGGAGTCCAGTTAGGCAGGGTGAGGCATTAACTCCAGGTGACCCATTAACCTCCCAAGGGTGTGGAAGGAGGGAGCCGGAATGCCGATGGGGGCTGCCCTGACTAGGTCCTGACCATTGGGCAGCCTGAGAGGTCTGGGGGCAGGGCAGAGACAAAGTCCACCCAACCACGTGTTCTCCAAGCACTGTCCCCAGAAGCCCTGCCACCCACCCAGAGCCAGACTTTGACTATGGCCCAGCCCCTGAGCCTCTCCTCTCCTTGGCAGCCTCAGTTTCCCCATCTATTATGCCTGTAAGATCTCTTGCTTCATCCAGGCTCCAGCCCCCTCCCTTTCCTCCCTTCACAGGCTGGAAGGCAACATTGGCCCATTCCACTTCCTTTCTCCTTGAACCCAGTACCCCTCATCCTACTCTAACTGTCCCCAGTCAGACTTGGGCTACCTCCATCCCCTTATCTAATCCCCACTCCTCCTAAAAGGTATAGGGGAAGCCAGGCCACCCAACCAATCTGCTGCTCCCTTCATGTCCCATGGTCCCTGGGTGCAGCCCTGCAGCTGGCCACCCAGTCTCTGGACAGCTGTGCCAAGCCTTGTCCTCCCCCAGCTGCCTTATGCAGCAACTCCCTCAGAGGCTGCTATCCCTCATGGGTAGTGCCACTGAGCTGAGTCACCTTCTTCAAGCCACGTGCTGTGACCTCTGTACTGATCTTTGCACCAACATCAGCCTCCTTCTCCCCTTCCTCCTAGCCTCTATTCCCTCCTGGTTTGCCTCCTCCCAGTCTGACAGCTCATCATATAGACTCCCTGGCTGGCTCGCCTTGCTCACCCCAGCTGGCTCGCCTTGCCTGCCCCTGGCTGCTTTGCCTGCCAGCCCCTGGCTGCCTCACCTGCCCACCCCTGCTGTCCTCCAAGACTCATCCTGAGAGCTCCTTCCCCTCTCCCAATGCCTCCTCCTGGGCTTCCCTGGCTCCCATCTTATTTCTATGCCACCAACTCTCATGTTTCCTTATCCAGTCCATCTCTCTCCTGATTCTGAGCCCCACATTGCCAACAGCCTGGAGGCCCCCAAATCATCCCAGATTCAATAGTGCCAAGGAAGTACCCATTCCATTCAACAAGCATTCATTAAGCCTCTAGTATGAGCCTGCCCTCATGGAGTTTCTGTTCTTCTGGAGAAGCTTCCAGTTGGCATTATCTTTCTAAGACACCATCACACTCTCCTCCAAATCTCAAACCCCACTAGATGGTGCTGGACCTGAGGAAGGAAGACCCAAATTCAAGTCTGGTCCCAGACACCTACTAGCAGGGGGACACTGAGCAAGTCACTTCACTGTCACCCACCGTCTGCCTCAGTTTCCTCATCTGTGGGGACCAAATGAGATTAGTCTTTTTCTTAAAGGGCTTAGCACAATCCCTGGCACATAGTAGGCACCTTGTAAATGCCTGCACCCTTCTCCTCATCCAGGGGGTTCACCATCCTACTATCAGGGAAAGCAAAAACAAAAATCTGCAACATCAAGAGAAATAGAGAAAATGAGGGCTATATTGTGTTTAATCCATAGAAATGAACTAATATCAATTCTAAACAAATGTGCAACAGACAGAATTCATTGGATGAAAGAAAACCAAATTGCAGAAGAGATAATACAATAACTGTTGGAGATGCTAATATTCCTCTTTCAGAGCTAGACAAATTGAACAGAAAGCTAAATGAGAAGGAAAATACAGAACTGGAACAAACACTGGAGAAGCTAGAAATTAGGGACTTCTAAAGAAGAACCCCAAAGGATCTAGGGGGGGGCTGGATCTTGCAAACAATGAGATAGCAGACCACACTTTCTCTAATCCCCAGGACTTCTCAAACCTCTCCAAAACAGAAGGGATGCACCAAGGATAAAGCAACCTCAGCTGTTTCCAAGCTGGCTCTAGGATTCCCAGAACCCAAAAGACCTTTTTAAAATCCCCAAACTGACGCTAACCCTGAGCTCAGTCAGACCTACCCCTTTTACTACCCTACCTGCAGCGAGACTGCACAGCCCCAGCCACAAGCTTGCAATCAAAACCAACCATGCACAACCCAATTCCTTTCCTTCTTTCCAAGGCTGTGGAGAACCTGACTTCAGAAAAGATGGCATTCCAGGAGAGTGAAGGATCTGAGGAAAAGGGCAAGACATGGGTCTGAACTCAAAACAGAACTCCAGGCCCTTCTCCCTCCTTCCACAGCCATGGGGATGACCTCCACTATAGAAACGAAAGTGGTCCCAGCACTTCCTAGTGCTCTGAGCTGCCAATGCTGGGTCAGAGAACCAGAGGGAACAGAGGGAATGATGCTGGCACTGATTTTGGCAGGGTGGGGACCACCTTGTGCCACCAAGCCTGGGGGAAAGAACTCAGCAGTCAGCTGGGGCCAGTTCTGACCCCCCAAAAGGCAGCTGGGGCAGAAGGCCAGACTGGCAAACTGTGGATTAGCCAGGATGGGAGGAGGCTGAATCACCCTGAGATTCAGCCCACAGAGAAACCCCCATCAGAGGGCAAAGGGAAAATGTGGCCTCCAGCTCTAGTCTTTGAAAAAACACTGGAAAGAAAGAGAAGAAAACGCCCCGATCCTTGTCTGAAGAGCCAGAGGAGTGCCAGAAACAGGAGGAGGACAGCAGCACACTCTTCTGAAGTGGCTTCAAAGAGGCCCGGGAAGGGTGACAGCAAAAGGGATGATTCTGCACAGAAGAAATAATGATCAGAAAAGAGAAACTGGAATCTGGGCATGCAAGTTTCAGCAAAGAAACAAAAGAGACCCACAGATTAGGAACCTCGATGCACAGAAGTAAAAGACAATCTAGAAGAAGAAATGCAGAAACCAAGTCTACTCCCAGAAACTGCTCACTCTGCAAGCCAGCCAGATGGATCTCAAAGCCCAGAGACAGAGCCAAGCTAAGAGTCACTGGGCTCCCAGAAGAACCCAACAGGACAAAAAGGCTCAACACTGTAAAAATGGACTTGAATCCAGGACTTCAATTCCCAGAAATCCTTGCTCCATTTCCCCAAAATGCTTTGTAATCTCACTGAATTCTCACCTGGGCCAAGATCGAGAAGGGATATTTAACCTGATAGGAAAGGCTTTTGCGGGCTTTTTTTTCTTCCCCATTTCCGCTTGCAAGCAGACGTGGCTTTTTCATGATGTAAGTGAGATTGTCTAGGCCTCTCTCTGGCCTAGACACGTGCTTTTCTTATCCTGTATTTTCTTTAATCCTTAATCTTCAATAAACCTCTAAAAATATAATACTCCTTGCAGAGAGAAACTAATTTCTACCTGCCTCAGTCTCCCCTAAATTTTAATCTTTACAACACCAGACAGCAGGGAATAAAAGAAGAGAACTGCCAGCATTGCTCTAGATGGAACATAGAATGCCAGTGGAAAGGGCTCCTAGATCAGCTCCAGAAAGAACTCCAAATCCAAGGCTACAAACTCCAAGGCACACAGGGACTACATTCGACAATTCAATTCAGAACCAAGAAGTTCTGAAAGTGCCACTGCTGCCAGGAGAAAGCTCTTCCAACACAGAGGAAAGGACATGCCAAGAAGGCGAGATTGGGGTGTTGCCACCAGAAAACGCAGAAGGGAACGGAGTAATGTGTTTTGAAGGGCAGTGGATCTCAGGATGCAGCGCAGCATGGGGAGGAGACCTCCTCGGCAAACCTGACCTTTACCCACACCGAATGAACAAAGACAGATGGGAAATGGATCTGGGGGAAGCAAACAAGACCTAAAGGTGGGGTTTGCTCTTCTGACACCCAAAGGACAGAAATGGAGGACAGAAGAAATCCAACAGCAGCGAACAAGGAACAAGAAGAGCCCAGAAACGAGGCTGAAGGTGGATCTCCGATGGACAAGGAGATGATGGCAGATCTAAGCCCTGGGCACCGTGGGAAGAAGCCCATGGCACAGTGCCTATGAAAATTGATGGATTGAATCACATGTAAAGAAGGGGAGCAAGGGGCAGAAGGGTGTGTGTGATGGGGGGCTAGCCGTGAGGGGAAGGGGATCCCTGGGAAGTCTCGGGAAGAGAAGAGCCTCCAGGAAAATGGGTCAGCAGGAGAAAACCACCGAAAGGTGGTGGGGTGGAGAGGAGAGAGGCCTTGCTTTGGTAGTGAGAAGGGCTTCCTCCACTGCTGACTGCTCCTGGGGAGGAAAGCTGTTTTCTGAAGAGAGATGAGGTCCTTGGGCTGGGAGTGGTCTGGGGCATTCGGGGCTTGGGAAGGCCACTTGTCCTACTTCAGAAAGTTGAGGGGAGGCGTTAGAACACCTGGGGGTAACTGGCATTTGGGGGAGTGGGAGGGCATGGCTCACCAGGAGGAGGGTAGAGAGATGGGCCTCTCTGTCACTTGCAGGAATTGGCATTATTCCAGGAGTGAGGGACAGTGGAAAAAGGAAATCTGTGCACAAGCCCTACAAGGCCGGGCAGCAACTGCCTAAAGGTGGGAGCCTCGAATGCATCCCGAGGAAGATTCGATGTGTTGGGAATAAAAAGGGGTCTGGCACTTATTAATAAAATGAGAGGCGGGGAGGAGAAATTTTAGCCTTACTAATTTAGGGTAAGATCTGGTCCCAGATTTCAGCCCAGTGCGGTCCCCTCCATGCTGGCTGCCACTCACCAAGAGCCAGCCCAGGAAGCCAGGCTGGTCAAGAGAGGAAGTAGAAAGATCTATCTCCTTCCTGCACTTGCCTTATAGTCCCACCAGCTCCTCCCTCTGTGGCGACATTGCACATTGACGCTCAGGCTGATGCCAGGGAACACCAGGCCAGTAGATGTGATGTTATGCTACAATCGTGATGGTGGGCCTATGGCACATGTGCCAAAGATGGCACACAGAGACCTCTCTGTGGGCATGCATGCCATCCCTAGCAGAGTTAGTTACTAGAAAGGCAGAGGGACTCGGGCAGAGCTGCTCCCTTCCCCTTCTCCACCATGCCTTCCTGCCCTGCCCAGCAGCCCATGGAAGCACTTACTCTCTCCACTGCCTGGGGTAAGGTGGGGGGAGAGGGGAGGCATGGGGCAGCACTAGGTCTTGGGGGGGGAGGGGGGAGCCCAGGACGAGGCACAACACAGTCTCCAAAAGGTTCCCCATCCCTGCTCTACTACACTGGGGTGCCACAGCAGGATGAAGGTATTTTTCCTCCCACAGATTGCATGGGAGACTAGAGAGTTATAGGTATCATGAATCAGAGAATGGGGTTCTAGAGGAGAAAGAAAAGATAGATAATAAAGAGAGTGAGAGAAGTCCTCTCTGGAAAAGGGCATCGAAATGAACATTTAACCTACTAGTGAGAGCATTAGTTAGAGAGGAGGAGGAGGAGGGAGAAGAACCTACTAACTGAGACAGCAGACAGGGAAAGAATTCAATAGTAAGATAAAAGCAGAAAAGAAAAAGGAATTAATAAACTAAACTCTCATGGAAAGGTATAAAAATGGGAGAAGGAAGTTGGGGATGAAGGGAATAAAGTGGGTGGGAAGAGGGCCATCATAAAAAAGAGTTACCTAAGTTGACTAAAGAAACAGGGTATTAAGTTTACAGCAGAAGAGGGGAAAATCAGAATTTGAAAAAAAAAATCAACATTAGAGACAAATGGAGAAAAATGCAAATACAAATCTAACTCTTATAACTTTAATGTAAATGGGTGCAAACATAAATAATCCTATAAAAGGAAAAAGTGTGCCGACTGGCTAAGAAAACAAAACCCTACAATGTGTTGCTTGCAAGAAAGACATTATAAAAAATAGACATATACACAAAATGAAACCAAGAAGATGGAAAAAATCTACTCTGCATACAATGTGTCTTGAAAAATTGTATCTTGCTAGGTGGCAAAACAAAAACAAAAATTAAAAAGGTAAAAAGGGAGAAACAAGGAAACTATATTATATTGAAAGGAACCTTAGACAGCAAATTCTTATCAACAATAAATTTCGATGCTTTAAAATGCCTTTGTATCCAAATTCATAAATGAAACATTAACAGCTACAAGAAAACATAGTAACACAAGAGTGACTGCAGATTCCAATATCCTTCCCTCAAGTCTGAATAAGTCCAACAGAAAGATAAACAAATACTGGAAAAACTTAGAGCTAAAAGCCTCATGCTATCTTCTCACCAGAATTAGAACTTACAACATATTCTAAATGGAACAGCAAAAGAATACATATTTCTCAGGACCACATGGAACATTTACAAAAACCCACCAGAGGTATTGCAAACAAATGTAAAAAGGCAAATAGCAAATATATCTTAGCAGATCACAATGTAATAAAAATGGCAGTTGGTTCAGGGACCCCAAACAAAAGTTGCATAGTCAAATGGGGACTCAACAATGAAACCTTTTTTTTTTTTTTAACACCTGTCTTAGTATCAAGTATAAAACAGAAGAGTGGCAAGGATGAGGCAACCAGAGTTAAATGACTCGCCCAAGATCAACAATGAAATCTTCAATTATGACTAGGTCAAAGAACAAATCATAAAAACACTGATCAAATATATGAAAGAAAATGATAATGATCAAACAATACACCAAAATTTTCTGGGATGCAGCTAAAGCAGTGTTAGGAAGGGACATCATAAGCCAAGGAACACACATTGACAAAATAGAAAAAGAGTATTCATGAACCAAATTTTCATTGTTAAGGATTAGAAAGTCAACAAATAAACATAAAAAGACTCAAAATAGGGCTGTTAAAACTATAGAGAAGAAAGAGATAAACTGGAAACAAAAATGCTGGAAGTGCTAAAAAAACTAAAATGTGGTTCTTTTTATTGGGAAACCTTTGGCTAACCTGATTTTTAAAAAGAGAGCAGAAACTTAAATCAATAAAATGGCAAAGGAGCAAGGTGAAATCACAACAAAAGCAAAAGAATAATCTGTTACATGTATTGACTTAGAAAAAACACAGAACCATTAAATAGTCAGAAAAAGCACTCTTTAATTAAGGAAAGGGGTTCAGTGTGATAGTAGGCCTCTACACAGAGTCCCAGGATTGAGCTCTGGTTGCTCTGGACACTGTGCTAGATTGGACAATTCCAAGGCGCCATTAAAGTTGGGGAGCTTAAATACCTTTCTAGGTGAGGAGGAGGAGGAGAGGAACAGTTGATTGACTTTACAATGGTAACAAAGGAAAATGAGGAATCCCAGACAGTAATAACAGTGAGGGGCTGATGCTTTACAATGGACACAAAAAGGGAAAGACCCAGCCAAGGGCTGGGCCACCAGTAAAGGACTTTGGCCTAAGGGGAGAAACCATTGAGACAAGAGATATTTAATATCTGATGGGATTAGCTATTCCCACTCAAACTACCTTTAGGTCTATTGTTAGTCTGAGATAGGTGAAGTAGGACTTTCCCTCAGGGAGGAACTCTCAGGTGACAAGGTCAAACCTTTAAACTAAGTAAACTGGGGATCATCTGGGCTACAAGTTTGGGGTTTCTAGATTCCATGTTGACACATGCTAACAAAACTGAAAATCCCAAAGAAATAGAAAAATACCTTCAAAATTATAAAATACTCAAACTATCAGAAAATCAAACAGATTTTAAATAACCCAGTATCAGAAAACAAGCTGGATCTAGACGAAAGGAAGAACCCAGGGGACAAAAACCCCTTCTGGTCCTGACGATTCATAGAAGTCTAACAGACTTTTAAAGAACAATTAAATTAGTACCAGTACTACTCAAATTATTTTCAGACATTGAGAAAACAAGCACTCTGCCAGAATCCTTTTAATGAGACAAATGTAGTTCTAATACCCAAACCACAAAAGGTTCAAACACAGAAGGAAAACTATAGGCCAATAGCATCAATGATAAAATTTCACTCAAAATTCTGTTAAATTGACTACAGAGATTTATCCAAGATATCATCCTTCATGAACAAATGAGATTTCTATGAGAAATGCAAAGGGGGGGGGGGGGTGTTCAACATTAGGAAAACAATCAAGAGAATTAATCACATTAAAAATCAAAACATCCACAGCCACATGGTTAATCAGTAAGTGAAAACAGCCTTTGATAAAGTACAGCACTATTTGACGCTAAAAACCCTACAAAGTACAGGTGCCTTTTTAAGGTCATAAAAGCATCTATCTAAAAACGAAAGCAAGCATCATGCACTAGAATCTTTTCTAATCAATATGGAGGAAAAACAAGAATGTCCACTATCCCCACCCAATAGATAAGTCATATAAACTCCTGGTCTTGGTTAGTAGTAGGAACTATATACATGTTTATTCTCTTCCCCTTTTGGAAATGCTAGCAACAGCATTAAGACAAGAGAAAGAAATTATAAGCACAAAAATAGGTAAAGAGGAGAAAACTCTATCAGTTGATGATATGATGGTTTACTTGAAAAACCCAAAGAAATCAGCAAAGAGATTAATTGAGACAATAGCTTCATCAAGATTGCAAGCCACAGAATAAATAAATCCTCAAAAACCAGTTTTTTTGTTTGTTTTTTTAAACCCTCACCTTCCACATTAGAATCAATACTGTGTATTGGTTCTAAGGCAGAAGAGTGGTAAAGGCTAGGCAATGGAGGGTCAAGTGACTTGCCCAGGGTCACATGCCTAGGAAGTATCTGAGGCCACATTTGAACCCAGGGCCTCCCTGTCTCTGGGCCTGGCTCTCAATCCACTGAGCTACCCAGCTTCCCCCAGCATTTTTTACTATACATATATATAAGAAGTAATAGTAGAAAGGGAAATCACATTCCAAATAACTGTCAAAGGGCCTAAGCTATCTGGGGACCAACCTGCAAAAGATTGTCCAGATTAAATAACAAAACAGAACTTAAAGAAATAAAGAACAGCTTAAAGAACTGGAGGAATATTCAGTTCTCATGGCTAGGCTGTGTCAGAATAATAGAAATAACAAAACTAATAGAATTACTTTACCCTCAGTGCTATTCCAATCCAAATAACCCAGGGGTAAATGCCAGAACTTGATAAAAATAATAAGGAAATTCATCTGGAAAAACCAAAGATCCAGAATAGCAAGGGAAGTGAGGGAAAGAAGTAGGGATGACAGGGAATGGTACTTCCAGATCTCAAGCTCTACTGTAAAGCAGCAGGCATCAAACCCATTTGGCAATTACAGAGCACTGGATCAATGAAACAGGCTAGAAAGGGAGATTCAGAAACCATAGAACTAACTCAGTAACCCAGTGTTTGATACAGTAGAAAACAAGGTACCAGGAACATACTCCTCATTTGTTCAAAACTGCTCAGAAAATGGAAAGCAAACTGGCAGAAACTATGCTTAGACCAACAGCTTCCACCACACTCCTCAATGCACTCTAGAGAGATGTGATCTTCGTATTCAAGGTTAGAGCATCCACAAAGTCAGAAGAGAAGCCCATCACATACTTCTCATGGCTACATAGCTATGGATACGGGAGGGAGTCCGAGGCCATTACCGGAGATAAAAGGCCTAACTCTGAATACATGACACTGAGATGCTTCTGTGCAAATAGCATTCTTGCATCCGGCGGCAGCAGAAGGAATCTTTGCACCGAATTTCCCAGGAAAGAGAGGGCATGAAGAATGAAGAATGCAGCATTTAAGCCCGGAAAAGTAAATGGTGTCTCCCCCCTTTCCTGGCAAGCCCTTCCTCCTCACTGCTGCCTTTGGGGATCCTCTCTCCTCTCTCAGGAGGCTCCATCTCCTCTCCAAAGCTGTGCCTGGGAAGCTCCTCTCCGATGAGCAGCCTAATTTCCTGGCTGTCCCAGCGGCCACCTCCAGACCTTCCACTTCCCCCGGCCTCAACAGCCTCTTCTTGGTGGTTCTCTGCTTCCAGGTCTGTTCTCCTCCTCTCCTGCCCGATCCTGAGGGCTGTGGTCTCCGGGCCCTCCGGTTATTCTCTGTGCTCAGGGAGTTTGGGAGCCTGCTTGCCGTCTTCTTCCTCATCCCAGTTTCCAGGCCGATACCCGCTCAGATCCTCTTGGCACTGTGCCTGGCATCGAGTCAGCACCTAATAACGACCAACTCCTGGGAGCAGCAGAGCCTCACGCAGGGATGGTCCTTGTCCTTGGCCACAAATATCCTGGGGCTCCAAGGCCTCCCAGATGGTCCTCGCTCTACCTGACCACAACTTCGGGTCCCTCCACCCCCTTCTTCTTTGGTCGCTACTTCAGAACGTGGCTGGGGAAGGCCCGGCATTGCTGACTCATTGCTTTCCCAAGTCACCTACCCTACTCCTCCCCCCTCACCTTGGCCCACATCTGGGGGGGGTAACGAGTACGAGGGCTGGACTCAGGCAGCTGGTCCCCAGTTTGGAAAGGGGAGTCCAGTCGTTCTATCTCTATCGGAAGGCAACATCGGGATGAGGAGTGGGGAAGGAGGGGGTCTCCGAGCAGAGCATTCGATTGCCCCACGCCCGTTCCTGACGGGGAGATCCTGGACCAGCAGGAAGACACATGGAAGACAGACGTGGATGCAAGAGAGGGGGTGCTCCCTTCCCGTGGACAGGCGGCCACAGCTGCCCCAAGACTCCGGGTGAGTGCCACAGGGCTCCTCCTAGAAGTGGGAAAGGCTTAGGCCACCATCTGGGCCGCCTCCCCACCACAGAACCCCACTCTCTCCCTCGCCAAGGCTGGTCTCTGCCCCTCCCCTTGCCTCCAACAAGCACGCAGACAATTAGGCAGTCTACAAGCCTGTTCCGGGGCAGGCACTGCACTGGGTGGGGTATGGGGGTGTCCACGGAAGCCCTGGACCTCCAGGGCTGTTTCCCTCCTCTGGGGTCTGCCTGCCACCCAGCTTTCATCCGTGGCTCCAGGAAGGTGGCACATCCTCAGTGGCCACACACAGCAGATGGGAGGAACAAGGTGGGGGGTAACGGAGAGGCCTCGAACCCATCAGGGACTGAAGAGGCTGCCTACGCCCAGCATGGAATGTGTGGCTGAGAACAATATGTTCCACAGCCATGAAGGCCACTATAGAGCTTGGTCACGCATGGAGGACCCCAAGGCCATCCCCTGCGCCCTGTGGCATCCCCGGGGTCCGGACTCTTGGCCTGCCACTGGCTTTCAGGGACTTTGTACAACTCTGCCTCACGGAATCCAATTGGCGCGCAAGTCAAGGCATCACCCTGTGATGGCGGGTGGCCCCAAAGGGCGACAGCCGGCCAGGGACCCATGGCGCAGGAGTTGGGGATTCCAAGCCAGGCATGAACTCCAAGCCTCCACCCTGCCTCGAGCTCCTTTTTATCTACCTGATCTTAAAGGAAATTGGCTGCTCTGTGTCACCGGTAATCTCTAAACCATTAAATCTAGGCCTCCGCCCCCTTCTGGCTCCATTCCTGTTTGACCACTCCTCCTCAGCTTCCTTTGTTATGTCCCCACCCCCCGGGGGGGGGGGTCCGGCAAAGATTCTGGGGTGCTCCATCATTGCCTTCTCCAGTTCATTTTGCAGATAAGGAAACTGAGGCCAGCAGGGCAAAGTGACTTGCCCAGGGTCACATGGCTAATTGAACTCAGGATGTCTTCCTGACTCCCGGGCCCAGGGCTTTATCCCACCACTCTGGTTGCTGAGGGCAGGACTGCCAGCAAGGGGAGGATGTACAAGGGAGGAAGGGAAGAGAGAAGGGCACTGGCTGGAAGAAGGAGAAGTCTGGAGAGGGCTCTCTCTCGCACTCTAGCCCCACGTCTCCATTGCCTTCTACATACTTCCACATGAGCATCCCATGAACCTCCCAAAGCCAACGTGTGTAAAGCCCACCTTGTGCTCCGTGTCGGCCGCCCCACCTTGGGACCGCCGTGACCTGTGACCTGGCTGAGCCTCAGGCACGGCACTGCCAAGGGGGCCTCCCCGAGCCCATGTCAGACCCCAAAGGGCAGCCCATCGTATCCAGTGCTGCTCTAGTCTGGCGCCCAGCATGTCCTGTGCTTGCACTCCCCAGGTAGGACACTCTCTCCCAGCACATCACTCATCTCCAGCCTCTTGTGCAAGTCTTGTTCCGTTCAGAACTTGCGCAAGTTCCCTCAGCTTCCCCTAGCCTCTGGGGACTCTGAACTTGCTCAGAGGCAGGCAAGGCTCGCTCCCCAGGGCAGCCGGGAGAGGGTTTTGCATCCCTCAGACCTGCTCTGCACCATCCCCATGCGCACACACACACCCTGCAGAATGGCAGCTTCTCAGCACCAGGCCTGACACCAGTGGGGGGATAGAACCCTCTGGTGCTCCCACTCTCCTCTCTTCTCCTCATGTCCCAACTCTTCCCTGCTACTATTCTGGGAACCCCGAGTCTGCCTTCAGGCACCAACTTGGGGGCCCTCCAGCACAGACTCTGAGCACACAGCGCCCCAGACCCAAGGGAAGCTCCGGGGCTCTGGCAGTCCTGAGGGGGAGGGAGGGTCCTACCTGGCCAAGGGCCATGCTCAGGCTCTTCTTGTGGTCTCTGGGAAGAAGGAGCGTGAGGCCACAGGCCCAGGGCCAGGGGCAGAGGATGGGAGGATGGACACATGGAGGGCGCACTGCCCCAGAGCTTGGTCTGGAGGCAGGAACTCTCCCGGGCAGCGTGGCTGGATGCCCTTCGGGGAACAGGGAAAGAGGAGGAGAGGAGGAAGGGAGAGGGGGTGGCACCTGTGGCTGGGCGTTTTCCGCAGCTCCTCCGAGGGCGCCAGGTGCACAGTCCCAGGGGTGGCCAGTCAGCGCGGGCCGCGTGGTGGGCTCTGTCTCTGGGACCTCCAGGTCTGGTCTGGTCTGGGTCTGGCTGAGGCTCCCGCTCCAGCCAATCGTCCCTGTCCGGCCCCTCCCCGGCTCCAGGACCAAAGGTACGGGGGCGGGGTGGGGCGGGGTGGGGCGGGGCCAGGCTGGCCCTATCCTGGGGAAGGGGCGAGGGGGCTGCCAGTGCTTCTGCCCTCCCCCAAGCCAAAGCCTCTGCCCTGGGGGCACCCAGGGGCCCTCACTCCTTGGAGCAGGGGGCAGGGCTCCTTCCAGTCTCTGGCCCCGGGTTCTAGTTCTAGCTGAAGCCCCCTCTCTGGGAGTATGGGGCACTTTGGGCTTCAATTTCCACATCTGTAAAATGGGCCCATGGGCCCCATGACCTGTCTCCCTGAGCATCCGATCCAGGCCAGGGGCTTCACGGTGCCCTGAGAGGCAAAGCAGAAAGGGAAACTGAGGTGCGCCCTGGCCACCCCCTCCCCTGGCTGCAGCGGTTGGTCACCTGAGGCTGTCCAGCGGCTCTTTATCAGTCCCGGTGCCCTGGCTCCCCACACCTGCTGCCCGCCTTACCCCTGTTTGGCCTGAGAAGTGGCCAAACCAGCTCCTCTGCTCCCTTCCCAGCAGGAAGGCCAGAGGGGGAGGAGGCAGAGGCCCTCCTGCCCGGCCCATGGTTGGATGGAGAGATGGACAGGCAGGCAGGGAAGAGACCAGAAGCCGGTACCTGCCCAGGACACACACACCTGCCTCTGCCACCTGGCACACTCCAGCCCAAGAGCCAGCAGGGATTCTGAAAAAGAGCCGGGGGTCTAGGTAGACCACCAGCCACTTCAGAATCCTAGGGCCAGGGTGATCTCAGCTCCCAGGAAGGCCTGGCTTCGCCTTTCTCTGTGTGTTGGACACTTGGATCCTGACGGCCTGTCTGAGGACCCGTCCGGGGAGGCAGCCGCAGTGTCCAGAGGAGGGCCTGACAGGGGAATGGCAGAAGGAAACGGAGGCTGCTTCCCCCAGCAGGAGCCAGCCCGGAAGCCCTCTGAGGCCTCGGGGCCTGCGCAGCACACTCAGGGAGCCGGGTATGTGCTGACCTCTCACGGAAGGGCAGAGAGCCTTGCCCAGGCTAAGCCTTGCCCTATAACCAACAAGAGGCCCCCCAGGCCTTCCTCCTCCTCCTCCTCTAGCTGCCCTCCGGAGCCCCTTCCTGCAGTCGGAGCATCTGGACAGCCTCGGAGGATCAGATGGAGCCAGGCCGGGGAGGGGGAGGCGGGGGTGAGGGCCATCCCTCGCCCGTGGCAGCCTCCAAACGGCTCCCTGGGGTTGGAGGGCAAAGCTTGGCCCAGGTTCCCTGAGAGGTCAGACAAAGTCCTTGGCCTCAGAGACCGTCCAGTGAGGGGGAGGCGCCGTGCTGGAGCCCTGAAATTCAGGCCTCCCCAAGCTGAGCTTGCTGGGGGGGCCCCGAGGCGCTCTGCTTGCCAGGTTTCTCCTTGGAGGCCGCAGTTCATTTCTTCCCTGTGGCTGCTTCTGGAGTCCATTTGCATGGAAGGCTCAGTGTTTGCCTCCTGGGGGAGAAGGCTGCCTGCAGCTCGTGCAGATTTACCCGGGCTGGCTGCCCAGGACTGTGCCAGTCGCCCATTGCTGTTGCTGAGCCAGCCTCGATTTTGCAAGGCTACCCGCTCCTCTGAGCATCCAGTGGGAATCATTGCCATTCACAACTGGGAACTATGCCCAAAGGGTGCTAAAAGACTGTCTGCCCTTTGACCCAGCCATAGCCCTGCTGGGTTTAAACCCCAAAGAGATAATACAAAAACTGGAAAATGAGGGGCTGCCCTTCGACTGGGGAATGGCTGAACACATTGTGGTACATGTTGGTGATGGAATGCTATTGTGCGCAAAGGAGTGATGAACTGGAGGGACTCCACGTGAACTGGGACGACCTCCAGGAAGTGATTCAGAGTGAGAGGAGCAGAGCCAGGAGGACACTGTACACAGAGAGGGATACATTGTGGCACCATCGGGTGTAACTGACCTCTCTACTAGCAGCAGTGCAATGACCCAGAACAACCCTGAAGGACTTATGAGGAAAATGCTAATCGCAGCTAGGAAAGAACTGCAGAAGAGAAACAGGATTGATTGCATTGATGGGGACATGATTGGGGATGTAGACTCTAAACCATCATCCTAGTGCAGATATCAATAATATGGAAACGGGTCTTGATCAAGGACACATGTAAAACCCCAGAGGAGTTCTGTGTCAGCTACCGGGGTGGGAAAGGAGGAGAGGGGAAGAACATGAATCGTGTAACTGTGGGAAAATATTCTAAATTAATTAATTAAATGAAAATTTTCAATACAAATTGCCATTCACGGCCCAGTTCTGCCACCTGGCAAATGCCGATGGACTGACAGGGGCCAAGCAGGACTGAGGGGGCACCAGCCTATGGACAGACCATTGGAGCTGGGAAGTCTCAAGGAATCAGTGCAATGGGGGAAGGGACAGAAGGGCAGTCCCCTAGAGGGGCCAGGGTGAGGCTGGGACTCTATGGATGGGTCCCATGAAAGCATAGAACCCTGGGAGAGAAGGCGTCCCCCCAAGAAGTCAGCTGGGAAATAGTTCCTGGGCTGGAGCTTGGGGTCTGCATCCCAGCATGATTGAGGCGGGTTGTCAGCAAATGGCGCCTCTCCTGGCGCCTAGGATGGGAGGGTCAACCCCTCTGAAAATGTCAGGGCGCCTGGGGTCTGGCCCCATCAGAGACCAAGGCAAAGCCTGGCCTCTGCAGCTCCCAACAAGGTGCCGCCAGGCAAAGGGGCTCCTTGTGGCCAAAGGTCCAATGACAACGTCACGCCATATCAACGGTGAATCGGGATATTGTCTGTCCAGTGATCCTGGGCCCCTGAAAACCCTTTGATTTGAATCCAGAGCTGCCGACTGGCTCCTTCCCAGGCTGGGCCCCGCTCCTTTTGTCTACACTGAGGAGAGAAGGTCTTTGTCCATAAAAGGGACTTTCTTGGGTGGGGACGTCACTCTGTGGGCTAGGCAGAGCCAGGTGGAGCCAGATGCCCGCGCGCCATCATCTGTTCCTAACGGGGGTCCGAGTCCCCAGTGAGAGGCCCACGAAGAGCAGGAATCGTGAGGGGGCAGGAAGTTGGTGGTGGGCTGGCTTGGCCTCCGCACCAGGCAGTTGGCTGAAGAGCAGGCCGGCCTGTGCCTCTCTCTGGCCTGCCTTTTGCTGTTAGGAAATTAAGATCCATGTCCAGGGGCTGGTCGTCTGCACAAATGTCTCTGACGCCTGGTGGCAGTGTGGCCTTCAGGGTGGGCCCAGGCCAAGCCCATGAGATCTCTGGCAGTCACACGCCAAAAGCATCCCCACCCCCAGGGGGCAGAGAAGCCTCTCGGAAGGGGGGCTCGGACGCCCCTCCCTGCCCCCCCCCCCCAACGGGGCCACATTCCTCTCCCTGGCAAGGCTCAGGAATCCACCCTGGAGCTGAGCCCGGGAAACCCCTCTTGTGGGCCCAACCAAGAAATGCGCCTTGAGTGAAGACGGCCCCT
This sequence comes from Monodelphis domestica, assembly GCF_027887165.1. Lineage (NCBI taxonomy): Eukaryota > Metazoa > Chordata > Mammalia > Didelphimorphia > Didelphidae > Monodelphis > Monodelphis domestica. The sequence continues at coordinate 863,770 of NC_077229.1, forward strand.
TGGGGAGCGACACCAGCCAGACTCAGCAGGGACGCCTTTTCCTGCCTTGTACCAGCCCGAGACACGGATTCCTTCTCCTGGGAGCCTGCCGCTGCCTCCTGGTGATTATAGTAATGACGATAATAATAATAATGGCTCCCATTTAGGGAGTGCTTACTAGGCCAGGCACAGGGCCAAGAGCCACACGATCGTTATCACAACCACTCTGAGAGGCGGGGAGTGTCATTATCCCCATTTTATAGTCAAGGAAACTGAGGCAAACAGAGGTGAAGTGGCTTAGCATGAGGCTAGATTTGAACTCGGGCCTTCCTGACTGCAGCTGCCCCTAGGTGACAGGCCTAGTGGCCAGAGCCCTTTCCAGGGTCAGGCAGGAGGGGACAAGCCTCTGGCTCTGATGAGGGTGACTCACCTACGCCCAGGGCAGAAGGTCCTTGGGGCAGGCAGGGCGCGGCAGCCAGCGGGCGGTGTGGCTGCAGAGAGTGCCCTCCTGGCCTCCCCCAGGCTGTGCAGCAGCCAGGACATGTGCTTATGGTGTGTCTGGGGCTTGGGTGCTCAGCTCCCAGAGGCTGGCCTTGGGCTGCCGCTGATGGGCTGGGGACCCACCATCTCAGGCTGACTCTCAGGAGAGGGGGCCCCCACTTGGAACTTCCCAGCTGCAGAGAGAGCCCTTTCCCGGGCTCAGAGTCTCCCTCGCACATGTTGGACATTTATTCTGCGTCGCCTGCGGCTGGCCCTGGTGCATCATCCCTGGGGCAGGGGAACAGGTGGGAGCCACACTGGAGGGAAGAGCTCGTGCTGGCTCGCCTGGGAGGGAAGCTGCCTGTTCTCTGAGAGTCTTTCTTCCTTCATGAGGGCATGAGCGCCCGCTGCTTCACTAAGTCTCAGTGCTAGTCCTCATGTCTGTTGATTTGGAGGCACCCTAGAAATTCTGCTCAGGAATACCAGAATCCCAGCCTAGGAAGGGACCTGCCACCTGAGGCTTCTCTGCTTGGAGCCCTCCAGCAATGGGGAGCTCACTACTTTCTCAGACTGCCCCTTCCATGCTGGCTCAGCTCTCACAGATGAGTCAAAAGGCAGCCATTACACCCCCTCCCCTGACTGTCTCCTCTGTGGACTCGCTGATTGGTTGATTACTGTTAAGGGCTCAAATCAGGGCAATCTCTAATCCCTGGATTCAGAGCCCTTCCCGGAAGCCTGGGTGGAACGATTCTTGCGGGGTGGCCACAGGGGGAGATGGTGGGTGATTCAGCCGCCGGGAGGCCTTTCTCCAGCCCTGGGTGTCTTCGGTACGAGGGAGTGTCTGGGTGGGATGGTCCAGAGGACGATGACTAAGCCGGGGCCCCTGCGGCCCTGGACTCTGGAAGACCCTTCCTGCAAGTCAGCAGAATCACTGACCCATCTGTCTTGGTTTGGCTGACACCAGCTGCGCTCGCTTACGTAACGTTGCATAACCAGGATGGGAAGGTGTGGCTCGGGGCACCGAGGGCCCATTGACTGCCCTTCTGGGCCGTTGCTAGCCTTGCTGGCACGGGGACCAGGCTCGGGCTTTTCTGCCTCAGTTTCTCTTTCCAGCAGATTTTGATGGCAACGCTTTTCCAGACTCCCCCCCCCAGCCGCTCCCCAGACATGGGGCCAGAACTGAGCAGGCACTGAGTGGGGGCTCCAAGGCGGAGCCAAGCTGCCTTGGGGTGCTAGGAACCTGCCCCAGCAGCCCTCAGCTTAGGCCTGGCCACCCTGGGTGAGCTCACTCCCAGAGGAGTGGGCACAAGCCAGCTCTTGGTCTGCCCAGGAGCCTGGGCCTTGGTAGCCACTCTGTGCTTGCCTCCACCCTGTGGAGAGAGAGGAGCCCTGCTGCCCCCTCAAGAGGGCCCTGGGGGGCCGGTCGCCCCAGTGGCCTTTGAGGCCTCGCTCCCCTGCGCTACACAGAAACGGGTGCTCCCGACAGGGTGGGTCTCGGCTTCTCTGGGGCAGTCATGGGAGACGCGCCCTGGCCTGCCCGCAGACGGACGCTGCGGGGAGAGAGCCAGGAAAAGGCCCACCGCGGAGTCTGGGTGCTTGGCTGGCAGCCCTTCTGATCTGAGAGACCCGGGGGCGCCTGGGGCGCCGGACTAGGACTCAGGAAGACCTCATTCCCCATCTTGCTTCTGACACTCCCAGCGGGGCGTCCCTGGGCAAGTCCCTTCTCTCCCTGCCTTGATTTCTTTATCTGTCATAGGAGGGCAGCAGACTTGGTGGGTCCTTCCAGGCACCCGTCCCTTGTTACCTCAGGTTAGGCCTCCCTTTGAAAGGGACTGAGGCACATGTCAGCTCCCCACCCACCCGGAGGGACGGAAGCCAGGCCGCCCAGGGGGGTCTCTTTCCTCTTTGGAAATCGAAGGGGGAAGAAGCTGAGGAGCGACTCCGCCCAAACCCAAGATTCAGAGATCTCTCTCCAGGCCTTTCCCTCCAGAGCAGGCCAGAGAACTCTCCTCACCCTGGAAGCTCCCTCTTTGGCAGTAGCCCCAGCCTCTCCTCCTGCCCCTCTTCTGGGCTGCACCGGCCCTGTCTACAGCAGCCATCCCTCGCTCTCCTCTCTCCACCCTGCTGTCCCAGGGATCAGCTCATCACGCCCAGGAACGCAATGGCCATCTCTGTGCTGGCGAATCTCAAATCTCTGCCCACGACCTCATCTCCAGCTGCCTTCCAGACACCCACAATTCCAGGCCAGCTCTTCCTCCTCCTCCCTCCCACCTTCCCTGTCACTCTTAAGGGCAACCCTACCCTCCCAGGCCCTCAGCTTCCCGACCTTGGAGTCATGCAGACCTCCTCCCTTTCACTCCCCATATCCAATATGGTACCAAAGCCAATCAATTTCACTTTGGCAAAATCACTGGTCAGTTTCACCTCTGCCCCATCTCTGGTCAGTCTCACCTCTGGTCAGTCTCACCTCTGCCCCATCTCTGGTCAGTTTCACCTCTGGTCAGTCTCACCTCCACCCCATCTCTGGTCAGTTTCACCTCTACCCCATCTCTGGTCAGTTTCACCTCTGGTCAGTCTCACCTCTGCCCCATCTCTGGTCAGTTTCACCTCTGCCCCATCTCTAGTCAGTTTCACCTCTGGTCAGTTTCACCTCTGCCCCATCTCTGGTCAGTTTCACCTCTTCCCCATCTCTGGTCAGTCTCACCTCTGGTCAGTCTCACCTCTGCCCCATCTCTGGTCAGTTTCACCTCTGGTCAGTCTCACCTCTGCCCCATCTCTGGTCAGTCTCACCTCTGCCCCACCTCTAGTCAGTTTCACCTCTGGTCAGTCTCACCTCTGCCCCATCTCTGGTCAGTTTCACTTCTGGTCAGTCTCACCTCTGCCCATCTCTGGTCAGTTTCACCTCTGGTCATTCTCACCTCTGCCCCATCTCTAGTCAGTTTCACCTCTGGTCAGTCTCACCTATGCCCCATCTCTGGTCAGTTTCACCTCTGGTCAGTCTCACCTCTGCCCCATCTCTGGTCACTTTCACCTCTTCCCCATCTCTGGTCAGTCTAACCTCTGGTCAGTCTCACCTTTGCCCCATCTCTGGTCAGTTTCACCTCTGGTCAGTCTCACCTCTGCCCCATCTCTGGTCAGTCTCACCTCTGCCCCACCTCTAGTCAGTTTCACCTCTGGTCAGTCTCACCTCTGCCCCATCTCTGGTCAGTTTCACCTCTGGTCAGTCTCACCTCTGCCCCATCTCTGGTCAGTTTCACCTCTGGTCAGTCTCACCTCTGCCCCATCTCTGGTCAGTTTCACCTCTGCCCCATTTCTGGTCAGTCTCACCTCTGGTCAGTCTCACCTCTGCCCCATCTCTGGTCAGTTTCACCTCTGGTCAGTCTCACCTCTGCCCCATCTCTGGTCAGTTTCACCTCTGCCCCATCTCTGGTCAGTTTCACATCTGGTCAGTCTCACCTCTGCCCCATCTCTGGTCAGTTTCACCTCTGGTCAATCTCACCTCTGCCCCATCTCTGGTCAGTCTCACCTCTGCCCCATCTCTGGTCAGTCTCACCTCTGGTCAGTCTCACCTCTGCCCCATCTCTGGTCAGTTTCACCTCTGGTCAGTCTCACCTCTGCCCCATCTCTGGTCAGTTTCACCTCTGGTCAGTCTCACCTCTGCCCCATCTCTAGTCAGTTTCACCTCTGGTCAGTCTCACCTCTGCCCCATCTCTGGTCAGTTTCACCTCTGGTCAGTCTCACCTCTGCCCCATCTCTGGTCAGTTTCACCTCTGGTCAGTCCCACCTCTGCTCCATCTCTGGTCAGGTTCACCTCTGGTCAGTCTCACCTCTGCCCCATCTCTGGTCAGTTTCACCTCTGGTCAATCTCACCTCTGCCCCATCTCTGGTCAGTTTCACCTCTGCCCCATCTCTGGTCAGTCTCACCTCTGCCCCATCTCTGGTCAGTTTCACCTCTGGTCAGTCTCACCTCTGCCCCATCTCTGGTCAGTTTCACCTCTGCCCCATCTCTGGTCAGTTTCACTTCTGGTCAGTCTCACCTCTGCCCCATCTCTAGTCAGTTTCACCTCTGGTCAGTCTCACCTCTGCCCCATCTCTGGTCAGTCTCACCGCTGCCCCATCTCTAGTCAGTTTCACCGCTGGTCAGTCTCACCTCTGCCCCATCTCTGGTCAGTTTCACCTCTGCCCCATCTCTGGTCAGTTTCACTTCTGGTCAGTCTCACCTCTGCCCCATCTCTAGTCAGTTTCACCTCTGGTCAGTCTCACCTCTGCCCCATCTCTGGTCAGTCTCACCTCTGCCCCATCTCTGGTCAGTTTCACCTCTGGTCAGTCTCACCTCTGCCCCATCTCTGGTCAGTTTCACCTCTGGTCAGTCTCACCTCTGCCCCATCTCTGGTCAGTTTCACCTCTGGTCAGTCTCACCTCTGCCCCATCTCTGGTCAGTTTCTCCTCTGCCCCATCTCTGGTCAGTCTCACCTCTGCCCCATCTCTGGTCAGTTTCACCTCTGGTCAGTCTCACCTCTGCCCCATCTCTGGTCAGTTTCACCTCTGGTCAGTCTCACCTCTGCCCCATCTCTAGTCAGTTTCACCTCTGGTCAGTCTCACCTCTGCCCCATCTCTGGTCAGTTTCACCTCTGCCCCATCTCTGGTCAGTTTCACCTCTGGTCAGTCTCACCTCTGCCCCATCTCTGGTCAGTCTCACCTCTGCCCCATCTCTAGTCAGTTTCACCTCTAGTCAGTCTCACCTCTGCCCCATCTCTGGTCAGTCTCACCTCTGCCCCATCTCTGGTCAGTTTCACCTCTGGTCAGTCTCACCTCTGCCCCATCTCTGGTCAGTTTCACCTCTGCCCCATCTCTGGTCAGTTTCACCTCTGGTCAGTCTCACCTCTGCCCCATCTCTAGTCAGTTTCACCTCTGGTCAGTCTCACCTCTGCCCCATCTCTGGTCAGTCTCACCTCTGCCCCATCTCTAGTCAGTTTCACCTCTGGTCAGTCTCACCTCTGCCCCATCTCTAGTCAGTTTCACCTCTGGTCAGTCTCACCTCTGCCCCATCTCTAGTCAGTTTCACCTCTGGTCAGTCTCACCTCTGCCCCATCTCTGGTCAGTTTCACCTCTGCCCCATCTCTGGTCAGTTTCACCTCTGGTCAGTCTCACCTCTGCCCCATCTCTAGTCAGTTTCACCTCTGGTCAGTCTCACCTCTGCCCCATCTCTGGTCAGTCTCACCTCTGCCCCATCTCTAGTCAGTTTCACCTCTGGTCAGTCTCACCTCTGCCCCATCTCTGGTCAGTTTCACCTCTGGTCAGTCTCACCTCTGCCCCATCTCTGGTCACTTTCACCTCTGGTCAGTCTCACCTCTGCCCCATCTCTAGTCAGTTTCACCTCTGGTGAGTCTCACCTCTGCCCCATCTCTGGTCAGTCTCACCTCTGCCCCATCTCTAGTCAGTTTCACCTCTGGTCAGTCTCACCTCTGCCCCATCTCTGGTCAGTCTCACCTCTGCCCCATCTCTAGTCAGTTTCACCTCTGGTCAGTCTCACCTCTGCCCCATCTCTGGTCAGTTTCACCTCTGGTCAGTCTCACCTCTGCCCCATCTCTGGTCAGTTTCACCTCTGCCCCATCTCTGGTCAGTTTCACCTCTGGTCAGTCTCACCTCTGCCCCATCTCTGGTCAGTTTCACCTCTGGTCAGTCTCACCTCTGCCCCATCTCTGGTCAGTTTCACCTCTGGTCAGTCTCACCTCTGCCCCATCTCTGGTCAGTTTCACCTCTGGTCAGTCTCACCTCTGCCCCATCTCTAGTCAGTTTCACCTCTGGTCAGTCTCACCTCTGCCCCATCTCTGGTCAGTCTCACCTCTGCCCCATCTCTAGTCAGTTTCACCTCTGGTCAGTCTCACCTCTGCCCCATCTCTGGTCAGTCTCACCTCTGCCCCATCTCTAGTCAGTTTCACCTCTGGTGAGTCTCACCTCTGCCCCATCTCTGGTCAGTTTCACCTCTGGTCAGTCTCACCTCTGCCCCATCTCTAGTCAGTTTCACCTCTGGTCAGTCTCACCTCTGCCCCATCTCTGGTCAGTTTCTCCTCTGCCCCATCTCTGGTCAGTCTCACCTCTGCCCCATCTCTGGTCAGTTTCACCTCTGCCCCATCTCTGGTCAGTTTCACCTCTGGTCAGTCTCACCTCTGACCCATCTCTAGTCAGTTTCACCTCTGCCCCATCTCTGGTCAGTTTCACCTCTGGTCAGTCTCACCTCTGCCCCATCTCTGGTCAGTTTCACCTCTGGTCAGTCTCACCTCTGCCCCATCTCTAGTCAGTTTCACCTCTGGTCAGTCTCACCTCTGCTCCATCTCTGGTCAGTCTCACCTCTGCCCCATCTCTAGTCAGTTTCACCTCTGGTCAGTCTCACCTCTGCCCCATCTCTAGTCAGTTTCACCTCTGTTCAGTCTCACCTCTGCCCCATCTCTGGTCAGTTTCACCTCTGCCCCATCTCTGGTCAGTTTCACCTCTGGTCAGTCTCACCTCTGCCCCATCTCTAGTCAGTTTCACCTCTGGTCAGTCTCACCTCTGCCCCATCTCTGGTCAGTTTCACCTCTGCCCCATCTCTGGTCAGTTTCACCTCTGGTCAGTCTCACCTCTGCCCCATCTCTGGTCAGTTTCACCTCTGGTCAGTCTCATCTCTGCCCCATCTCTGGTCAGTTTCACCTCTGGTCAGTCTCACCTCTGCCCCATCTCTAGTCAGTTTCACCTCTGGTCAGTCTCACCTCTGCCCCATCTCTGGTCAGTCTCACCTCTGCCCCATCTCTAGTCAGTTTCACCTCTGGTCAGCCTCACCTCTGCCCCATCTCTGGTCAGTTTCACCTCTGGTCAGTCTCACCTCTGCCCCATCTATGGTCAGTTTCACCTCTGCCCCATCTCTGGTCAGTTTCACCTCTGGTCAGTCTCACCTCTGCCCCATCTCTGGTCAGTTTCACCTCTGGTCAGTCTCACCTCTGCCCCATCTCTGGTCAGTTTCACCTCTGGTGAGTCTCACCTCTGCCCCATCTCTGGTCAGTCTCACCTCTGCCCCATCTCTAGTCAGTTTCACCTCTGGTCAGTCTCACCTCTGCCCCATCTCTGGTCAGTCTCACCTCTGCCCCATCTCTAGTCAGTTTCACCTCTGGTCAGTCTCACCTCTGCCCCATCTCTGGTCAGTTTCACCTCTGGTCAGTCTCACCTCTGCCCCATCTCTGGTCAGTTTCACCTCTGCCCCATCTCTGGTCAGTTTCACCTCTGGTCAGTCTCACCTCTGCCCCATCTCTGGTCAGTTTCACCTCTGGTCAGTCTCACCTCTGCCCCATCTCTGGTCAGTTTCACCTCTGGTCAGTCTCACCTCTGCCCCATCTCTGGTCAGTTTCACCTCTGGTCAGTCTCACCTCTGCCCCATCTCTAGTCAGTTTCACCTCTGGTCAGTCTCACCTCTGCCCCATCTCTGGTCAGTCTCACCTCTGCCCCATCTCTAGTCAGTTTCACCTCTGGTCAGTCTCACCTCTGCCCCATCTCTGGTCAGTCTCACCTCTGCCCCATCTCTAGTCAGTTTCACCTCTGGTGAGTCTCACCTCTGCCCCATCTCTGGTCAGTTTCACCTCTGGTCAGTCTCACCTCTGCCCCATCTCTAGTCAGTTTCACCTCTGGTCAGTCTCACCTCTGCCCCATCTCTGGTCAGTTTCTCCTCTGCCCCATCTCTGGTCAGTCTCACCTCTGCCCCATCTCTGGTCAGTTTCACCTCTGCCCCATCTCTGGTCAGTTTCACCTCTGGTCAGTCTCACCTCTGACCCATCTCTAGTCAGTTTCACCTCTGCCCCATCTCTGGTCAGTTTCACCTCTGGTCAGTCTCACCTCTGCCCCATCTCTGGTCAGTTTCACCTCTGGTCAGTCTCACCTCTGCCCCATCTCTAGTCAGTTTCACCTCTGGTCAGTCTCACCTCTGCTCCATCTCTGGTCAGTCTCACCTCTGCCCCATCTCTAGTCAGTTTCACCTCTGGTCAGTCTCACCTCTGCCCCATCTCTAGTCAGTTTCACCTCTGGTCAGTCTCACCTCTGCCCCATCTCTGGTCAGTTTCACCTCTGCCCCATCTCTGGTCAGTTTCACCTCTGGTCAGTCTCACCTCTGCCCCATCTCTAGTCAGTTTCACCTCTGGTCAGTCTCACCTCTGCCCCATCTCTGGTCAGTTTCACCTCTGCCCCATCTCTGGTCAGTTTCACCTCTGGTCAGTCTCACCTCTGCCCCATCTCTGGTCAGTTTCACCTCTGGTCAGTCTCATCTCTGCCCCATCTCTGGTCAGTTTCACCTCTGGTCAGTCTCACCTCTGCCCCATCTCTAGTCAGTTTCACCTCTGGTCAGTCTCACCTCTGCCCCATCTCTGGTCAGTCTCACCTCTGCCCCATCTCTAGTCAGTTTCACCTCTGGTCAGCCTCACCTCTGCCCCATCTCTGGTCAGTTTCACCTCTGGTCAGTCTCACCTCTGCCCCATCTATGGTCAGTTTCACCTCTGCCCCATCTCTGGTCAGTTTCACCTCTGGTCAGTCTCACCTCTGCCCCATCTCTGGTCAGTTTCACCTCTGGTCAGTCTCACCTCTGCCCCATCTCTGGTCAGTTTCACCTCTGGTCAGTCTCACCTCTGCCCCATCGCTGGTCACTTTCACCTCTGGTCAGTCTCACCTCTGCCCCATCTCTGGTCAGTTTCTCCTCTGCCCCATCTCTGGTCAGTCTCACCTCTGCCCCATCTCTGGTCAGTTTCACCTCTGGTCAGTCTCACCTATGCCCCATCTCTGGTCAGTTTCACCTCTGGTCAGTCTCACCTCTGCCCCATCTCTAGTCAGTTTCACCTCTGGTCAGTCTCACCTCTGCCCCATCTCTGGTCAGTCTCTCCTCTGCCCCATCTCTAGTCAGTTTCACCTCTGGTCAGTCTCACCTCTGCCCCATCTCTAGTCAGTTTCACCTCTGGTCAGTCTCACCTCTGCCCCATCTCTAGTCAGTTTCACCTCTGGTCAGTCTCACCTCTGCCCCATCTCTGGTCAGTTTCACCTCTGGTCAGTCTCACCTCTGCCCCATGTCTGGTCAGTTTCACCTCTGGTCAGTCTCACCTCTGCCCCATCTCTGGTCAGTTTCACCTCTGGTCAGTCTCACCTCTGCCCCATCTCTGGTCAGTCTCACCTCTGCCCCATCTCTAGTCAGTTTCACCTCTGGTCAGTCTCACCTCTGCCCCATCTCTGGTCAGTTTCACCTCTGGTCAGTCTCACCTCTGCCCCATCTCTGGTCAGTTTCACCTCTGCCCCATCTCTGGTCAGTTTCACCTCTGGTCAGTCTCACCTCTGCCCCATCTCTGGTCAGTTTCACCTCTGGTCAATCTCACCTCTGCCCCATCTCTGGTCAGTTTCACCTCTGCCCCATCTCTGGTCAGTCTCACCTCTGCCCCATCTCTGGTCAGTTTCACCTCTGGTCAGTCTCACCTCTGCCCCATCTCTGGTCAGTCTAACCTCTGCCCCATCTCTAGTCAGTTTCACCTCTGGTCATTCTCACCTCTGCCCCATCTCTAGTCAGTTTCACCTCTGGTCAGTCTCACCTCTGCCCCATCTCTGGTCAGTTTCACCTCTGGTCAGTCTCACCTCTGCCCCATCTCTGGTCAGTTTCTCCTCTGCCCCATCTCTGGTCAGTCTCACCTCTGCCCCATCTCTGGTCAGTTTCACCTCTGGTCAGTCTCACCTCTGCCCCATCTCTAGTCAGTTTCACCTCTGGTCAGTCTCACCTCTGCCCCATCTCTGGTCAGTTTCACCTCTGCCCCATCTCTGGTCAGTTTCACCTCTGGTCAGTCTCACCTCTGCCCCATCTCTGGTCAGTCTCACCTCTGCCCCATCTCTAGTCAGTTTCACCTCTAGTCAGTCTCACCTCTGCCCCATCTCTGGTCAGTCTCACCTCTGCCCCATCTCTGGTCAGTTTCACCTCTGGTCAGTCTCACCTCTGCCCCATCTCTGGTCAGTTTCACCTCTGCCCCATCTCTGGTCAGTTTCACCTCTGGTCAGTCTCACCTCTGCCCCATCTCTGGTCAGTTTCACCTCTGGTCAGTCTCACCTCTGCCCCATCTCTGGTCAGTCTCACCTCTGCCCCATCTCTAGTCAGTTTCACCTCTGGTCAGTCTCACCTCTGCCCCATGTCTGGTCAGTTTCACCTCTGGTCAGTCTCACCTCTGCCCCATCTCTGGTCAGTTTCACCTCTGGTCAGTCTCACCTCTGCCCCATCTCTGGTCAGTCTCACCTCTGCCCCATCTCTAGTCAGTTTCACCTCTGGTCAGTCTCACCTCTGCCCCATCTCTGGTCAGTTTCACCTCTGGTCAGTCTCACCTCTGCCCCATCTCTGGTCAGTTTCACCTCTGCCCCATCTCTGGTCAGTTTCACCTCTGGTCAGTCTCACCTCTGCCCCATCTCTGGTCAGTTTCACCTCTGGTCAATCTCACCTCTGCCCCATCTCTGGTCAGTTTCACCTCTGCCCCATCTCTGGTCAGTCTCACCTCTGCCCCATCTCTGGTCAGTTTCACCTCTGGTCAGTCTCACCTCTGCCCCATCTCTGGTCAGTCTAACCTCTGCCCCATCTCTAGTCAGTTTCACCTCTGGTCATTCTCACCTCTGCCCCATCTCTAGTCAGTTTCACCTCTGGTCAGTCTCACCTCTGCCCCATCTCTGGTCAGTTTCACCTCTGGTCAGTCTCACCTCTGCCCCATCTCTGGTCAGTTTCTCCTCTGCCCCATCTCTGGTCAGTCTCACCTCTGCCCCATCTCTGGTCAGTTTCACCTCTGGTCAGTCTCACCTCTGCCCCATCTCTAGTCAGTTTCACCTCTGGTCAGTCTCACCTCTGCCCCATCTCTGGTCAGTTTCACCTCTGCCCCATCTCTGGTCAGTTTCACCTCTGGTCAGTCTCACCTCTGCCCCATCTCTGGTCAGTCTCACCTCTGCCCCATCTCTAGTCAGTTTCACCTCTAGTCAGTCTCACCTCTGCCCCATCTCTGGTCAGTCTCACCTCTGCCCCATCTCTGGTCAGTTTCACCTCTGGTCAGTCTCACCTCTGCCCCATCTCTGGTCAGTTTCACCTCTGCCCCATCTCTGGTCAGTTTCACCTCTGGTCAGTCTCACCTCTGCCCCATCTCTGGTCAGTTTCACCTCTGGTCAGTCTCACCTCTGCCCCATCTCTGGTCAGTCTCACCTCTGCCCCATCTCTAGTCAGTTTCACCTCTGGTCAGTCTCACCTCTGCCCCATGTCTGGTCAGTTTCACCTCTGGTCAGTCTCACCTCTGCCCCATCTCTGGTCAGTTTCACCTCTGGTCAGTCTCACCTCTGCCCCATCTCTGGTCAGTCTCACCTCTGCCCCATCTCTAGTCAGTTTCACCTCTGGTCAGTCTCACCTCTGCCCCATCTCTGGTCAGTTTCACCTCTGGTCAGTCTCACCTCTGCCCCATCTCTGGTCAGTTTCACCTCTGCCCCATCTCTGGTCAGTTTCACCTCTGGTCAGTCTCACCTCTGCCCCATCTCTGGTCAGTTTCACCTCTGGTCAATCTCACCTCTGCCCCATCTCTGGTCAGTTTCACCTCTGCCCCATCTCTGGTCAGTCTCACCTCTGCCCCATCTCTGGTCAGTTTCACCTCTGGTCAGTCTCACCTCTGCCCCATCTCTGGTCAGTCTAACCTCTGCCCCATCTCTAGTCAGTTTCACCTCTGGTCATTCTCACCTCTGCCCCATCTCTAGTCAGTTTCACCTCTGGTCAGTCTCACCTCTGCCCCATCTCTGGTCAGTTTCACCTCTGGTCAGTCTCACCTCTGCCCCATCTCTGGTCAGTTTCTCCTCTGCCCCATCTCTGGTCAGTCTCACCTCTGCCCCATCTCTGGTCAGTTTCACCTCTGGTCAGTCTCACCTCTGCCCCATCTCTGGTCAGTTTCACCTCTGGTCAGTCTCACCTCTGCCCCATCTCTAGTCAGTTTCACCTCTGGTCAGTCTCACCTCTGCCCCATCTCTGGTCAGTTTCACCTCTGCCCCATCTCTGGTCAGTTTCACCTCTGGTCAGTCTCACCTCTGCCCCATCTCTGGTCAGTTTCACCTCTGCCCCATCTCTAGTCAGTTTCACCTCTAGTCAGTCTCACCTCTGCCCCATCTCTGGTCAGTCTCACCTCTGCCCCATCTCTGGTCAGTTTCACCTCTGCCCCATCTCTGGTCAGTTTCACCTCTGGTCAGTCTCACCTCTGCCCCATCTCTGGTCAGTTTCACCTCTGGTCAGTCTCACCTCTGCCCCATCTCTGGTCAGTCTCACCTCTGCCCCATCTCTAGTCAGTTTCACCTCTGGTCAGTCTCACCTCTGCCCCATCTCTAGTCAGTTTCACCTCTGGTCAGTCTCACCTCTGCCCCATCTCTAGTCAGTTTCACCTCTGGTCAGTCTCACCTCTGCCCCATCTCTGGTCAGTTTCACCTCTGCCCCATCTCTGGTCAGTTTCACCTCTGGTCAGTCTCACCTCTGCCCCATCTCTAGTCAGTTTCACCTCTGGTCAGTCTCACCTCTGCCCCATCTCTGGTCAGTCTCACCTCTGCCCCATCTCTGTTCAGTTTCACCTCTGGTCAGTCTCACCTCTGCCCCATCTCTGGTCAGTTTCACCTCTGGTCAGTCTCACCTCTGCCCCATCTCTGGTCAGTTTCACCTCTGGTCAGTCTCACCTCTGCCCCATCTCTGGTCAGTTTCACCTCTGGTCAGTCTCACCTCTGCCCCATCTCTAGTCAGTTTCACCTCTGGTCAGTCTCACCTCTGCCCCATCTCTGGTCAGTCTCACCTCTGCCCCATCTCTAGTCAGTTTCACCTCTGGTCAGTCTCACCTCTGCCCCATCTCTAGTCAGTTTCACCTCTGGTCAGTCTCACCTCTGCCCCATCTCTAGTCAGTTTTACCTCTGGTCAGTCTCACCTCTGCCCCATCTCTAGTCAGTTTCACCTCTGGTCAGTCTCACCTCTGCCCCATCTCTGGTCAGTTTCACCTCTGGTCAGTCTCACCTCTGCCCCATGTCTGGTCAGTTTCACCTCTGGTCAGTCTCACCTCTGCCCCATCTCTGGTCAGTTTCACCTCTGCCCCATCTCTGGTCAGTTTCACCTCTGGTCAGTCTCACCTCTGCCCCATCTCTGGTCAGTTTCACCTCTGGTCAATCTCACCTCTGCCCCATCTCTGGTCAGTTTCACCTCTGCCCCATCTCTGGTCAGTCTCACCTCTGCCCCATCTCTGGTCAGTTTCACCTCTGGTCAGTCTCACCTCTGCCCCATCTCTGGTCAGTCTCACCTCTGCCCCATCTCTAGTCAGTTTCACCTCTGCTCATTCTCACCTCTGCCCCATCTCTAGTCAGTTTCACCTCTGGACAGTCTCACCTCTGCCCCATCTCTGGTCAGTTTCACCTCTGGTCAGTCTCACCTCTGCCCCATCTCTGGTCAGTTTCACCTCTGGTGCCCCGGAGCATGGCGGCAGCTGCTACCGTCACAGGGAGGGAGGCGCGCCGAGCCCGGAACCCGAGTCCCGTCCCCACCCCAAGGACCGGCCGATGGACCCAGGCTCGGGGCTCGGTCCACAGCTGGGCACAGGAGGAGGCGGGCGGAGCCGCCCAGGAAGTGCACCGGAACCGGCCGGAGGAGCCTTGAAGAACTCTGAGGTTCTGGGGGTGACCCAGCGGGGCGCCGAGCGGGAAGAAGGGCCTTCCCGCGCCCAGAGAAGGGACGGAGGCCTTGGACACCCCGCCGGGCAGATCCTGTTTGAAGGCCCATTTTACAAATGAGGGAGCTGAGGCAAGCAGAAGCGAAGGGTGCCATCCACGCTCACACCCCTAGGGGGCATCTGGGGGCAGACCTGAACTCGGGGCCTGCGGACCCAGGCCTGGCCCCGTCCCGGCACAGGGCGCGCCGGGCCACCCTCCGAGGACACGTCCACGGGAAGCCCGACAAGGGTCTGACCCTCGTGCTGGGAGGGGGGGCCCTCGCCGAGCACCCTTCAGAGCACGCGCGGAACTCGGCGCACTTCCTCGTGTCCTCCTGTGGGCCGGGCCTGGCGCGCAGCCTCCGAAGACCCCGAGGGAGGAGCCATTGGACCAACGGGGAAACTGAGGCAGGGGCACCAGCATCTTTCTGCCCCCAGGCCTGTGCCAATAAGGCCCGGAGCCGGGGGAAACAAGCAGGGGGCTGGGGCCGCCCCGGAGGATTCTGGGTCTGACCCTGGAGGGCCGACGGGCCGGCACTACACTGGATCTGGCGGGGGGGCCGGAGCAGCTCGCCGGGGCCGCCATAGACACGCCGGGCCTGGAGAGGCCTCAGCTGGGAGCCCCAAAGGCTCTGGAGGGCCTGCGGCGGGCGCCCGGCCCGTGTGCTCCAGCAGGGGAGGGGGACCCTCTTCAGGGCTCCTCTGCGTCTGCTTCAGCCGGCCCTCGGGGAGCCCCCGGGCACCCCAAGAGCTCCGACAGGGCGGCCGAGGGGCCACCCAGAAATCCGCCTCAGCCCAGCTCCCCCGTCCGAGGGCCTCAGGCACCACCGAGGAGGGCTCCCAGCCACAGGCCGGCCCCTCACACACACAGCACCCCACAGGAGCCTTCCCTGGCCGCTCCAGTCTGTCTCTGTCTCTGCGCGTCTCTCCTGGCTGTCTCTGTCTCTGTCTCTCCTGGCTGTCTCTGTCTCTGCGCGTCTCTCCTGGCTGTCTCTGTCTCTGCCTGTCTCTGTCTCTCTCTGGCTGTCTCTGCGCGTCTCTCCTGGCCGTCTCTGTCTCTGTCTCTGTCTCTCCTGGCTGTCTCTGTCTCTGCGCGTCTCTCCTGGCCGTCTCTGTCTCTGTCTCTGTCTCTCCTGGCTGTCTCTGTCTCTGCCCGTCTCTCCTGGCTGTCTCTGTCTCTGTCTCTATGCGTCTCTCCTGGCTGTCTCTGTCTCTGTCTCTGCCCGTCTCTCCTGGCTGTCTCTGTCTCTGCCCGTCTCTCCTGGCTGTCTCTGTCTCTATGCGTCTCTCCTGGCTGTCTCTGTCTCTGTCTCTGCCCGTCTCTCCTGGCTGTCTCTGTCTCTATGCGTCTCTCCTGGCTGTCTCTGTCTCTATGCGTCTCTCCTGGCTGTCTCTGTCTCTATGCGTCTCTCCTGGCTGTCTCTGTCTCTGTCTCTGCCCGTCTCTCCTGGCTGTCTCTGTCTCTGTCCGTCTCTGTCTCTGCCCGTCTCTCCTGGCCGTCTCTGTCTCTGTCTCTGTCTCTCCTGGCTGTCTCTGTCTCTGCGCGTCTCTCCTGGCCGTCTCTGTCTCTGTCTCTGTCTCTCCTGGCTGTCTCTGTCTCTGCCCGTCTCTCCTGGCTGTCTCTGTCTCTGTCTCTCCTGGCCGTCTCTGTCTCTGCGCGTCTCTCCTGGCCGTCTCTGTCTCTGTCTCTGT
This sequence comes from Monodelphis domestica, assembly GCF_027887165.1. Classification (NCBI taxonomy): domain Eukaryota; kingdom Metazoa; phylum Chordata; class Mammalia; order Didelphimorphia; family Didelphidae; genus Monodelphis; species Monodelphis domestica. Next base: position 879,651 of record NC_077229.1, read on the forward strand.
CTCTCCTGGCCGTCTCTGTCTCTGCCCGTCTCTCCTGGCCGTCTCTGTCTCTGTCTCTGTCTCTCCTGGCCGTCTCTGTCTCTGCGCGTCTCTCCTGGCCGTCTCTGTCTCTGCGCGTCTCTCCTGGCCGTCTCTGTCTCTGCGCGTCTCTCCTGGCCGTCTCTGTCTCTGTCTCTGTCTCTCCTGGCTGTCTCTGTCTCTGCCCGTCTCTCCTGGCTGTCTCTGTCTCTGCGCGTCTCTCCTGGCCGTCTCTGTCTCTGTCTCTGTCTCTCCTGGCCGTCTCTGTCTCTGCGCGTCTCTCCTGGCCGTCTCTGTCTCTGTCTCTGTCTCTCCTGGCCGTCTCTGTCTCTGCCCGTCTCTCCTGGCCGTCTCTGTCTCTGCGCGTCTCTCCTGGCCGTCTCTGTCTCTGCCCGTCTCTCCTGGCCGTCTCTGTCTCTGTGCGTCTCTCCTGGCTGTCTCTGTCTCTGTCTCTGTCTCTCCTGGCCGTCTCTGTCTCTGCGCGTCTCTCCTGGCTGTCTCTGTCTCTGTCTCTGTCTCTCCTGGCCGTCTCTGTCTCTGCGCGTCTCTCCTGGCCGTCTCTGTCTCTGCGCGTCTCTCCTGGCCGTCTCTGTCTCTGCGCGTCTCTCCTGGCCGTCTCTGTCTCTGCCCGTCTCTCCTGGCCGTCTCTGTCTCTGCGCGTCTCTCCTGGTTGTCTCTGTCTCTGTCTCTCCTGGCCGTCTCTGTCTCTGCGCGTCTCTCCTGGCCGTCTCTGTCTCTGTCTCTGTCTCTCCTGGCAGTCTCTGTCTCTGCGCGTCTCTCCTGGCCGTCTCTGTCTCTGCGCGTCTCTCCTGGCCGTCTCTGTCTCTGCCCGTCTCTCCTGGCCGTCTCTGTCTCTGCGCGTCTCTCCTGGCCGTCTCTGTCTCTGCCCGTCTCTCCTGGCCGTCTCTGTCTCTGCCCGTCTCTCCTGGCCGTCTCTGTCTCTGCCCGTCTCTCCTGGCCGTCTCTGTCTCTGCCCGTCTCTCCTGGCCGTCTCTGTCTCTGCGCGTCTCTCCTGGCCGTCTCTGTCTCTGCGCGTCTCTCCTGGCCGTCTCTGTCTCTGCCCGTCTCTCCTGGCCGTCTCTGTCTCTGCCCGTCTCTCCTGGCCGTCTCTGTCTCTGCCCGTCTCTGTCTCTGCCCGTCTCTCCTGGCTGTCTCTGTCTCTGCCCGTCTCTCCTGGCCGTCTCTGTCTCTGCTTGTCTCTCCTGGCTGTCTCTGTCTCTGCCCGTCTCTCCTGGCCGTCTCTGTCTCTGCGCGTCTCTCCTGGCTGTCTCTGTCTCTGTCTCTCTCTGGCTGTCTCTGCCCGTCTCTGCTCTTGCCCTCACACGCCCGCCTGTCGTCTGGAGGAAGGTCTCGGGGATGGCGGGGTGCCCGGTGCCCCCCACCTCTCTGGCTGGCAGATGGCTGCTCCGTGAGGTAAGTGCTGGGCGAGGGCCAGGAGCGGCCGAGAGGCCCCAGGCTCGCCCGGGGGGGCCAGGAGGAGGTGAGGCCCCTCGTGGCCCTGGGAAGGTGGGGAGAAGAGGCTGTGGGTGAGGCTGGCCTCCTGCCTGGCCGCGGTCCCCAGGACAGGGCAGCTGCTCTCCTTCAGCATTCCCAACCTCAGGGAGCCATGCTACCCACAATGCACCCCTCCTTCCCTTCGGCCAGACTCTACTAGTAGACACTGCCTCCCACAGCCCTCCTGGATTGTAGTCTCAAGTGGCTGGATCCTAGCCAGCCACCCAGCCACAGCGTGGGCTCCCTGGGCTGTGAGGGGGGCGAAGGAAGGGGGCTGGGCCTCACACGGTGCAGGGTTGGGATAAACGTGTGCACAACTGGAGGGAATTCAAAGGTCACTTGGGGCAGCCCAAGGAGGCCTCGAATGCCAAGGGAAAGAATTCGTTGGGGGGGGGGTCTGACCCCCCGGTCCCCAAGCCCCTCGCCTTCGCTGGCATCCAGTCTAAGCCTTGGGGCCTGGCGAGAGCCGAGAGGCCAGTTGGGGGTGCCTTGGTCAGTCCCACCGGGGAAGTGCAGCGACAGGCCCTCCACTAGACCCGTCTCTGGGCTCGCCTGAGCCTGGCCATCCATGTGGCTCGGGGGCTGCTTCGGCCTCGCTCTCATCTCCCCCCCCCAAGGGCCTCACCAGGAGGTTGGGGGTCACCCCTGGGCAGCGAGCGGGGCCTTCAATGCCATCTTACGGGCGAGGAGACTGAGGCATGGAGCATGTCACAGCCAGTATGGGATGAGCCTGAGGTGGGACTTGAACCCAGGTTTCCTGCCTAGTACTCTCCCCCACTGCCACTGCCTGCATCTTTGCTCTATGGAGAAACAGGCTTTAGCGAAGCCCTTTCTGTGGGCCCCAGCCCTGCCCGGGAAAGCCGATCATTAAATTTCTGGTGTGAGCAGCTCTACTTCGGAAGGGCGAGGCATTGAGGGGCAGCCAGTTGTCTGCCCGTTGTGGCTTTGGGGGAGAAAACATGGCTAACTTCAGCCGATCCTTGTGTTGTGTGGGGAGCCTGCTGTTTAAACAGTCACCAGTTGGGCCGAGATGGCCAGCAGTGGCACGTGGCAGGGCCAGGGCCGCATTCGCCGGCTCCCTCCTAGCCCGTGCCCGCCGGGGACCCACGCCCATGGGAAGCCAAGGCCACCTGGGAGGGCCCTGAAGCGCCTCATCTCCGAGGCCTTCCTTGGTGCTGCAAGCACGGGCTCTCCTCCTCCTTCTGGCTGAGCTCCCGCTGGTGGGCGCCTTGGGGCAGGCACGAGAGCTGGCCGGGCGCCCCGGGCAGGTAGGCGACTGTGTGGGGGTTGGCAGGAGCCCCTCCAGGCCTCCCCCGCTCCGCTCCGCCAGCAGCAGCAGCAGCAGGGGAGGGCAGCCGGAAACAAAGGAGCGGCCAGGAGGCAGGCCGGAGGAGGGGCCCCGGCCGGCACAGAGGCGCTTTATTGAGCCCGGGGGACCGAGGAGGGGAGGAGGCTGGCACCCCGGCCTCCTCCATCCCTCCAGAGGCAGCCAGGGCCCCCGGGGGTGGGAGTGAGGCTGGGGCCACTTACCAGGCGGGGAGGGGGGTTGAAAGCCAAACGCAAGCCGTTCCAGGTCTGCCCAGGCACCTTCTGTGCCCTGAGCCCCTGCCGGGGAGGTGGCCCCAGGGAGTCCCGCCCCCGCTGGGCAGCCCAGAGTGCCTAGGGCCCAGCCCACAGCTTCCAGGGAGACACCCTGGAGGCGATGGGGCAAGGGGGGCCCTCAGCGCCCCTGGGGAGGGAGCCCAAGGTCGTGGCAGGGGCCCAGGCTGCCCAGAGAAGGACGCTAGCAGGGAGGGCTGGGGAACCCTGACATGGGAGAGCTCCAGTGCCTCTGCAAGGTCCCTGCTTGGAGACGTCCGAGGACAGGGAGCTCACTACCTGTCTGGTCAGCCGCAGCTGCTCTTTGGTAGGCCACTGACCCCAGGCACCTGTGCGAGCTCCTGGGACGGACGACTCCCTCTCCAAGGCAGGCACAGTCACTGGCTCACTTCTCCGTGGCCAAGTCCCAGCCCCAGCTCCATCTTCTCCCTTCCCAGGTGCCCTCCACCCTTTCTGGCTGCTGCCTTCTGATGGCATCCCAAAGTGCCCCCATCTCCCCAGGAACCAGCGGCCTTCCTCCCCCCACAGGGTCCTGGGCTCCCACCACCATGCTGCCAGCTGCTTAATCTCATCCTCTGTACCTTCCCTCCACGTAGGCCTGACAGCCATGAGTGGCAACCCCCCCCCCCCCCCCCCCCGGCTGTGCTCTCACACTTTCCTGAGGCGTTCCCCACCCTCAAGCATCTCTGGTGGCAAGCAAACTTCTGCCCCTCACCATGGAGCCCCATTTCCACCTCCAAGCCTTTGGACTGGCTGTGCCTGTCACCTCCACACAGTCTCTCCGGAGCCCTCACCACCCCATCCTGATTTGGACTCCTGCGAGCAGGAAGGGTTCATTTCGTGCTACATCCCATGTGGCCTCCAGCTCTAGGAGCCCTGGCCCTCTCTACAGGCGCACGCCCCTCCCACGGCTGCTCAGGGGCTGGCTCCCTGACCCAGGTGGGGACAGGGGAAGGGCCTGGCCTAACCCCCAGGCTTAGGGGGAGCTCCTTATTCTCATGGTGGCAACGGCATCGAAAGCTGTGCCAGGAGGACCCGAGCCTCTGCTGATGTCAGTCTGGCCTCTTAGCCACCGACTGCTAAAGCCCACTGGAGTCCTCCTGCTAACTCCACGTTGTGGAGGACAGACAAAGGGGTAGCCCAATGGGCCAGTCAAGTGCCCCGGAATAAAGAGCAGGACCAGCAGCCCACACTAGGCCTCAAGTATTCCCAAACACCTTTATTTGGCTGGTGCGCCTCCTGCTCCTCCCTCATCTAAGAGAGAGCTGACACCCCAGAAGGCTGAGCTCCGAGCCCCGAAAAGCAGACAACAACAAGGACAGAGTTCTCTTCCTCAGAGGAGATTATCTTCGTTTCTGGAAAATATTGCCCCGGCCCATTCCACGCCCTCTTCCTCTGGCAGCCACTGGACAAGGGAGGAAAAACCACGATAAGTCAGAGCAGCCCAGTCACTCCCTGAAGTTTGCCCCTCTCCCCAACTGGCCTCCCACCCTGGGCCTTCAGAATGGCTGCCAGCCCAACAAAGCCTGTGCCTCCAACACCAAGGCAGGCTGCCTGGCCGGCCTCCCACCCTGGGCCTCCAGAAAGGCCGTTTTCCCTCGGCCAGCCCCAGAGCCTGTGCCTCCAATCCCAAGGCAGGCTGCCTGGCTACCCACCCTGGGCCTCCAGAATGGCTGCTTTCCCTCGGCCAGCCCCAGAGCCTGTGCCTCCAATCCCAAGGCAGGCTGCCTGGCCAGCCTCCCACCCTGGGCCTCCAGAAAGGCCGTTTTCCCTTGGCCAGCCCCAGAGCCTGTGCCTCCAATCCCAAGGCAGGCTGCCTGGCTACCCACCCTGGGCCTTCAGAATGGCTGCTTTCCCTCGGCCAGCCCCAGAGCCCTGGTTCTTGTTTTTCATGCTCTTCAACATCGGGGCATTCTTCAGCATGTCTGGCAAGATCAGAAAGCGAATCTTGCTCCCTCGGATGTAAACCTGCTCTAGCTGGGCCACTCGTCCATCTCTGTATGTGACTGTGATGTTCGACATCTGCAAGGGAAACCGGGCACCATCACAGTCTCTGCCTCAACCAAGACCACTGGGGTAGCCACCAGGATCACTCCTCCTTCTTCCTGGCTCGACCCCATGGCCACAGGACAGAGGCTGATGATGGGCTTGGCAAGACAAGCATAATCACAGGGTGTGAAGATAAATACAATTAAATGAGGTGGAGGGCAGCCAGGCGTAGAGAGCCAAGCCTGGAGAAGAGAGAAATCTGACTTTGGACACTCCCTAGTTTGGTGACCCTAAACCAGTCACTTGACCCCAACTGCCCAAGCCGTACTGCACTTCTGCCTGGGAAGCAACACTCATATCGACTGTAAGCCAAGGTGCGGCTAAACCCCATCCAGGAGGCTAAACGAGGGCCCAGATTCGGAAGGGCAGTAAATCCCAATTAAGTCGGTATTCGACCGCAGAGCCAATGGCTGGCAGGCGGCCCTGGAAGTCAAGGTTTCTAAAGCTAACCTGGGCCCATGGCTGAGGATGGACTGCAGGCAGAGACCGCCAACTACTGTGACAGGAGAGAAGGGGGGACAGAGAAAGGCGTGGCCAAACTCCCAAGTCCTTGACGACAGACCAGACATGGGCAGCGAGCGGAAGCTGCGGAGGATCACTGAGGCTGGGAAACTGAGAGGAAGAGGCACCCTGGCACTGAGTGGGAAGGCAGGGACAAGCCTGCTTTGGAGGGGCCAGTCTGGCCTTCAGTCGGGGAACGGCACAGCAAACACCCCATCCTCGGCCTGTGTTCCGAGCTCCTTTTCCCCATTCCACGGCGCAGTGGTCTGAGGTGTCAAGCTTGCCCGTTTCGAAGGAAGCCTCCCCCCCCCCCCCATGGCACCGAGGCCCACCTGCGGCATCTCTGATCCATGAAGCTCCCTCCTCACCTCACACCCCGAACCCTGTAATGCTGGGGGGGGGGGGGGGTCTCCAAGTGACTCCCAAAGCCAAATCTACCCACGCTACCCTCCAAAACGCTCCGCTGGCCTCTGAAGACGCTCCTTTACAACTCCCCTATGATCCAGCCACAGGAGCCTCGAGCACTCGAACTGTTCTGTTTCCCACCGCTGCACCTTTGAACACACTGACTGCTTGCTTCCTCCACTCCTAGAACCCTTTGAATCAAGGCTCAAGGTTCAAATCCCACCTCGTCCAACAAAGGCCATTTAAAGCCAGTCTGGACGGTTCTGGGTTCGGGGAGAAGGCCCCTTCCAGTTCTCCCCTCACCTCCCAGCCCAGCCTGGCCCTGCAGCCTCTACCCGGGGGCGCCTCAGGAAGGGACCCAGGGGTGCAGCCTGTAAGTCGCAGGGAGGCCCCGGTACCTGGCAGTTCATGTTGTCCTCGGCCTCGATCAGCTTGCCCCGGTACACCTCCCCGGTGTTGGTCTCACAGGTGACGATGTGGCCCTCGGCCTCATGCAGGACCTTGATCGGGACCCCGATGGACATCCTGGGAGGAAGAAGCTGGGGGGGGCCCCACGGAGGACCATGAGCATCTCATCTCGGCTGGCCTGGGACCCCCTAGGGGTCGTCACCAGGGGGAAACCGAGTCAGAGGGGCTTGGAACCCTGAGGAACTGTGGTGGAGGCAGGACTTGAACTCGGGGTCCAACTGATTAAGAGCCCCCAAGCAGCAAACAACTCCAACCAGGAAGGCTTCCTGGAGGAAGCAGGCTTAGTTGGGCCTCCAAGGCAGGGGGACAATGAGGGTCTTGTGGGCTGTGGGGGACGAGGGTGCCAGGGCCAGCTTCCCATTGAGAAAAGCCCGGGGAAAGAGGCGGTGATAGGACCTCCTCCCTCTCTCCGGAAATGGGGGAGGGGGGAATGAGAGCGGCCCCCCCAAGCTAAATGAGCCCCGCTCCCCCCAGCTCCGGCCACATTCAGGGGGAATGGGAAGGTCCAGGAAGTGCACCCGGGGAAGCCCGGCTTGGCTCCTCCCCTTCTCGCTGGGGCCCGGGGAGTCCAAAGGAAGGCACGCTACGAGGCCCGGCCTTGAACGCCGAGCCCAGCGTCTCTAGCCCGCGCAGTCTCCCCGCCCTTTCCCCCTCCACCGGTTCCAGCCCCGCTTTGCCACTCCGGGTCACGCGGAACCCACCCCGCCAGACGGCCTCCTCACCTGCAGCCCCGGTCCCGGCTCCGGTTCCGGCCCCGGCGACACGAACGTGAGACGAGCGGCGGCAACTGAATGGCGGGCCTCGCGGTCCCAGCATGCAGCAGACCCGGAAGCGGGGTGGGCACTTCCGGAGCACGGCCCGCCCCGCAGCGGCGTCCGTCCCGAGACGGCCCTCTGGGGCGGGGCCTGGAACTTGTGCGTAAAGGGGCGGGGCCTGGGACACCACTGCGCCGTGCCTACGGCAGCGACAGCGGGCGCATGCGCCTTGTGCGGGATCGCGTCCTCCCGGGAGCGGCTGTGGCGGTGGCGGCGGTCCCGGAAAGGGGCTGAGGAGCCGACTCGGCCGGGGCTGAGGCTCGGGCGGGAGCGGATCGGGCCGGGGCCATGGCCGAGGCGCCCCCACAGCCGAAGCCCCGGCCCGTCCGCCCGCAGGCGGCATGAGGGAGGAAGCCGAGGGAGCCGGGGCCCAGCCCGGTGAGGGCCGCGGGAAGCTGGGCGTCGGGACGGCTGGGGAAACTGAGACACGGCCGCGGGGGGCGGGGACCGGAGGACCTGGGTTCAAATGCGGCCACAGGCCCTTCCCGGCTGTGTCACCCTGGACAAGTCACTTCACCCCGTTGGCGCGGGCAGACTAAACGGGTCCGGGGAGCCGAGCGGCTCTGAAATGGCCGCCCCGCCGCGCTCCTGGGGAGCAAGGGGTTCCTTTCCGGGGTCCCAGCTCTCCCTGACCGCCGGGGAGACCGACCGAGGCGCGGCCGCGGGGGGAGGGAGCCGGTCTTTTGTGGAAGCCCCTGGCCCGGCCTCCTCCGACGCTCGCTCGTGCTCTGACCCAGGCGACTTCGTGCAACTGAAAGTGCCCATCGTGCAGCAGCTGTACCACTGGGACTGCGGGCTGGCCTGCTCCAGGATGGTGCTACGGTGAGGCCCCGCCCTCGGCGGGCTGTGATTGGCGGGTCACCGCCCCCTCCCTTTAGAGGGCTACGATTGGCCCGCGGATTCGGGAGCGGGGGGCGGGGGGGCGGCCACCCACCCTTTCCCCGCCTGCCTTTGGAGTGCCGTGATTGGCCACTGGTACGCTGGAGCCCGCCCCTTTCCGGCTCAGAGCTCGGTGATTGGCCAATAACCCGGCCTGGCCCCGCCCCACCCGTAGGTACTTGAACCTTTTGGAGGACGAGGCTGCATTCGAGCAGGCCCTGCAGGAGCTCCAGCTCACGCGGAGCATCTGGACCATCGACCTGGCCTACCTGATGCGGCACTTCGGGGCCCGCCACCGCTTCTGCACGCGGACGCTGGGCGTGGACAAGGGCTACCGGCACCAGGTGGGCGGGCGTGGGGGTGGGGCTCTCGGGATGGGCGGGGCCCTGCGGACTGCCTCTGAAGGCGCCTCCCCCTCCTTCCTCCTCCTCTCCCAGTCCTTCTACCGGAGACACTTTGATGCTGAGGAGAGCCGGGTCAACCAGCTGTTCGCGCGCGCTGCCGCCTGCAAAGTGCTGGTGGAGAAGTGGTGAGGCACGGTGGGGGCCCTGCTGGTGCGCGATCGCGAACCCTCCCCGGAGGTGCTTCCTCGCCTCCTTCTCGCCTTCTTTGCAGGCAGCCCGTGGAGCCCCAATGGGGGGGGGCCTGTAAAATGGGGAGAAGCAGAGTGGGGAAGCCCCCCTCCTCCCTGCGGCCTCAGTGCTCTGAATTCCTGGAATTGTGTTCTCTAGTCTGTGGGGTTGGCAAGCCTCAGACACTTCTTAGCTGTGTGACCCTGGGCAAGTCACTTCCCTCATTTGCCTCGGTTTCTCATCTGTCAGATGAGCTGGGGGAGCAATGGCAGCCCACTCTGGGATCTTTGGCAAGCAACCCCCCACTGGATGGCAGGGAGTCGGCGGGGCAGGTGGAGGCAGCTCTGTGCCCTCTGCAGAGAGCAAGTGTCACTCTTCTCTCTTAAAGAGGGAACCAGGGGCAGCTCTGCCCTGGAAGGTGGCTGCCGGGGCTGGGCACAGCTGGGCCTCTCCCACTCTCCCATGAAACCAGGCTGCCTCTTGGAAGCTTCTTCCCGGGGTGGGCACGGAGTCCCCCTTCTGGTGGTTGCAGGGCGGGGGTCTTCAGAGGGGGCTGAGAGCTCTGTGCTCTGTGTACTTGGTGCAGCTTCTCTCCCAGGGAGCTTCCCTTTTTGCTGGAAGCCCTGGAAGGGTCCCTCAGCAGCCAGAGCTTCACTGTCGTCCTGGCAGTTTGGGGTGTGCAGGAGTGGGCACGTCGGGAGCGCTGTGGGACCCGTGGCTGTCCTCCCTGCACCCCCGTGGCTCCGCGTACGTGGCAGCAGCCTCTGTGGGCCTCTGGGTCTTCCTTCTCTGTGGCTGTTTGCCACGTCCCAAGCACGGTTGGAGCAAGTCAGAACGAGCTCTCCCTAGCCCCTGGCTCCTGCCCTGCTTAGAGCCGGAGGGCCCAGGCAGGGGCATCAGGCTGCTGTGGCCCCAGCTTCATCTGATAGGAGATCAGGGACTCTGGGCATGCTGGGCCTTTGGGGCAGAGAGACGGGAGGGAAGCGAGCATCGCATGAGAAGAAGGCAGCCTAGCTGGGGAGTGTGAGCGACGGGCTGTGTCCCTTGAGATGAGTTGAGCAGAGTGAGGCAGAGGCTGCTGGCCTCTTGGAGGGGAGCAGGGGTGAGAGCCCGAGCTGAAAGCTGATTGGAGGGCAGGGGTGGGTGCAGGAGAGATGGGAAGAGTGTGGGGTGCCTTCCATAGAGATGAAATCCATCAAGGGAGGAAAGGCCACAGACCCCAGTGCTTACGTGGCTGGACTTAGAACTAGACAGGGCGGCATCCTCTCTGAGATGCCAGCTGGGGGGAGGTTCACACAAGCGGCCGTGGATTCCTTCTCCTTATCCTGGAGGCGTTCATTGAGCCATGGGAGCGGCCCCAGGGTGCTCCCAAATGTGGTGGAGGGCCCTTTCCCAAAGAGCTTTTGTTCCTCGTGATGGTCCTTCTTTGGTAGCATGGATTGTGAAAGAAGTTTTGGCCCTGGGCCCCCATTGCAATCTGCTAGCCCAGAGGGAGAAGAAAAAGGAGAGACCCTTCGAGGGGGGGGACCCCTGGGTTAGTGGGGGAAACCCAGATGAAAATCCAGAGACTGAGAAAAAGCAGCTGGCTAGGACAAGCCGAGAGGAGAGAGGATCTAGGAGAGGGCGATGGGCAGTGTCAGGAGGTTCAGGAAAGTGACTGGAGAGAAGGCCTTGAGGCTTGGACCATGGACAACTGGAGGGAGCCGCATTGGTTGCGCTGGACAGCAGGGTCAGGAAGAGGGAGAAGAGACACAGAGTGGGACTTGGGAGCTTGAGTGGAAAGGGAAGAGCAGCAGAGGACCCCAGTTTCAAGAGGAAGCTCGGATGGCCAGAGAGGGCTTGCCGAGTATGGCGGAGATATGGACGTGTTTGTAGGCAGCAGGGGTGATCAAGGAAGTCATCTCCTAGAGAAGATGGCGGCGGGTGGGCTCAAAGGCTCATACAGATGGATTTGTCTTGGCAAGGAGAAAGGCGCCAGCCAACAAGCACCTCCTCTATGCCATGCTGGGGATACAAAGGAAGATGGACAGTCCCTGCCTTCAGGGAGCTCACACCCCAATAGGGGAGAGGCAACATACAAACAACTGTATATATATGAGGTACAGGCAGGACGAATTGGGGTTAATCCACAGAGGGATTAGGAGAGGCTTCTTGTAGAAGGTGAGATTGCAGCTAGGAAGTGAAGGAAGCCAGGAGACTGATATGAGGGGAGAAGGCAGAGAAAATGCCCACATCCAGGGATGGAGGGCCTTGTATGAGGAGACAGTGGGGTCTTGCTATTACAGAATACATGAATGGGGCCAAGAGATAGGAGGTTCTGGGTTCAAATCTGCCCTCGGACACTTCCTAGCTGTGGAACCCTGGGCAAGTCACTTAACCGAAATTGCCCGGTCCTTAGGGATATTTTGCCTTAGAATCAATACTTAATATCAATTCCAAGACAAAAGGTAAAGATTAAAAAACAATACAGGGATGGAGAAGTGAAGCAAGAGGTAAGAAACTTGGAGAGGTGGAAGGCGATAAGGCTTTGAATGCCAGACAATTTTCTATTTGATCCTAGAGGAGATGGGGAGCCACTGGAGGTTATTGAAGGTAGGGGCAGGGAGAGTGATATTGTCATTCCTGCACTTCCGGACAGTCAGTTTGGCAGCTTAGTGGAGAATGGACTGGAAGGGAGGGAGGGACTGAGATGGGCAGACAATCCTCTCCTACCCCACCCCCCAGCATCTACTGCAGTAGTCCAAGCATGAGAAGTTGAGAAAAAGTCTGCTCCAGGATAGGGGCAGTGTCAGGAGAGGAGGAGGCAGAAGTATAATGGAGAGATGCTGCAGGTAGCATGAACCAGCCTTTTAGCAGAGGTGAACTGGACAGAGGGATGGGGCTCAGGGGAAATGGACACAGGGGTGGGGAAATGGACACAGGGGTGGGGAAATGGACACGGGGGTGGGGAAATGGACACGGGGGTGGGGAAATGGACACGGGGATGGGGAAATGGACACGGGGGTGGGGAAATGGACACGGGGTGGGGAAATGGACACGGGGGTGGGGCTCAGGGGAAATGGACACAGGGGTGGGGAAATGGACACAGGGGTGGGGAAATGGACACAGGGGTGGGGAAATGGACACAGGGGTGGGGAAATGGACACGGGGGTGGGGAAATGGACACGGGGGTGGGGAAATGGACACGGGGGTGGGGAAATGGACACGGGGGTGGGGAAATGGACACGGGGTGGGGAAATGGACACGGGGGTGGGGCTCAGGGGAAATGGACACAGGGGTGGGGAAATGGACACAGGGGTGGGGAAATGGACACGGGGGTGGGGCTCAGGGGAAATGGACACAGGGGTGGGGAAATGGACCAGAGATGGCTTTGCAAATGGACAGGCTTGGAAAGAGATTGGCTCTGGGGTGGGAGACAGTGAAGGAGTCTAGGGCTACTTCCAGGAGAGGGGAGCTGCTGCGTGAAGGGGTTCTGAGGTAAATGCAGTGGGTGGGGATGTCCATAGCCCTATGTGAGTGGGTCTACTTGGAACCCCCCTCATGAGGCACTTGATGAAACTTAGCCCCTCCCGCCATGGGGGTGTTTGTCTTTGGGGTCCAGTGCTGGGAGCTGCCAAGCCAGGTCCTAATGGGCAGGGGCTGGGGCTCCCCCTCTCCAGGAGCAGCCAGGCCAAGGACGGGTCTGCCACAGCCATTCGTGCTCTTGAGGCCACGTTGTCTGTGGACGTGGCAAGGGCAAAGGAGAGGGAGCTCTGCTGCTCCCAGGCTGGTGTGCCGTTTAGAACGGTCCTCGGGACGGCGCCGGGCCTGAGTCTGGGCTTTCCCTCCTGCAGCACAGTGACGGTGCAGGCCATCCAGGAGCACCTGGCGCAGGGGCACGTGGCCATCGTCCTGGTCAACGCGGTGCTGCTGCTGTGTGACCTGTGCTCCAGCCCCGTCAAGTACTGCTGCTTCTTGCCCATTGGCCAGAAGTGCTTCTGCAGGGGCCCCGACTACCAGGGCCACTTCATCGTGCTCTGCGGGTACAACAGGGCCTCGGAGAGCATTTTCTACAACAACCCGGCCTACGCAGACCGTGAGTAGCCCATCGCTGCCCGGCGCCTGTGGGCTGGGGTGGGCGAGGGCGCCCGGGGCTCCTGACCGCTCGGCCTCTGGCCTCTGCTTCCAGGCATGTGCAGCACCAGCGTGAGCAACTTTGAGGAGGCCAGGACCAGTTATGGCACCGACGAAGACATCCTTTTTGTCTACACGGACAGCTGACCTCCTGGGCCGGGCCTGCGTCTACACGGACAGCTGTGCCGCCACCGCCGCCTCCCCTCCCCCCAGCCGCTCTGGGTACGAGGAGTTGGCGGAGCAGCTCACGCCCGGCCAGTCCTCCACTGAGGCCCCAGCACGCCCATCGACCTGGCCACGGCGGCACGAGCCTTTCTGGTGGGGCTCCCCCCGGCCCGCCCACTGCCTGGTCGCTCCTTCCTCTGCCTTGTTTCCATCAGGGAGGAGGCCCTCGGGACCTCCACTCCGCCGTGCCTGGGCTCGGGGCAGCCTCAGAGGCTCCCTGGCCCCCAATACACCCCGGAGGTCCCCCTTCGCTCCCTCCGCCCACAGGCCAGGGCCCTTTTCCACGCAGAGACCTTTTCTACATAAATCTATTTTGTTGGTAATGAGCCACCCGAGGAGCACCGCTGATCTCTATTAAAAACGCAACGCAACGGCCACCTGACGGCTCGGGCGGTGTGTGCCAGCGAGGGGGGAGGGGGAGGACCGAAGCAGCCCCGTCTGTGCGGGGGTCTCGGGGCGCACCGGGGGAGCCCACGCCGGAGCGGCCACTGCGCCTCCTCTGGGGGAAACCTGCCCTGGGCGGGTGCTCCTTCCTTCCTTCCTTCCCAGAGTTGGCGGAGACCTCATGCCTGCCACAGGACTCCACAGCCGCCCAGGCTTCTGCCCTGCCTACCCTCCCAGGGTAGGCTGCCCCCGTGTCCCAGGCCCTTCTGCCTTCCAGTCAGCCGCTGTTCCCCCATCACCTGGCTCTGCCTCAGACTGGGTGACCTTGGCTGAGTCACTGCCACGTCTGTCCCAGCACCCTCAGCTGGCCAAAGGGGATCCCACTTGCAAAGTTCTGAGCACGGCGCCCAGCTCTGCAGGGGGCTCGGAGCTCATCCCTCTTGGCCACCCCTGCCCGGCCACTGGTCAGTGTTGTCTGAGTGCAGGTGGGCCACGCTGTCCTCAGTGCCATTCCAGTGTAGATGGGCCGCACTGTCAGTAGCATTAGTGTAGATGGGCCATGCTGTCCATATCACTAGTGTAGACAGGCCACACTGTATCACTAGTGTAGACGGGCCATGCTGTCCGTATCGCTAGTGTAGACGGGCCACACTGTCAGTATCGCTAGTGTAGACAGGCCACGCTGTCCGTATATCACTAGTGTAGACGGGCCACACTGTCAATATCACTAGTGTTGATGGGCCACACTGTCAGTATCGCTAGTGTAGACGGGCCAGCTGTCGTCAGTGTCTCACACATACACACGGCACTCGTACTCCCAGACGCGTCTCGCCCAGGCCACCAGGTGCTTCCTGGGTACCCGAGGGAAGCCACCAGAACAGATGAGCGCATGAGTGATGCCCACCTCCCCGGCTGCCCCATTCATTTCTCACCCCTCGCCTGGGGCTCTGCCCTCTGCTTCTGTAGACATTTATTAAGCACCGGCTGTATACAAGAGCCCAGCTCTCTCAGAGCTCAGTAGGAGGTCGAGAGGGGGGAGGCCCGGCCGGGCCTTCTACTCCTTGACGATGTGGGGCCTGTAGTCTGGCTGGGCCGCTGCGGTCAGCTCCTCTGCATACATCCCCAGGCGCCCGGTCATCTGTAGGCAACAACACCAGCCAGCGCTCTCCCCCGGCCCCCCCAGGGATTCTGCCACCCCAGGAGAGGAGGTGCAGGGCTTTCTTTCCCTTCCGGAGGGGGTGAGGGAGAATCCCTTCATCCTGCTCTGGCCGCACCTAGGGAGGCAGGGTGGGCCGAGCCCTGGGGTCTGTGTTCAAATGGTGCCGGGGCACGTCTTCCCTTTGTGGGGCTGGGAAGGGGCTCAGTCAGGATGGCCCCATCAGTCGCCTCAATTTGCCCACCTATAAAATGGGGATGAGGATGGCCCAGTGGCCAGGCCCAAGGGCTCTGGTACACTGCAAGGTGCATACATTAGGCACCTACTGCGTGCTGCTTGTCCAGGATGCCATCTGGCTCGGTGGGTCGCAGCTGCCAGACTGAGTGGAGAGGGGCCTCCGGCCTCCACTTGGAGACTAAGGACGAGGAACTCGCTCCCTGTGGAGGCTCCATCTCTTGGCAGCTTCTGCCCATCCCCCTGCCCCCACCCTGGTCCGATCGCACTTCTGAAGCCCCTGCTCGGCATTCAAGGCCCTCCCAGCACACCTTGAAGTTCCAGATGTCCCCCGTCTGCCTGCACAGGTTCAGGTCCAGCTCTGCCACCAGCAGCCCGTCGCGGGTGCGAGACAGGCCCGGCGTCCGGCGTCCATCGGGGGCACTCACGTAGCTCGAGCCGTAGAAGTAGCCGAAATCACGGTGGGCTTCCAGGGAGAGGAGGGCATGAGTGGGCAGCGGCCAGGCGGCCCCGCCCCTTGTGTGGCTCCAAGCCCCACCTACCTGGCTTTCCGTCCCCAGATGTGAACTCTCGCGGAAAGCGCTCCTGCAGGAGAGGGCGGTGAGGGGCGGCCCCGGAGCCCTCCCTCCCTCCCTCCCTCCCTCCCTGGCGCATGCTCACCACTCCCACGCGGTTGATGGCGCAGGTGAAGCAGTGGTTGGCGATGGCGGCGTTCCGCGCCTCGATGGGCCACAGCGCCTCGCTGCGGAAGGCGGGGCTCAGGGGGCGCCGGGAGGGTGGACCCCTCGGCGCCCCGCCCCCGCCGCCCGGCCCGCCGCCCCCACCTGAGCGCGCCCACGGTGGCCGACGGGTTGAAGATGATCTCGGCCCCGTTGAGGCTGTACAGCAGCCAGTTGAGGGGGTGGTGGCGGCCGTAGCAGATGTTCACGGCGATGCGCCCGAAGGGCGTCTGGAACACGGGGTGGCCCAGGGTGCCCTCCATGTAGTAGGTGGCCTGCGGGAAGGGGGGCCGCTGAGCGCCGCCCCGCCCCGCGCCGGCGCCGCCCCGCCCCTCCCCACGCCCGCCCCCCGCTCGCCTCGTTGAAGTCCCCCACGCGGGGCACGTGGTTCTTGCGGCTCTTGCCCAGGACGGCGCCGGAGCTGGACACCACCACGGCCGTGTTCCACAGGACGTCCCCGTGGGCCTCGTCCCGCTCCAGGATGGGCGACACCACCACCAGCCCGTGCGCCCTGGCCAGCTGCGGAGGGAGGGGCGTGCCTGGTGGGCGGAGCCAAGGCCGGCCCCGCCCCCGCCCGCCCCGCCCGCCCCGCCCCGCCCCGCTAACCCTTTGGCACAGCCTGGTGGTGGGCCCGTCCTCCGCGGACTCGGCGAACTCGGTCCAGGGCAGCTTCTCCCTCGTGCAGAAAGCAAAGGGCATGGCTGGGGAGGGAGGGAGGGGCCGTCAGGGCCGCCCCTCGGAGCCCCGCCGCGCCCCGCCCCGCCCCGGACTCACTCCACGCCTCCTGGAAGCACACCACGTTGACCCCGCACTGGGCGGCCACCGCCACCATCTCCTCGATGCGCCGGTGCAGGGCGCCCACCTGCGGGCAGACGCGCGTCCGGCCGGCCGTCCGGCCCCGCCCACGCCCGCCCGCCCCCCCGCGCCTCCCCCGCCTTCCCCCACCTGCTCAGCCACAGGGGCGCACGGAGGGAGCGGCAGGCGGTTCTGCACGAGCCCCACGCGCACCAGCCGCGCCGGCCGCAGCTGCTCCTCGGCCGCCTCGAAGCCAAAGGCCGCCAGCTCGAAGTCCAGCTCCGAGGCGGCTGCCAGGGCCTCCGCCGGCAGGCTCAGCTTCCTGGGGGCAGACAGATGGACGCCCCGTCCCCCCGCTGACAGGCTGAGCCCCTCCCCCCCCGCAGCTGAGGGCTGAGCCCCGCCCCCTCCGCAGCTGAGGGCTGAGCCCCGCCCCACCCCCAACTGAGGGCTGAGCCCCGCCCCCTCCGCAGCTGAGGGCTGAGCCCCGCCCCCTTCCCCATGCCAGCTGAGGGCTGAGCCCCGCCCCCTCCGCAGCTGAGGGCTGAGCCCCGCCCCACCCCCAACTGAGGGCTGAGCCCCGCCCCCTCCGCAGCTGAGGGCTGAGCCCCGCCCCCTTCCCCATGCCAGCTGAGGGCTGAGCGCCGCCCCCTCCGCAGCTGACAGGGGCTGAGCCCCGCCCCCGTTTAGAGCTGGGCTCCTCCCCATCCCTTCAGCGGACAGTGGCTGAGCCCCTCCCCTCCGCAGCTGAGGGCTGAGCCCCGCCCCCTTCCCAGCTGAGGGCCGAGCCCGCCCCCGCCCCTGCTGAGATGGGCCTGCCCCATCCCCCTGCAGACCTTCACGCACCCCAGGGGGCCCCCCTTCCCCAGGAAACGAGGAAGACGAGAAGTGGGGGGGCTCGCGGGCACCCCCTCCCGCGGTGGGAGCCAGGCCAGTCATTTCACCTGTTTGCCGCCCTCCCAGATGGGGCGAGGCGGCAAGGTGCCCGCGCGCGCGGGCCTTCCCATCTCCAGCCTCCAGCCCTTTGCGGGGGCGCGGCCGCAGGGGCCAGGGCCCCGCTCGGGCACACACCTGGGCTCTCCCCCCAGCAGGATCCTGCGGACGTTCCGGAGCTCGTCGGGGGGCAGGTGCTCCTCCAGGCTCCTCTCCAGAGAGGGGAACTCGGGGCTCGCCATGGCGCCTGGCAGGGACGAGGGCACCCGGCGACTGGACCTTGGCCCCGGAGCTCAGGCCCAGAGCCGCCCCGCCCCCTTCGCTCGGCTGCCACGTGACCCCGGAGGGGGAGGGGGCGTCCCGGGCTGCAGGCAGGAAGGCCAGGCCGCCTAATGGGTAATTGAATCAGCTCCGCTGCCTGCCACAAATAGCCTGAGCCAAGGCAGGTCTGGCCCTCCCCGCCCCTCCCCCGCTCCGCAGCGGCGAGGGGGCGGCCCCCCAAGGAGCCGACAGCGCTGACAACAAGTTAAGTGGAAAATTGCTGCCAATTTGGGGGCGGCGGCGGCGGGGGCGGCGGCGCGTGCGCAGCCCCGCGGTACAGACGCGCAAACTGAGGCAGGCGGGCACAGACACACAGAGCCCCTTTAATAGCGCCCCCCCGAGACGCCCGGGAGCTCCAGGGCCAGCCCGGGGCCTGCCCGGCCCAGCTCGGGGGGCGGCCGGTGGCTGCGGAGGATCTTGCGGAAGGTGTGGCGGAACTCGCGGATGCGGTAGGCGTAGATGAGCGGGTTCACCACGGAGTTGGTGTGCGAGAGCACGATGGCCAGGTACATGAGCCAGGGCGGCGCGTGGGGGCACCTGTCACAGAAGAGCGTGAAGCAGTTGATGATGTGCAGCGGCAGCCAGCACACGGCGAAGAGCCCCACGATGATGGCCAGAGACTTGGCGGCGTGCACCTCCTTCTGCAGCGTGGACGCGGGCAGCCCGCCGCCGCCGCCGCCGCCCATCTGCTGGAGCTGCCGCCGCGCTGCCAGGAAGATGCGCAGGTAGATGGCCAGCATGAGCAGCAGCGGCAGCAGCACGCACGCCAAGAAGTTGTAGTAGACCATGTAGTCCATGGGGACGACGGCCTCGAAGAGGCACGGCACGCGCCCGCCGCCGCAGCCCCGCGCCTCCGAGCTGTTGCCAGCCGCGGAGGCGCAGTGGCTCCAGCCCAGCATGGGCGTCAGGCCGATGACGAAGGACAGCACCCAGCACACCGCGATGACGCCCTTGGCCCGGGCGCCCGTCACCAGCCCGTTGTACCTGTGCAGGAAGGAGCCGTGAGCCTGAGGCGGAATTCTGCCGCCATTACAGGGCGCTCAGCTCAGTTTGCTACGCCTGTAAAATGGGCATCGCGGGCTCTGGTAGGATGGGCAGCCCTTGGGGAAGGGCTGTTGTGTCAGTGCTGGAACTCTAGGGAGCCGCTGGGCTGCCTGTGGTGGCCGGCTCCCCAGCACAGCTTGTGCCACACTCACCACCCGCTTCCTCACGGGCCAGGATGAGTCACTGCCAGACAGGGCCGAGGGAGCCCGAGCAGAGCTTCCTCCCGAGGTTCTTGGGGAGCGTCAGGCCAGCCCGTGGCCCAAGGACGCACAGTGGTCCCAGCGGCCAGCCCCGGAGGGCTTGCCGCTGGCCCTCTGGTGCCCGGGCTGCGCTGGGGGCTGTGGCCTGGCTCTCGGCAGAGGCCAATGCCCCGGGGCCAGACCCACACTGGCTCCTTAAGCTGAGGGGCCCCCCAGGCCGCCCGGCGCCCCTCCCCGGGACCCTCACCTGAGCGGGATGCGGATGGCGATGTAGCGGTCGATGGCGATGGCCAGCAGGCTGAAGATGGAGCTCTGGGTGAGGACCAGCACGAAGCAGGCGATGAACAGGCAGCCGTGGAAGGCGGCGCAGAAGCCGGTGCTGATGCTGATGGCGAAGGGGATGGCCAGCAGCCCCACGGCGATGTCGGCCGCCGCCAGCGACACCACGAAGTAGTTGGTGACGTTCTGCAGGTTGGTGTTCGTGAACACGGCCCAGCACACCAGCACGTTGCCCAGGACCGCCAGCACGGCGATGGCCACCTCCACGGCGATGTAGACCACGTCCCAGGAGACCGCCATGGCGCCGGGCGTGGCTGGGGCCCCGACTCACAGCCAGGGGGGGCTCAGGGCCCATGGCCGCCGGGGGGAGGGGAGGCACAGGCTCGGGGGGGGCTCCCCTGGGCCGCAGCCCGGGGCCCAAAGGGCCAGCATCAAGGGGGAGAAGGAAGGGAGGCCCCCACGCTGCCTGGGCTCCCGGAACCTAGAAATGAGAGCCATGGGCTGGGGGCACAGCAGAGAAGCCCATCCCAGCGCGGGGTCGGGAAAGGCCAGCAAAGGGCACCCACGGCCCTCATCTGGCATCTGCCCTCAGCTCCAGGGCCTAGCTGTGGGACCTCCCTTGTGCCTGCCTCAGTTTCCTCACCTGCCAAAGGAGGCTAATTCCAGCAGGGTTGGGAGGACCAAATGAGATCCTACCCGCGGGTGCTGAGCACAGGGCCTGGCACATGGAGACAATGCCTCGGGCCCCCACGGCCTGCCATTCTCCTCTCACACCCCCTCTTGTCCCTTTGTGGCCAGGAAAGGCTTTCTCTGAAAGGCTAATTGGCACCTCCAGCTCAGTGTCAAGAGGAGGCACACCGATGGGGGCTCGCCCCCCCGCCCGCAGCATCGCCCCTAGCAACCGAGGCATGGGGAAGGGAGGGGGCGGCTGCCGAAAGCAGGAGCTTTCCAGGGCAGGTGGGTGGAGGGAGGGGGGAGGAGGCAGCTTCCTGCCCTGCTGGCTCTGTGCAGCTGTTGCCTGGCACTGCCCAGGGCTTCCAGGAGGGGGCAGGGAGTGGCCGCCCACCTGACCTCACTGCTCTGCCCTTGCCGCTGCCCCATCCCGGGGACGCCACAGCCTCAGCCTCCTCTCCTGGCACCCTGGCACTCCCCGTGATTCCCCCAGGCTGGCTGCCCTCCACAGGCAACCCCGAATGCTCCCGGACGGGCCCCACGACACAGCTCAGAGACTCTGGGCCGGGGGAAACCCCTGTGGCATCCACCCAGCCCTGCCCTCTCCATCTCACGGGGGAAACTGAGGCAGCCTGCAGCACTGTCCCCAGAAGGCTCTGCCTTTTCTTCCTGGAGCCCTGCCCACCCCCCAGAGAGGACCCCTGGTGAGCATTGCCCAGCTTGAACCCTGGCCTGCTTCTAGGGAGAGCCCAGCTCCTCCTCGTCCCTGTGCCACCCACATCAAACTTCATGGGCCTCCGTGGTCACTGAGGAGCCCAAGGAGGAACGAGCCCACCCAGTGGCCCCCAGGCACTCTGCCCAGGATGCCACCTTTCTGGGCTCTGGATTGGCCCGGCTGCCTCCTCCTCTTCCTGCCTTCGCACCCCCAAGCTGGCCCCCTCGCTCCACCACCCCTTCCCCTTCCCTGGCATCTCTGGGCTCAGAGGAGGAGCCACGAGCCCACCTCTCCGAGGAGACTGAGGCAGCCTCTTCTCCGAACGGGAAGCCGATGCTGGGGCCCAGGCTGGGGCAGGATGTGGGGGGAGGGTGGGAAAGAGACACGGAGCTGGGCCACTGGACACTTCCGGCCTGGGCGGAGGGCTGGGGATCTGCGCTTCCCAGGGGCCTCCCTCCAGCCTCTTTGGCCCCCATTCGTGGCCTGCCCTGTCTACCTCTGGTGCTGGGTGAAGGGAGGCAGAGCTGCGGTGCCTGCTGGCCTCCGCTGGGGGTCCTCTCCAGAGGGCCTCCTGCACCCGCCTGAGCCCCTTCCCACACACCAGGGCAGAAGCAAAGCACTAAGCTAGAGGGGCTGCCCTCAAGCAGGCAGCGAGGCCTCGTCCCCACTCACTCCCAGCCTGGCCCAGAGCAGCCTTCACTGGAGTCTCCAGGCCCAGCATGGCCTTCCCGAGCCGCCCTCACCCTCAGGGGCCTGCTCCAATCCTGCTCCAAGCCAACACCTTCCTTCCTCCACCAATCCCCAGCATCAGCAGGGGGAAGAAGTGGCCTGGGCAGATTGGGCAGTAAGAGCCAGCTCCGGTGTGCCAGGTGCTGGGCAAATGATCCTCTTCGGTGATCCGAATTAGATGAGCTCATCAGGAAAGAAAGGGCTGAGTGAGCTGGTGAACTATGGCAGTATGAGCACCCCCACCTCTCATCCCCGATGTAGCCTGGCACCCAGGCCTGTCAGTTTCACCTCTCTAGTCCATTTCCGCTCTAGCATCTCTGGTCAGTTTCCCCTCTAGCATCTCCAGTCTATTTCATCTCTGGTCAGTTTCCCCTCTAGCATCTCCAGTCTATTTCATCTCTGGTCAGTTTCCCCTCTGGCATCTCCAGTCTATTTCATCTCTGGTCAGTTTCCCCTCTCCAACCCCAGCGCCTCTCTTCTGACTGCCCCCACCCTGATCCAAGTCCCTCATTGCCTCCTCCCCCATTCCTGCGATAGCTGCCAAGAGGGTGGGCCTGGCTCTGGTCTCTCCCTCCAGCCATCCTTCATTGGTCTCCAAAGCCGGTGAGCCCCTCCCGCATACCTGCCATGCTCCCTCTGGCCTCCAGGATCCATGCAGCCGCCTCAGTTCTTTCCCTCCCCGTCCCGGGAGCCGGGCTCCCTCCCTCCCACCCTCCCCGAGGCCAGGGCTCTGGTCCGGCTTTCCCTCTGCCCCGAGCCCCGGCAGACGGCAGAGGTGGCCGGTGTGGCCGGAGATCCCCAAAGGCCCGGGCCAGCTCTAGAAGAGAAATCGCCCCGCCCGCAGGAGATCGGGCTCGGTCTGGGGATGCGCCGAGGGGGCCGGAAGGGGCTTTGTTCGGCGCCCGGACAGGCGCCCCCCCCCCCCCCCGCGGCCGACTTCCTGCTCCCCCTCCCCAGGGAGCGGCTGCTCACTGGGCTCTCCTGCCAGCGCTCTGGGAAGGTGGGGGGGGGGGAGCGGCGGGCCTCAGTTTCCCACTTGGGGAGTGCAGATAACGCAAGGCTGCCCGCTCTTCGCCCCGCGGCCCCTCCCGCCCCAGCGCCGCTGCCCTTAGCTCCAAGCCCCCATATGGCCGGCCTGGAGGGCCCCGACGGCGGGGGCGCGGGCAGCCTGGGGGGCGCATCCCGCCCGTCTGCCCGTCCTTCCCAGCTGTGGCGCGGGGCCCCTCCCGCACTCACCTGAGCCGGGGACCTCCGCCTCCACCGGCTGACAGCCCCCAGCGAGCCTCCACCACCACCGCTGCCGCGCCCGGAGCCGAGCCCGCGCTGCCCTCGGGCGCCCCCTGCGGACCCCGAGCCCCGGCCCCGCCCCGCCCCGCCCCGCCCCGGGCGTCCCAGAGGGTGGAGCCGCTTAGGGATCCTCCGTCAGCCCGGAGGGGAAACTGAGGCACGGGGGAGCTTTAGGTCCCGGCCGCTTAATCCCCCAGGGTGAGGTCGGACCTCCTCAAGAGCCCAGTCATTAGTTCGCTCCTTCCTTGGTTCCCAACCACCTTCCGGAGCAGGCTCCGGGGGTGAGCGCAGGGAGGCTGCTCGGAGCCGCCCCCGCGCTGCTCCCCCCACAGCCGGAGGAGGGGAGCTTAAGGAGGTGCCCCAGGGGATGCGCCGGCCCCCCTCGAGTCAACTTGCGCTCCTCTTCTTTAGCCCCATTTCACAGATGCGGGAAAATGAGGGTCTAAGGCAGGATTTGAACCAAGGTCCTCCAGCCTCCCTGTCGGGGATCTAGCCGTCCCCCCCCTCCCATCTACTCCCCCATCTCCGTAGTCACCCACTTAACCGGGAAGCATCCTCTGCCCGCCCGGGAGGAGGGGCTGAGCAGGAACAATGATGACGCTCATGCATAGTTGGTGGAGCTGGAACGGTCATGCCCACCCCGTCACACCTGCCTGATGAAGGGACAAGGCTCCAGCCCGGGCTGCCTCCATTTCCCACCCATCTCCCTCCGGGGCTCTGGACAGCACCCCAACCTGTATTTGCAGCCCTGACTTCTCCAGCCCCCTTGCTCCCCAGGGCCTGCCTCTAAGCTGCTCTGAGTTCAAAACCAGGCTGAGTGCCTTCTCCCCCTAGACCATCCCTCCCCACTCCTGACCGGGCCCTCCACCCCTCCAGGCTCTCCACAGAGCCTTCCTTCAGGGACCCACAGGACCAAGCAAAGAAACCTCAGTGTCCCTTCCTGCCCACCGTCCAGGCTGCCATGGCCACCGGGGCTCAGGGAAGGCTCTCGTCCCTGCCCCGCAGACTCTGGCCTCTCACAAGAGCCTCCATCCCCGCTCCGGGTGGCTCCTCCGACCGGCCCCATTCCCAAAATGCTCTCCTGCTTCAGCTCAGCTTCCCAGCCCCCTGCAAGTCCCGGGTGAGGTCCCAAGAAGCTGCTGCCTGCCTGTGTGAGCCGAGAGGCCCACCTGCTTCTTCCCCTTAGCCTGGAAGCCCCTTGAGGGGAGGGAAGAGCTTTTCCTTTTGGCACATAGTAGGTGCTTCAGAAATTCTTGGCTGCCATTTCTTTCCCTCCCTCCCAGCTACGGCCTCCTTCTCTGGTCTACCTCCAGGCCTGCACAGGAAGGGACTCGAGGCCTTCCCACTCCTTCCAGCCCCTACGCAGAGGTCTGCTAGGAGGGGACACCAATTGCTGGGAGGAAGTGGAGCTTCAGATGGGGGACTTGAACCCAAATCCTATGGATCCTGACTGGCTTCCCAGTGGCCCCCTTCAGCTGGGGTGCCGGGACTGGACTCCAGCCTGGAGGCTCGTTTCCTGCTCTACCGCTGATGGCGGCTGAGCCTGTTCCTTCCATGGGGGCTCACACAGGGCTGCCTGGGCTGTGGCCCTTGTTCTAGCTCTCGCCGGGCTCCGGGGGACCCCCAAGCCACCAGGGAGGGGGCAGAGGGCGGGGCGGGAGTGATTTTGTTCTTTCCATCAGCCCCCTTGCTTTTCTTTCAGTGCCTGGGGCCAGGGACCTCCCCTTCCTGCAGGGGACCTCATGCCCCGTCCCTGGGCCTGGCTGGCTCCTCTTTGGGCAAAAGCGCCCCTTCTTGGGTTTGCCCAGTTCTACTTGCGGGAGAAAAGCTGTCCTGGAGCCACGACCAGCAGAGGCCGCACAGCCTCGAAGTCTTGCCAGGCACGTCGCGAGTAAAGCAAGGGAGTCCTCTGCAGTGATGCTGCTGCACTGCTACTGTTCTGGCCAGGCGAGCCAGAACTGTGGGCAGCTGACGGTCCAGTCACAGTGCAGAGGTCTGGATGGGAAATCCATTCGTCCTACTAGAGCGAGCGATCCCGTAGGCCACGGACCGGGAGAGAGATGGGCCAGGGATTCCCCAGGCCCAAAACATGGCGGACATACAGATCCAGATCGAGCTCACTTTGTCCGTGGCAGCCGAGAACGAGAAGCCAGGCTTTGTTTGGAGTTCCCCGCTTGCCAGTAAGCTGCTTTTGGTCCCCTAATTTACTTCTAAGTGTAAATTGTTTGCCCATTCTGACCTGCTCTTATCTCTGGGTAGTGTGAGATGCTGGTCTATACCTAATTTGGGCCCTACTGTGTGAGTTCTTTGGTAACAGAAGAGCTGCTCTCACGCAATCTCTTTCTCCCTCCCTCCCTCTCTGTCTCTCTCTCCCTCCCCCTCTGTCTCCTTCTCACTGTCTCTCTGTCTCTGTCTTTCTCTCTTTCTCTATCTCTCCATCTCTCTCTTTTCCTCTCTCTCTCCCTCTCCATCTCTGTCTCTCTGTTTCTTCCTCTCTGTCTCACTACCTCTCTGTGTGTCTCTGTCTCTCCATCTCTCTCTCTCTGTCTCTCTCCCACCCCCTCTGTCTCTCTGTCTCCCTCTCTCTGTCTCTCTCTCTTTCCCTCTCTGTCTCTCTCTCTCTTTTCCTCTCTCTCCCTCCCCCTCTATCTCTGTCTCACTCTCTCTTTTCCTCTCTCTCCCTCCCCCTCTATCTCTGTCTCACTCTCTGTCTCTCTTTCTGTGTCTCTGTCTCCCTCTCTCCTCTCTGACTCTCTCTCTCTGTGTCTCCCCCTCTCCATCTCTCTCTGTCTCTCCATCTCTCTTCCTAGCTCGATAGCTCAGTGCATGGACAGTCAGTCCCAGAGACGGGCGGTCCTGGGTTCCAATGTGGCCCCAGATGAGCCCCTCCCCCATGGTGCAGCCTTTCCTGCTCTTCTGCCCTGGCACTAACATGGTACCGATTCTAGCCTGGAAGGGAAGGGCTTGAATGGAGATGGAAGAAGGGCTGCCCGCTGGCCCTCATCTCCTGCAGGGGCCAAAGCTCGGCTGAAGGGCGGCCTGAGCATGTTTGCCCCCCTCCCCCCCCCCTCCCCGCCACCTCGGGCCAAGGACAAGTCAGAGATCTCTGTGGCCTCGCTGTTCCCTCCTCACTCTTTTAACCCCTTCCCTTCCCTCTTAGAATTAATACTGTGTACTGGCTCCAAGGCAGAAGAGTGGGCAGGGCTAGGCAATGGGCATGAAGTGATTTGTCCAGGGTCACCCAGCTGGGAAGGGTGTGAGGCGAGATTGGAAGCCAGGACCTCCCATCTCTAGGCCTGGCTCTCCATGCACTAAGCTATCGAGCTGCCCGCCCCCCTGACTCGATTCAGAGATGGTGGCCTCCCGGTGGCTCCTGGAAGGCCCATTCCTCTCCCCTCTCCCTCCCGGCTTCCCCGGCTGAGACATGGCCCGGATTTGCTCCTTCCCCAGGTCACTCCCTTCCGGATTGTCTCCATGCTGCTTTCCCCTCTGGATCAGAGGTTCCAAGGGAAGGGCCCAGGAGGTGCTTGCCAAGTGTGGCCTCCTGCCAGAGGGCCAAAGAGTTGCCCAGACCTGATGCCTGCTTTCTCTCTGGCATCAACTCACTCCTGAGGCTGCTGGGGCTGGGGCGGAAGGGCCCCTCCTTCCCCAAACCGGCCGGAGTCTGGAGCCTACCCAGGGAAGGAGGAGAGGTGGTTGCTGCTCCGGAAAAGAGAGGGCCTGGAGATGCAGGGTCAGCCTCTGTTTGGGCACTGCCAGGAACGAGCAACTCACTACCTAGCTGATCCAAAAGGAACCATTCCATGGTTGGACAGTTCCAAAAGGAAGGCCCAGAGGGCACTCTTGGGACCTGGTGGCAGCCAAGGGATCAGGCTGGCCAACTCTTCACCGGTGCGGACTAAGCAAATGTATGTCGTACTAGGATTTCCTTTTACTAAACCCTTACCTTTGGTCTAGAATCAATGCTCTGTATTGGTTCTGAAGCAGAAAAGCAGTTAAGGACTAGGCGCTGGGGCTTCAGTGACTTGCCCCAGATCACCCAGTTAGGAAGCATCCAAAGTCAAATTTGAACCCAGGACCTTCTCTATCCAAACCTGGCTTCCAACCCACTGAGACTGCCAACTGCCCTCTGGTACTCTCTTTTTGCTAAATTCAATGTCAGATCTTGAATGGACATGTATTGATTTGGTTCTGAGGCATTGTGGGTAAATGGCTATAAGAACATGGAGCATTCACACACACCCTCATGCTTTATCAAACCCTTTTCAGATCTTATCTTTTCTGGTCCTCACAACAACCTTGGGGGGCAGATGCTGTTACTAGCTTCATCTAACAAATGTGGAAACTGAGATCGACATGAGTCCATTGCAAAAGCTTAACCTGTAGGCAAATGTCTGAGCCAGGTTTTGAACTTGGGTTCAGTGCCCTATAGCAGCATTTCCATCTCTAGGCTCTTTCAGCTTAGCTCAGGCTAGCACTTTGCTCTTATTACTATCCATGCATCTTCCAGAAGGGAAGACTGAGGCAGAATCACACAGAGCGGAAGTGACTGGCCTAACCCAGAGATGGGAGCGAAGAGCAGGTGGTTTGAACTCTGGGTCTGGGTTGCCTTGTGGGTCCTGGTGGGTCCCAACTGTCCCGGTTACCAGAGAGCAGGGCGGGCAGCCTGGGGAGTTCACTGGTCCCTCTGGAACTTAATCCAAGGCTTGGGTTCAGTGAGGATAGGCCTTGGAAGTGGAGGGCCCCACACCTGGAGCAAGACTTGGGGGAGGCCAAGAAGACTTGACTTTGGCGCCCAGCTGAGGACTGCTCCAGGAATCCTGCCAGTATGGCTTCAGCTTTGGTCTGGGCCTCTTGCTCTCACCCCACCTACCCTTCAGGCCAGAAGAGGCCTCCAGGTGCTCTCAAGGGGGCTGCTGGAGGAATAGACTCACCTCACCGCTGGCCTAGGTTCTGGGAACATCTATCATGGACGCGAAGGTCACAGAGAGACGTGAAGGGATGAGGTCTCCCAGGAGAAGCTCCATCGTGCCTCAGGGTGGAGACACAGGTGCTGGGAGTCACCCTTTGTCTCCCGTCTGCCCTAGCTGGCACCTTCTCACCCTGAACTGGGTGCCTGGGGAGGACGTTTTGTGTCAATGGCTCTTTCTGCACTACCTCCGTAAATGGCTCTTTCTAAAAGCTTCCTGAAATGGCTCCTGATAACCCAGAAGGTACAGGAGGGAGCACCCCTGGTCAGGACCGAATTCCAGGGCATCCGTGAATCTCCTCCAATCGCTCGGGGACTCCCTCCAATCTAACAGGGAGTGAGGGCTATGCATGTGGGCTCTGTCAGAAAGAAAAAAGAGAAGCAAAAGCTGGCCTGGGAGGGTGTTCCGGCCTTTAAGGGGACCCAGGATCCCAGGGGTGCTGCCCTCCACAGGCCTTGTGCCCACCTCCAGAGCTAGGGATCCTGTTCTGTGCTGTCTCCAGGATACCCCAGGCCTGCCCGACTTCTTGGTGTATGGACTTGGGATCTGGCCCCAGAACCAACCACAAACTAAAAAGCCAACGAAGATTTGCAGGTTCCCCACCCCATTGTAATTAATGGTTTTCTTTACGTACTTCCAAAATGGTCGCTCCATCAACAGCGTAACCCCTTGAAAATGAATTAAGCTCATCTTTTGCCAGCTGCCAGTTTGCCACGTGCTGGCATTCCTTCATGTGGCTGTCGACAGGTTTCTACTTCTTCACATCATTTTTTATTGAGTTTTAACATTCTTTTAAAAAATAAATTTGGGGTTCTACATTCTCTTCCTCTCTAGTCCTACCCCCACCCCCACTGAAAAGGCAAGCAAGGTATCAGTTAGACATGTGAAACCATGCAAAGCATATTTGCAGAGGAGCAATGTTTCAGAAGAAAATAAGGAAAATAGTTTACCAAAGGGTGCTTCCAGAGTTCACCATTCTCTCTGGAGGGGGCGAATCGTCGCCATAGACCCTTTGGAATTGTCCTGGATCGCTGTGTTGCTGAGAATGGCAAAGTGTTCCACAGTTGTTCATGATCTGATGCTGCACTGCTGGGGACAATGTTCTCCTGGTTCTGTCCCCTTCACTCTGCATCAGTTCATGCAAGTCTTCCCAGGGTTGCTGAAACTCGCCTGTGCTTCGTTTCATACAGCACCCCAGTATTCCATCACCACAGAGACTCAAGAATGGCCAGGGAGTCAATGACAATAAGTGTGAAGGAAGGTGGTCTTGGAATGCCAGATCTCAAAGCATATTACAAGGCAAAAATCAGCAAAACAATCTGTGCGGATTGGTGCAATATGTGGTAGGAAGCGGCCATAGCACTCCAGTGCTAGATAAACCCAACATCTACGCTTTGGGGCAACAATTCACTATCCAGGACAGGAAAGCAGGAAAGTCCAACACCTCACACCTCATATGGAGACAGGGCCAAATGGACACGTGATTTGGACATGAAGGGTGATACCACGAGCAAATCAGGGAAGTGTGGACAATTTTACCTGTCAATTCTGTGGGTTAGAGAAGAATTTAGGAAGAAGTGAGAGACAAATAGACAGAGGGGGAGAGAGGCGGGGGAAGGGATGGAGGCAAGGAGACTGAAAGAGAGGCAGATACAGATGGAGAAATGGAAGAGGAACACAGAGACAGGGAAAGGGAGAGAGCATTACAAAATGTAAAATGGACCATTTTGACTTATGGTTCAGCCGCTTCAGTCATATCCAACTCTTCATGATCTTCTTTAGGGGTTTTCCTGGCACAGATGCTAGTTTCTCCAGTTCATTTTACAGATGAGGGAACTGGGGCAAATGGGGTGAAAGGACTTGTTCAGGCTCACATAACTAGTGTGTATCTGAGGCCAGATTTGAACTCACAGACTCCTGGCCCTGCACTCTATCCACTATGCCACCTAGCTGTTCCCAATTTTGATTGGATTAAATTTAAAAGGTTCTGAACAAACAAAATCAATGCAGTCAAGGTTAGAAAGAAAGCAGAAAACTGGGGGAAATGTTTTACAATCAATTTCTCTGATAAAGCCTCATTTCTGAAATATTTTTTTTTATATTCTTACCTTCTACCTTAGAATCAAAACTGTGTATTGGCTCCAAGGCAGAAGAGTGGTACAGGCTAGGCAATGGGGGTTAAGTGACTTGCCCAGGATCACACAGTTAGGAAGTGTCCAAGGCCAGATTTGAACCTAGGACCTCCCATCTCTAGGCCTGGCTCACAATCCACTGAGCCACCCTGCTGCCCCCTCATTTCTGAAATTTATAGAGAACTGAGCCAAATTTATAAGAATATGAGTCATTCCCCAATTGCTAAATGGTCAAGCGATATGAAAAGACAATGTCCAGACAAAGAAATCAAAGCTATCTATAGTCATATGAAAATATACTAAATCAATCTTGTTTGGGAACAGGCAAATTAAAAGAACTCTGAGGCACCACTTCACACCTACTGGATGAGCTAATATACAAAAAAGGTAAATGACCAATGTTGGAGGGCATGTGGAAAAACAGGGAAACGAATGCATTGCTGGTGGAGCTGCAAAATGATCCAACTGTTCTAAAGAGTAATTTGGAATTGTGCTCAAAGGGCTCTAAAAGGGTGCATATCCTTTGGCCCATCAATTTTACTACTAGCTCTGTATTCCAAGGAGGGAAAAAAAGGAAAAAGGGAAAAGGACCTACTTGTATCAAAATATTTCTAGCAGCTCTCTTGGTGGTGGCAAAGAATTGGAAACTGAGGGAATGCCCATCACTTGGGGAATGGCTGCACAAGTTGTGCTATGTGATGGTGATGGAATGCCACTGTGCCATAAGAAATGATGAGCTGAATGATTTCAGAAAAAGCTGAGAAGATTTCTGGAAACTGATGCAAAGTGAAATGAGCAGAACCACCCGACAATATTGTAGGATGCTCTACTGTGGATGATGTGGCTCTCTTCAGCAAGGTCCGAGACGATCCCCAAAGATTCATGAAGGAAAATGGTGACCACGAATGCAGATGGAGGCAGAGCCTCCCCCTTTTAACTTGACTTTTCTTGGTTTGCCCTTTTGGCGTGTGCTTTCTTCTGCAACTGGCTGATATGGAAACGGGTTTTCGGTGGTGGCACAGGTATCGTGTCCATCTAACTGCTTGTGGTATCAGGAAGGGATGAGAGGAGGGAGGGATTCCAGGTTTTAAAAAATGAAAGTAAAAATTGCTTTGACATTTACAATGTGGAAAGAGTCCCAATACATGAAAACATTCCCCAAAGAGGAAGAAGATCCTGCCCTGCCAAGGCTCACCTTGGGGCTGTTGGGGAAGTGGAAGGAGACGGTCAGTGTCCAACTGACCAAAGGAGGAAGCGGAGGAGCAAGGGTTGCTCTGCTTGGCACCAGGGCCAATGGAGAAGCTGCCAAGAGGCACTGGACTCGGGCTGGCTAACAGGAAGAACTTCCGAATGGTCAGAAACATGTGGCTCAAGGGACGGTCACATAGAGGTGGCGGCGGGCTACTGGCAGCCAGGGTGTGGCTGGGCGGGTTCTTGCACACGCTAGGGCACAGCCATCTTTGGGAAGGCCGTCCTCAGAGGCCAGGGTGGAGAGGAGAGCAGTGCTATTCTTGGTGACCCCATTTTCTGTGTCTTTATGGGCATCCGATTAAGCCGCTGGCAAGAGAAAACTGAAGGTAGAGACACCCCAGTGATGGCGAGCCAAGGAGGACCTGGCCACCAGCTGCTCTTTAGAAAATCTGAAACGCATCCCAGCAATGTGAACTCAGGCTAGCATTTTGGAGGCGGGTGTGAGGGGCCATGCACTGGGGACAGCGAGGCAGCTTGGGGGAATCTGGGATCACCAAGCAGGGAATGTCGGAGCTCAGAAGTGCTTTGGGGTGTCAGAGCCAGGGAGGCCCTTGGAATGTGGAACTCAGGATGCTGGAGCCAGTCATCCTTAGAACCCCAAACCTAGAACATCAGCACTAGGCAAGAACTCAGAACACAGCCTAGAGAGCTGGGAGGGAGCTCAAAGCACAGAACCTCCGAACTACTGGTGGGGCATGAGTTGTTGGTAAGTCGAACACGGAAGGTTCCCCCAGCACACATGGTATAGAGGGAGAGGCCCGTTTGCTATCTGGGAGAATGGAGGCAGATTTGGAAAGGGTCAAGGACAAAGCTGTTGCTTCCCTTGAGGTAGGAAGCCCCTCTGGAGGCTTAGCAGAGCCCAAGATGTTGGGCAGCTGGCGAGAGGCCAGGGGCTTGCAGCTGGGGCACTGGGCTCCCCTTGGGGCTTTCCGGCCAAGCTTTTTGTTTCTCCTCCCACCTCTCCGACTGCTCCTTCTTGGGTATCTCTGCCAGATTCTCCATAATCTCTCTCTTCTCGGTAATACCAGCACCTCTGGTAGATTCGGTGAACATTTGCTGGGAATTGTGGCTCCCGACACATACTATCCACCCCTCCCATCTCTCTGCTGAGCTCCAGGCTGGGCAGCTCCACTTGGGCACGGTCCAGAGGCACTTCCACCACGGTTAGAGCGGAACGCAACCTCCCACTCCATCCATCCCGCACTGGGAGAGCTCTCTTTGCCAGGCAACCTTAGCTCGGCCTGGGGCCTAGCCAAATGGCCCCTCCATGCCTGGCAGCAGCAGGAGGAGCCCTGCTCACACTGATGAAGCACCTACTATGTGCCAGGCGCAGTGCTAAGAGCTAAGGCAAAGGCGGTCTGATGGGGAAGGAAACATGTCAATAAGGGACAGGAGGGATCGGAAGGAAGCCAGGGAGGTCAGCAGGCGGAGAGCTTGGAGTTCCAGGCCCAGGAGACATTTGGAGAGGATGCTGGGATCTGGGGACAGCCAGGAGGCTGGTGGGGCTCAATCAGAGTACGTTAGGGAGTGAGAGGTGAGAAGACTACCAGGGGAAGAGGAGCACAGGCTAGGAAGGCCTTGGGATGCCAAACACATTGGGAAGGGAAGAGGGAGCTGCCGCAGTTTAGTGAGGAGGGGCTGAGCACCTGGAGGTCCTGGGATAGTCCAAATGTGGGGCAGTGAGGTCCACAGCATTGGAGGAGAGAAGGGGCCCGCACCTTCGGGGCAGCTGTCTAGGGCCTCTAGTGGGGGAGCCTCGAGGCAGAAGGGGATAAGGAGCTGCCATGGACATGACGAGACTTGACTCCGGCCATTTCACATCTGGCTTTGCAGACACTTGGCCTGTTGTCTTTCCCATGAGCCTGTGGGCTTCCCCGGGGCAGGCAGATGCCAGTGTCCAACTCCTGGAGGGGCTGCGTGGCTGCTGGCTGCATTCCTTCCGGCAGAGATGCTTTGGGTTCCAGTCCCGGCCCTCCCTTCCCCACCCCCCAGGCTGTAAACAGTCTGGTGCCGGTTTGGACCTGGCCTTCATGCAATCCACATTTCCCCAGCATCCAGCCAGAAGTCACGAATGCCACCCGCACTAGCAGCCTCGCCCAGGAAATCCAGTGGAGGTGGCGTGCTTCGACGGGCCTCGGGCTCCAGCAGTTCCCTTTTTGGCTGTGGGGAGCAGATTTCTCAGGGTTCCTGGTGGCTGGCCGAGTGAGTGGAGTCCTTCCCAGGCGACCATCGTATTTCCGGGCCAGTCTGCGCTGCTCACGTCACTCTGCAGCGGGTTTTCAGGGCTCCTTCCTTCGGGAGCTGTGGTACCATGGTATTCCCTCAGCCTGGTAAGCCGTGCCGTGCCCCAGTGGTGGGCGGCCCATCGGTTCTGGGGTCCGAGCTCCAGCCTCCAGAGCACTATTGCCGGGCCAAAGGGGCCCATCTGGGAGGGGCGAGGTGGTGCCTCGGCCTGCCTTTCTTGAACCAGAGGTTTGGAGCGTTTGTTCATGGGCCTTCGTCAGAGACCCAGTGCTGGCCGCATTGGTCTTCTTGGAGGCGGCTGACTTAGGTCCTTGATGCCCTCTTGGGCTGAATGCGGCTTCTCTGTGGAGCCCGTCGGAAGACCTTGGCCCGGCCATGAGCTAGAGAAGCCGGAACTTGGTCCACAGAGCCCCTGGTTTGGGCCCCGGGTTACGCGGCTCCCGACCTCGTTCCATCCCCACCAGACTGTCGGCTTCTTGACCCGGAGGCCTCAAAGTCCTCCTGGGCTGTTGTGGGTGCTGAACAAATCTCCTAGCTCCCCTCAAGGCACTGCCCCCAGCCCAGTGAGCGAGAGGGTCCACCCAAGGGAGTCGGACTGGGCCGTGTGGAAGGGCTCCCTCCCTTTCTCCCATGGGCTGGGCGGGCCTGGCTCTCCTCTTCTGAGCGCTTCCTCCAGTGGTGACACACAGAAGGGAGGCCCTCCTGTGTCCCCATGGTCAGGGCTCTTCCCTCCTTCCCCTCCTCAGTGGGAAGCCACCCTTCTGGGTGCAGGGGCCTAGGCCATCCTGGACATCTCAGGGTTGGGAGACCAAGCTGGCAAGCAACACTCCCCGCTTCACGGCTACCCCCTGCCCTGCGGGTCGCCCAACCTCCCCAGTGGGAGCCAGGAGAAAACAGAAGCCCTCTCCCAGGCACCTGCATCCTGGTTCGTTCGGCAGCCTTCCTAGCTATCCCTGGGCAATGTGGCCCCCCGAGAGCTTGAGGCTGAGCGGCCGAGCTCCCTCCCTCACAATTCCCCGCTCCGGCAGTGTGTCAGAGAAGGGCTCACAGTGCGAGGGGGGGGCTGAGGGCCTTCAGCTGGGCCGTTCCCCCTGGCCCACTGGGGGGCACGGCAGGCCCCCCCCCCCAATGGATGGGCCTGGGCACTGGCTTGGTTCAAATCCGGCTTGCCCCTTCACCAACTCCTTGAGAACCTGTTTTGGGTTATCTTGGCAAAGACCCTCAAGTGGTTTGCCTGTTTCCTCCAGCCAGCTAGGAAGCGTCTGAGGTCAGATTTGAACTCGGCCTCAGACTCCAGCCACCATGCCGCCACCTAGCTCCCTTATCCTTTTGGGACCCTTTACCTGAACAAAGTCAAGGGGGGAGGGGGGCTGGCTGGCCCAAGACACTGAGGAGCCGGGAGGGAAGGTGCCTGGCCAGGCAGTTTGGAGCCAGCGAGTGAGCAGCGTCCCTGAGCCAAGGCTGCACTTCGTCCCTTTGGCAAGGAGGCTCACAGCTTCTTGCCCAACGCCGTTCGGGTCTTCCCCAGGGCTGGGGCTGGGGAGGCCCAGCTCAGATTAAAGACCATGGAAAGAGGGTGGAGGATGGGAGAGGAGAGGCCCTGCAGGCCTGGAGCAGCACAAATCTCCCGTCCGTAAACATTTATTAAGCACCTACTGTGTGCCAGGTACTGTGCTAAGAGCGAAGGCAAAAACCAGTCTGTGCCCTCAAGGAGCTCACAGTCTATGGGGGAGGCCACATGCAAACATATACAAAACAAGCTCTGTACAGGATGAACAGGAAGTCATGAACAGATGGTGGGCTTCCAGGAGGAGGGGGGACGTAAGGTGGGCCTTAAGGGAAACCAGGGAGAGCAGGAGCAGGAACAGAGGAGGAAGAGGGTTCCAGGAAGGGATCCCGGCCAGAACAAGAACCAAGAGCAGGTGGACTGGCTCAGAGTCCCTGTTGGGGCGCCAGGTGTGAGGAGACTGGAGAGGTAGAAGGGGGCTCGGATTTTATACGTAATCCCAGAGGAAATCGGAAGTCCCTGGAGCCTAAGTAGGGGATGGCATGGTCAGGCCTGGGCTTCAGGGAGATCCTTTGGTGTCTGAACGGAAGACGACTGACTAGATGGAGAAGCGGCTGACTGAGGCGGGCAGAAGCCCCTGATCCGACCTGTTGGAAAAGGGGTGGGGCGAGGAGTGAAACTGATGGGAGTTATTGAAGTGAAATCTACCAGCAGCTGCAGAGGTGAAAATGACCAGCCAAAATGGAGAGGAGGTGAAATCAACCAGACTTGTGCAGAGCTGCATGGGATTGGGGGGTGACTCAGGTCAGGGAAGATGGCCGTCGTCCACACTGACAAGGAAGGTGGGGGACAGACCCCCGGAGGGCCGGTTTGAGACGTGCGGTGTAGACGGGAGGCTGGCCGGCAGCAGTCGGGGGTAGGAGAAGCCTCCGCGGAGAGAGTGTCGCCAGGGAAGGGAGTGACCGTGTAAGGCTCGGAGGGAGCTGCTTAGGGAAGGCCGTCGCCTTCCAGCATGCCGCCCGCGTTCTCCCACGGGGGTCTGGGAAGGCGGCCCCGGACGGTCACCCCTCTGGGGCCGCACGACGTCTCCCCGGCCCCCCCCCGGCCTTTCTCCCGCCATCATCCTTGGGGGGCCGCAGCCGAGGTCTTGTGCAGCGATCTGAAGGCTGGCCGGGCAACAGGTGGAGCTGGAAAGCCCCCGTCCAGTCCTCGGGCCTCAGTTTCTTCACCTGTAAATCGGGGCCGCGCAGGAGCCGCGGGGACCATTTAGGAGGTGGCCCTGCCGCGTAAGGCTGGGCAAAGGCGCGCTGGTGGGAGATGACGTGCCGGGGAAGGCAGGGCACGACGGGAAGAGGACGGAGCTCGGGGGCCGGAAGGAAGCACGTACAGAGAACCGGCCGGCCCGACGTCGTCCGTGCCCGGGAGCAGGCGAGCCGCGGGAAGGAAAGGCGACCAGCCGCCCGCCGGGGGAACCTTTTAATGCATTCAGAGAACGAAGAGGGCCGACTCAGAGGGCGCCGTCTCCCGGGAGCCGGGCTCGGCCTGCCCGGGACAGCCAAGGCACTTGCCTGAGCTCCTGCCCAGGGTGGGGGGAGCCCCCGGCCCGGCCTCTCCCCCTTCTTCCTTCCCGGCGTCCGCCTGGGCCTATCGGAGCGTCGCGTCGCTTTGGTACCGCTAAGAGCTCCGGGCTGGCCGGACGGCACGGAACACGCCCTGCCCGGCTCCGGGAAGGCACGCGTGTGCGGGCGGGACCCTGGCGGGGCGGGTCAGGTTTCGAAGTACTTGTAAATGGCCGTCACGTACTGCATGACGCTCTGCCAGTCCGGCCGCTCGGTGCGCGCCATCTCGCTGATGTTCTGCCACAGGGGAGACGGGAGGCGTCACCGGCCCTGCCGCCGCCCCAGCCGGGCCCCCCCGGAGCCCCCCCAGCCCCCCCCTTACCAGAGTGGACTTGATGCCGACACTCTCGGCCGCCTGGAAGGCCAGTGAGAAGTTCCTTTTCTGCAAAAAAGAGCGGCCTGGGTGAGGGGCACCTGCTCCAGGCTGCTGAGCCCCTGGCAGGTGGCAGGGGGGTGATGCCCCCCCGCCCTGGCCGCCCCCCCGTGGCCCCCCCCCGTGGCCCCCCCGTGGCCGCCCTGCCCTGGCCGCCCCCCCCGTGGTCACCCCCGCCCTGGCCGCCCCCCCCGTGGGCCCCCCCCCGCCCTGGCCGCCCCCCCGTGGCCACCCCCTCCCTGGCCGCCCCCCCCCCCCGTGGCCGGCCCCCACCTTGTCCAGGCCGCTGAGCTCCTGGTAGGGGATGTGGGCGGGCAGGTAGGTGTGCAGGAGGGCGCAGAAGGCCAGCCCGTCGTTCCAGCTGCTGCTGAAGTTGGTGATGTCGATGTTCTGGGGAGACACGGTCAGAGGCGCTCAGTCGCGGGGGTTCCCGGAGGCGGGACCGGGCGGGCGTCTCCATGGAAACCGGCCCCCCCTTTCCCGCCACGGTCCCTCTCGAGCGCCCTCTTCTGGCTGCCCCTCCCCCTCCGCACAGTGCTCGGGACCTCCCCCACCCTCCCACCCCGGG
This sequence comes from Monodelphis domestica, assembly GCF_027887165.1. Classification (NCBI taxonomy): domain Eukaryota; kingdom Metazoa; phylum Chordata; class Mammalia; order Didelphimorphia; family Didelphidae; genus Monodelphis; species Monodelphis domestica. Next base: position 916,921 of record NC_077229.1, read on the forward strand.
AGCCTCTCCTGCCCTACGGGGGGCTGGGCTGGGCCACCGGCGAGACCCCGAGAGCAGCTGGCCCGACGCAGCCGCTAACCCCCAGCAGGACCGGCAGGGAGAGAAGGTGGCGTGGGGCGGGCCGGCCTCCCGAGGAGAGCGGACGAGGCGGAGCCCCGAGGCTCCGAGCACCCCCCCTCCCCCTATGCCGACAGCCCGGAAGGGGGAAAACCCGCTTCGGGCCACTCTGACTTCACCCCCGAGGGGAAGCCGGAGCGGGCAGAACCTCGCACCCACAGCCCAGGGCTCCATGAAAGGCCAAACCCAGAAGAGCACAATCTGCCGAGGAGAGGCGAGATGGACTCCCTGAGGACCGCGGAGGCACAAAGCCCAACGCCGGCCCCGGGACCCCGCGAGGTCTGCCGGCTCAAAAACGGACCCTCGAGCAGCGGCGCCTGGGCCGAGGCAGGAGTCGAGGGATGACGCGGACACAAAACCCTCGAGATTCTGCTGGAAATCGGGGAAGCAGAAGCTGAGCAAAGCTGCAGGACGGCGAGCGAACCCGCCTCGACCGTCAGCGCTCCGACGATCACCAACCAAGCCCCGCGTGAGGTGGCCGAGCGCGCGAAGCGCCGAGCCGAGAACACACGGACACAACTAGAGACACTTTCTGTACAAATAAGGTCGGGTTAAACTGCCGGAGAAACAGTCACTGTTCATGGACGGGCTGAGCCAACGCGATTCTAAAGGCGTCGACTTCCTTGTTTGATGACACCCCGATGAAGCCACCAGAAAGGACTTCACCGAGTCAGGAACACAGAGCAGACGCTCTTGGAAGAAAAACAGGTTGAGGATGTCAAGTGGACGAATGACAAGAGGAAGAGGAGGGGGAGCAGCTCCAGGCCTTAAACCCTGTGACAAGCCAGGCACTACCCGGAACTGGCAACAGAGCACGACTGCCCTGGGTGTGCTGAAGGTGAACATCAGCGCTTGGTCCACACTGTTGGGATACCTGGAGAGAACCGAGGCACCCCCCGGGCCTGGGCACGAAGGAGCTCTCGGGTGAACCGGAGCAGCAGCGGAACCTGTGAGAGCTAAAGAAACGAGAAGAATTCAGGAATAAATAAGAGAGAGAGACAGGGAGAGAGACAGAGAGAAAGAGAGAGAGACAGAGAGAGAGAGAGAGAGAGCGAGAGAGAGAGCGAGAGAGACAGAGAGAGAGAGAGACAGGGAGAGAGACAGAGAGAAAGAGAGAGAGAGAGAGAGAGAGAGAGCGAGAGAGACAGAGAGAGAGAGAGAGAGCGAGAGAGACAGAGAGACAGAGAGAGAGACAGAGAGAGACAGAGAGAGAGAGAGAGAGAGAGAGAGAGAGAGAGAGAGACAGAGAGAGAGAGAAAGAGAGAGACAGAGAGAGACAGAGAGAGAGAGACAGAGAGAGAGACGGAGAGACAGAGAGACAGAGACAGAGAAAGAGACAGAGACAGGAAGAGAGAGACGGAGAGAGAGAGACAGAGAGACAAGAGGCGGGGCAGGGAGAACCTCGTTGGAGGCCGCTGCAGAATCCCGGTCAGTTTGCACAGTGAGGCCGGCGGAAGCCTCCTTAGACAGTTTCTGGGCTCTCGAAGGCCCCCGTCCCGGACCCTCAGAGCCCGGAGGAAGAGCCCCGCCATTGGCAGCTCCGTGGAGCCGTCGGGGTGGCCAGCGTTCCGGATGGCGGCGCGGCGATGGGGACCTCCAGCCCGTCCCCCTCTGGAGCTGGTTGGAGGCGGGAGGTCGGGCTCGGCGAGGGCGGAAGCGGGAAGGACGGCGGCCGGCCGGCCTCTCGGGGCCTCACCGAGATTCTCGTCCTTCCGGGCTCTGCCTCTCCCGCCGCCTCCGGGATCGAATGGGTCCGACTGGATCTTCCGTCCCTCCCCAGGGAGAGACGCGCCAGGCCCGGCCCTCGTGCAGCCTCTCCTTTCCCCGGTGCCTCCTCGGGGACGGCCTCCCGCGAGCCGCCCGCTTCGGCCATGGATGGCCGCGGCAGGATTCTGGCCGCAGAGGAGGCCCCGACCGGCCCCCAGCACGGGCCGGGCACGCCGTGTCTAGGCCGCCCGGGCCCCCGGCGGGGCTCAGACCGAGAGCCTGGGCTGCTCTCTGGGACCCTCGGCCGGGCCGGGCTGCTTCCTGTCCGCGAGGGCCGCAGGGAGGGAGGCTCAACTGATGCTCGGGACGGCCTCCAAGTGGCCCCCAAGCCGCGGGGCTCCCCGGACGGCGCCCCGAGTGCCAGACGGCGAGAAAAGGGGGGTCGGAAAGAAGCTAACGGACCGCCCAAAGGGAGTCGCTCCGGAGGAAGCTCCCCGGAGCGTCAGAGCCCGGCTCGGGCCCGGCGCCGGGGCCAGGGCGGGCAGAGAGGGCCGAGCAGAGACCCCAACGGGCTCCCCGCAGAAGGGACCCGAAGCAGCCGCTGGGCCGCCCCGTTGGAGAGCAGGAGGGGGAGGGGTGCTCCGGGCCCCACGTGAAGCCCCCCAAGCCGAGCCCGGCCCTCCCCCCACGGGCGGCCCCACCTGGTAGCCTTCCGTCTTCTTCTGGCACCACTTCAGCAGGGCGTTCCTCTTGGAGCCTCCGTACTCTCGGGCCAGGGCCGACAGCGGGTCCTTCCTCTCCTCCCTGGCGCGGGGCAGCGGGACCCTCTCACCCGGGGCCCCACTGCCAGGGACGCCCTCCTGTGCCCGGGGACGCCCTCCTGTGCCCGGGGATGCCCGCCCACACCCGGGATGCCACCCTGTGCCCGGGGATGCCACCCACGCCTGGGGATGCCACCCTGCGCCTGGGGATGCCCGCCCACACCCGGGATGCCACCCTGCGCCCGGGGATGCCCGCCCACGCCCAGGATGCCACCCTGCGCCCGGGGATGCCCGCCCATACCCGGGATGCCACCCTGTGCCCGGGGATGCCACCCGCACCTGGGGATGCCACCCTGCGCCCGGGGATGCCCGCCCACACCCGGGGATGCCACCCTGCGCCCGGGATGCCCGCCCACGCCCGGGGATGCCACCCTGCGCCCGGGATGCCCGCCCACGCCCGGGGATGCCACCCTGCACCCGGGGATGCCACCCTGTGCCCGGGGATGCCCGCCCACACCCAGGGATGCCCGCCCACACCTGGGATGCCACCCTGTGCCCGGGGATGCCACCCTGCGCCTGGGGATGCCCACCCACACCTGGGGATGCCACCCTGCGCCCGGGGATGCCCGCCCACACCCGGGGATGCCACCCTGCGCCCGGGGATGCCCGCCCACGCCCGGGATGCCACCCTGCGCCCGGGGATGCCCGCCCACACCCAGGGATGCCCGCCCATGCCCGGGGATGCCACCCTGCACCCGGGGATGCCACCCTGCGCCCGCCCCAGAGAACGCTGCCGGGGCTGCCGTACCGGATCCGGCTCCGGGCCGTGGGGGTGACGGAGGCGGTGGGGGAGGGGTGCGCCAGCTGGGGGGACGAGGGCCCCATCGCCATGAGGGAGGCCGTGGACGGGCCGTCCGACGCCGTCATGTCCCGCTTGACGTCCTCACTGCTTCGACGCGGCGGCGCTGAAGGTGGGGAGGAGGAAGCCGCTGGCATGAAGAGCTGCCCGAGAGGCGACGTCCCCCGCCCTGCGGGCACTCGGGGCCCCCCCGGTTCGAAGCGATGAACCCTTTGGGGTTCGCCCAGCCCCCAGAGGGGACACTCGGGGCGCCAGGAAGGGCTGATAGCTGGTGGGGAGTCAGAAAGGCCTGAGTGCACACCCAGCCCCGGATGCTTGTGGCCTGCCTCAGTTTCCCCAGCTGTGGAACGGGGGCCCCTCCGTCCCGGGCCTCCGGGGAGGACTGAGCACCCAGAAGGTGCTTCGTGGACGCCGGGCGCTGAGGTTACCTGAGATGGCCTTGGCGCCCTCCATGGCCGGGACTCTCAGTAACGGCGCCGGCCTGCTGACCGAGCCGGCCCGCAGCAGGCGCTCTGCACAGAGAAGGACAAAGGCGGGGCGGCCGGAGGTCACCGGCGCACGCGGGGGCCAGTCCTGACGTCGAGCCCCCGCTCTCCCACCGCCACACCTTTGCTCGGGGCCCCCTCGGGCTCACCTTGGCAGGGGAGGTCCCCGTAGGCGGGCCTCTTGTCCGACAGGGTGGTCAGGGACTTGGTGGAGGCCAGGGCGCCCCCGATGGAGTGTCTCTGAAAGACCCAACACACGGGGCGGCTCAGCGCCCGCCGGGGGGCTCCCAAGGGACGGAGGCCCCCCTCACCCTGGGAGGGACGACCCTCACCTGCATCGGGGACACGGCGGCCGCCGGGGGCGTCTTCAGGGGACTCGGGCTCAGCGGGGTTCGAGGCATCGCGGCGGCCTGGGCCGAGGAAGTCACTGGCGGGACGAGCGGGACGGCGTCAGGCCCCGAGCGGGAGCCGCGCCCCCCGCCCCCCCCCGCCCCCCCCGCCCCCCCCGCCCTTCCCCGCCTCCCCCGCCCCCCCCCCCCCCCCGCGGGCCCGGCACCTTGGGGGGACGACGCGCTGTCAAAGGACTTGATGAGGGTCTTGACGGTCGGGGCGGGCTCGGAGGACGCCGACGAGCGTCTGCCCAGGCCCATGCCCTGCCGCAGGGCGGCCAGATCTCTCTCCACCGTGTTCATGTAGTTGTACACCCGGCCGCGCTCCTCCTCCTGCCTGCGGGCCGAGGCGGCGCGTCTGCCTGGGCCCGGGACGCCCCCTCTTCTCAGCCCCCCCCCCAGTCCCCCAGAGGAGACTCCTGAACCCCCTCAACCCTCCCCCCGTCCTCGTCCCCTCCCTCCTGGCTACAGCAGGGGCTGCCCGTCTGCCTCAGTCTCCCCCGACAGACCCCAAAGGGGCCTCCCGGAGGTCCACATGCGACTGGGTCACCAGCACCTCCGTGTGACGCTCGAGGCCCCCCCACCCCCGCCCGGTCTTCTCCTCTGCTCTGACTACGTGGCCTCCAGCAAGTCCCCCCTGAAATCCTGCCTCCCGCTACCACTTCCTCATCCTTGGCCGCTGGCTGGGGACCAGCTTTTGTGGCCCTTTGCCTCCCTCATGCCCCCCATGCCCGGCACACAGCAGATGCCTTCAGACTTGACTGAAGCAGGAAGGGGGATCGGAAGGCCTAGTGCACGGTTTGGGGCTCAACACCCAGCTAGCTGCCTTCCTCCGCACTGACGCCAGGCGGCCCCTTGCCCGGGGGCTCGGCGCACCCTCAGGTGATGGCGAGCCAGCCGGCACCTACTTCCTGGACTTGACCTCGTCCAGCTCCTTGGAGAGCTTCTCGTTCTTCTCCTGGGCCTCCTGGAGCCGGCGCTTTAGGTCCCCGACTTCCTCCTGGGCCTCGGACTTGATGTCGTTCGCTATGACCACAGCCGTCTGCAGGTCTGCCTGAAACTGCCGCCACTCAGCAGACTCCTCCTGAAGAGAAAAGGGAGCACGTCGGGGTGGGGAGGGCCCCGTGTGCCCCGAGTATCCTCCTGGGGGAGTAATGCGGGGCCCTCACGGGGATCATCTCTGCCCAGAGGCACCTGGTACAGCTGAGGCAGGACCCAGGGCTCCCATCTCGGTGGGCCCTCTGCCCAGACAGCAAGGCCCCTCCCTACCCGTAGCCGTCGGTGAAGCGTCTTGACTTCTCGGTCCATGTCGTGCTTTTGATCCTGGAGCTTCTTGACGGTGTCTGCGAGACAAGAACAGGGAAGGCATTCGCCCACCTGGGAGGGAACCCGGCATGCTTCCTAAGCCGTGGGGCCCTGAGCCCTTGGGCCCACCACTGGGCCCCTGGCTCACAGTCCCTGGTCACGCCATTCTTTCAGTGACTCCATCACCCTACAGTTGGCTGAAGAGGGCCAGGCACACTTGCCCATGGCCGTCCTAACAGGGCGAAGTCCGCCTGACTGGACGAGGAGCTCTCCATCCTCTCCACGAGAAAGACCAAAGGCGTGAAGTAAGATCCAGGATTATAAAGGAAGCAAGCTCGCCAAAGAGCTTTCTACGATTCAAGGGGCCTGGATGGAGGAGAAGCGGACACGCACCACTCCATGCCCTCAAGCAGCCACCACTTGACCTGGACACACAACACAAAACACAGGATCTTTGGCTGCAAAAGCACGGAACCCAGAGATCTACTAGCACAGGTGAGGAAAAGCAAAGCCAGTTGGGAGGACTGTGGAGTGGAACTCCCTCCTCCGCCTCATGTGGCCAGACGTGACATGATGCTCCGAACAGAGGTCGCAGGTGAAGAATCCTAGGCATGTGACTGGGAACCCAAAGAAGCAAATAAACGAGAGCTCCCAGGAATTATTCCTTGGACAGAGGTGGCAGAGGACCGTGGCCCAGAGCTAGCCACGGGGAAAGATGTGTGGTTAGGATCAGATCAGAAATAAACATGCAAATTTTGCTTTAACAGAGAAGGGCCAGTGTAGGAAGTGCCTGGAACAGCCAGTCTGTGAGGAGAGCCTACCATAGCCTGTGCTTGCTGAGCCAGGTAGGCTGGCTCTCGGCAGTTACTGCCACCTTTCTCAGAGGTCCACCAGCCACTGGAAAAATCTTCTCAGGATGCCAAGTCACAGTCACTGGCCTACGGGCTACAGATTCAGTTCTTTTTATTTTGGTGAAATCCAAGACACTGGCATTCTCCTGATGCTGGTTCTGGGAGCTTTGATGCCAACGATGGCTAGGGACAACCATCTACCAGGTCTTTCCAGGCCCAGGGGGTCCTGCGTCAGGGCCAGGCCAGCTCTTATCTGAGAGTCCCTTTCTCACTGATCCTGGGCATCACCTCCCTACCTGCCATTTCTGCATCTGGCCAAAGAAGCCCACTGCTCTTGTGCTGAGAAGGCCACCACACAAGCAAAGGGGCAAAGCAAGATAAGAGCATTCAGCCAAGCTCACATAGCCAAGTGTGAGAACCAGGACAGACCACTGGACGTGGGTTCCAATCCCACCTCAGACGATCACCAAGTGACGCTGGGCCGGTTACTCACTATTGTAAGCCTCCGTTTCAACTCGGGGGAAGAGGAATAAGCTCATCTATACCGCTTCCCTTCTCAAGCCAGGGTCGTCTACCCATGCCCACCTGGCACCCCGAGTCCCTGACCCTGAGCTCCTGGGTCTGGCTACCTCAGCTTCCAAGGTAATGTGCGAAGCAAGACAACTAATTGCCGAGGCTAGCCCTTCCCCTTAGAAAAGGGCCGGGGCTGGCCTGAGGTCATCCAATCCAGAGACTAGAAGCCAAAGTCCTGCGTCCTTCCTTGCCATCCTGCTGGCCTTTGGCAGCAGGGCTGGAGGAGGGAGCCCGCCCTGAGCCAGGGTTGTTACGCTGGTGTCTGACACAAGACCCAAGCCCAGCCCTCTCTCCAGGGATCCCTTAGCTCTTCTCTGTTGTCTGAGATGTGGAGAGCGCACGTCATAATCCTACCCCAACTCCAGGAGTCCTGAGGCCTCCTCCACAGGGGCCCAGCCTCCAAGAGTGCCATCGGGAGCCTCTCGGCTTTGAGGAGCAGCGTGGACACAGGCAGCCCAGGACAGGGTGTCAAGGAAAAGTGGCTCATTTTTAGCCCTGGGGCCACAAGGGGGCAGCACAAAGCTCTGGCCCCGGAGATAAGGGCCAATTCCTTGTGTGATCACCACGGGCCTCCAGAGTGCACAGAGTGCTGGGCCTCAGAATCTTTACTGGCTGGGTGGCTGGCCCAGTCACTTAATCCTGCTTTGCCTCAGTTTCCTGAACTGTTAAGTGAGGTGATAAAGCGATAGCACCTTCTTCCTAAGGCTGTAGGGAGGTTCAAATGAGATGATAATTGTAAGGGGTTTAGCCTAGTGGCTGGCATACAGCAAGTGCTCAATAAATGCTACTGCCACTACTATTTCCTGCTACTACTATGACTACTTCTAGACTATAGCTGTGAGGGGACAGTTGGCTAGGACAGTGGATAGGCGTGGAGTCTAGAAGCCCTGAATTCAAATCTGGCCCCAGACACATATTAGGTGTGTGACCCTGGGCAAGTCATTTGACCCTGACTGTCTTAATTCACTAGAGAAGGAAACGACGAACTATTCCAGAACCTTTGCCAAGAAGACCCGGACAGGTCATGAAGTGACGGCACACGCGAAATGGCCAAGCAGCTAAAAGGGGCTGGTGGGGCAAGCAAGCCCCTGACACGAAGGCGAGGACCCCAACCCACACCCCTGGCCGACAGGGAGATCCAAGCCTGGCCCGTGGCTGAAGGGCAGCTGTGCTCCCCTGCTGGCCCCTCGGCCAAGGCAGCCATCGCCGCCACCGTCCCTGCCCCCTCCTCTGTCCCCGGGCAGGCGCTCACTCTCCAAATCCGAGATGACGAGATTGTCATGCAGCTTCACAGCCCGGTGCTGCTCCACCTCATCCTCCAGCTCGAAGATGGTCTCCTTCATGTCTCCTCGCTCCGTCTCTTTCTCCTCCAGCTCAGACCTCAATTTCTCTAACTGCACGTTCAGCTCGCCCATCTTTTTCTGGGCCTCCTCTTGGAAACCTCGTGATTCGTCCTGGATCTACAATGAAGAAGCACTGGGAGGAAGGGGCAGTGGGACGGGGGTGGGAAGGCCTCAATGGGGCAAGGGGCCGGCCGGGTGACCTCAGGGATTCCCTTGTGAGGTTCAACTCTTAAAAGTCCCAGGAGGTGAGGATAAGGAAGCCCAAATCCAAGGAAGAGCATCCCCCACCCCAGCAGGCCCAGGCTGGGAGCACTGCCATGGCAAGGGGGAGCTGAGCCATCAGTCTCAGAGCTGGGTAAGCAGGGCAGCTTGATGGAACTGTACAATGGTCAGCGCTGCCGACAAGAGCCAGAGTCAGGAAATGAGGAGTCTGGGACAGGCTAAGCAGAGGCGCCCCTCATTGGCACGGCCTGGATTTCACGGTGGATGATTCTCCCCACTGCCTTTCCTGCCCCAAACTCTCCTCCGGCCTCCAGTCTCTAACCCCAACCACCTCTCACACCTCCAACTGGACTGGGCAGTGGGCAGCTCTTCCCCCCCGCAGGCCCCGGGCTGCCCATCTAGGAGTCATCCAATGACGTGCCGCGATCAATTTCACCCCAAACCCATGTCTGCTCATTTTATTTTAGTGAGTATTTAAGAGAAGTTTCCCATGGCTACAAGATTCCTGTTCTTTCTCTCCCTCCTGCAGCCACCCCACAATTCCACTGGGTTTTACATGGGTCACTTATCAAGACCTTTTTCCATGTTACTGATATTTGCACCAGGGTGATTGTTTCATCTCCGGTCATTTCCCCCCTGCACTGATCTCTGGTGGATTTCACTCCTATACCACTGATCTCTGGTGGATTTCACTCCTATAACACTGATCTCTGGTGGATTTCACTCCTATAGCACTGATCTCTGGTGGATTTCACTCCTATGGCACTGATCTCTGGTGGATTTCACTCCTATGGCACTGATCTCTGGTGGATTTCACTCTTGTAGCACTGATCTCTGGTGAATTTCACTCCTATAACACTGATCTCTGGTGGATTTCACTCCTATACCACTGATCTCTGGTGGATTTCACTCCTATGGCACTGATCTCTGGTGGATTTCACTCCTATGGCACTGATCTCTGGTGGATTTCACTCCTATGGCACTGATCTCTGGTGGATTTCACTCCTATACCACTGATCTCTGGTGGATTTCACTCCTATGGCACTGATCTCTGGTGGATTTCACTCCTATACCACTGATCTCTGGTCACTTCTTTCTTTTTTCAATTTTACCTTCTGTCAGAATTGATAATAAGCATCAGTTTCAAGACAGAAAGAGAGCAAAGTCTAGGTAATAAGGGTTAAGTGACTTGCCCAGAATCACACAACCATTCTCTGGGCCATCTCCTTGCTCCATCACCTCCCCAGTACACCCTCATCTTTCCTCTGCCCCTGTCACCCCCCAGCATACAGACCCTAATGACTTGTTCCTAGAGTAGAGCAGCAGCTTCTAGGAGTCTTCCTACCTCAGTCTATCCCCTCAGATCCATCCTCCATTCAGACACCAAAGGGAGCTCCCTAAAACCTGACTGCATCTGACCCCGACCTGACTAGGTCTGACCATGTCCGCTCCTACTCTATGTGCTGCAGGGGCTCCCTATGGCCCCCAGAATCAAACAAGGCCCTTTGCTACTTGGCCCCTCCTGTCCTCCCCGTCTTCTGACACTCCATCCCTTGCGGCCCCCATCCAGTGACCAGGCCTTCCTGCTTCATCCATCTTTGGCTCCAGGCCTTCTCTCTGGCTGTGCCCCTGAAGTGTTCTCCCTCTTCTGCTCTGACTGACCACTAGGGCTTCCTGGACATCCAGGGTCCTCCCTCCCTCCCTCCCTCTCTGTGACCTACCTTGGTGATGGTGTCCTGCAGCCGGGTGACATCAGCACGGGCATGGGTCAGGTCCTCCTGCAGGCTGCCGGCCAGGGCCTCGGCCTTGTCCTTCTCCTGACGCACGCTGTCCAGAAGGTCCTGGATGTCAGACTTGTCCCCGGCGCTGTGGAGGGAGTAGAGCTCGGCCACACGCTGCTTCTCGCTCTCCAGCTGGGTGCGCAGGCGGCCCAGTTCAAGCTGGTCGCTGGCCACGGTGGCCTGCTGCTGCTCGAGGGCAGCCGCCAGGGAGGCGGCGTTCTTCTGCTCAGCCTCCAGAGCCCGTTCCATGTGCAGGTTGCGCTCCTTGAGGGCGCGGATGAGCTCCTGCCCGTCCTGGGCATCCTGCTCGGCCAGGTGCAGGGCGGCACTGAGGTGCTGCTGCACACCCAGCAGCTGCTCGCGCTCGAATCGCGCATTCTCGGCCAGCTCCAGGAAGCGCTGCTCCAGCTCCAGGTAGCGGCCGCTGCGCACGTCCTCGTCCAGGACATAGGCCACGTGGTGCTCGTCCAGCAGCGAGCGCAGGTACTCCACCTGGCGGCCCAGGAGCTCGAGGCGCTCGCTCTGCTGGCCCAGCGACTGCAGCAGCAGCAGCCGCTCCTCGCCCAGCCGCTCGTTCTCGCCGCCCAGCTCCTGCGAGATCTGCTGCAGGTCGGCCAGCTCCTGCAGCGTGGCCTGCAGCTCCTCCGAGGTGCTGTGCTGGTTCTCTTCCATCTGCTGCAGGCGCTCGGTCAGGCAGGCCACGGCTGACACGGCCTCGGTGGGCGGCGAGGGCGAGCGCCACGGCCCCGGGCCCTCCTCGCCGCTGCCCGGGGTGTCCATGGGCGCCGGCTCGTCCGGGTTCAGCAGGTCCTCCAGGGAGCCCAGGGCCGAGCCCTCGGTTGAGGAGCCCAGCACTCCCCCATCGCCGGGGCTGCCGCCTGCCACCGCCACCATGGGCAAGGGCCCGTCGTCGGGCGAGAAGCCCAGGGCGTCCAGCCGGTCCCGCAGCATGCGGTTCTCGCTCTTCAGCCGGCCCAGCTTCTGGCGGACGTCGGCGTCCCGGTCCGGCGGCAACACGGCCTCGGGTGGCTCCTCCTCGGGCAGTCCCAGCCGCAGCCGCAGCGCGTGCAGCTGGTCCCGCAGGTGGACGATCTCCTCCTCCTTGGCCTGGGCCAGCCGCAGCAGCTCCTGCACTCTGGTCTCCAGGGCCACCCGGTCGCTGATCTGGTTGTCCGACTTGGACTTGCTCATGCGCACGTCCGTGTCCCGGCCTCCGCGGCTGCGCGAGCGCTTGGTCGAGGCCGCCGTCGGGTCGCCGGGGTTCTGGCCCGCCGCCGGCACCCTCCTGCCCAGGCTGGGCCGGGAGCGCTCCCGCAGCCGCTCCCGGGAGCAGCTGGAGCCCAAGTCTCGGCTCCCCACGGACGGGTTTCTTTTGGAGATGGTCCCTGCAGGGGGAGAGCGCGCGTCACCCATGGGCGACCTCTGAGCTGCCGGGCGGGCCCCCGCCGCCCCCCAGGGGCTGCTCCACCCAGCCACACTTCCAGGGGTGGGGGCGGGGAGGGGCCCACCTGGGCCGGTCTTGGTCTTGCTGTCCGAGGCGCTGGCCACGGAGAGGCTCGAGGTGGAGGCCGTCACCGGACACGTCTTCTTCCCTTTCATGCTGTTGGCCCCGGGGGCCCCGCCGGCCATGCCAGCCAGGAGGTCGTCGTTGCTTTTGGCCTGCAAGAGAGCAGAGCCGTGCGAGCGGGGCCGGGTGCGAGGAGCGCCGCCGACCCCGGCGGAAGCCCAAAGGCTGGGTGTCCCGCCCTACCTTGGCTAAGGGGGCCGAGCCGGGCCTGGAGAGCCGGGCCCCCGTCGGGCTGTCCGGCTTGCTCTTAGCTGCGGCCGGCACTTTGGGCGCTGAGACGGACGTCCTGCTCGCCTTCTTCATTCTGGGAGGCCTGGCGCTGATGCATGGACGGCGGGCCTGGGGAGAGGAGGCTCAAGGGGAGGACTCGAACCCGGGTCTCGGCCCCGGAAAAGCAGAGGGGCGGCTCCTCCTTTGTGCCGGGAGTCCAGCTGCAGAGGGGGGCTGCGCCAAGGAGAAGGAGCCCAGCGGGCCCTCGGGACGGGGCGGGGCGGCAATGGCCCCGCCCCCAGGGGTCGCGAGGCCAAAGGTCAGGCCGAGGCGCCAGGGGGCGGGGCGCCCTAGGCCGACCCCAGGAACGAGTCTCCCCGCGCCCCCGCGGGTCTAGGAGCGCTGAACGCCGAGGCCGGCCTCGGCCCGAGCTCCCCCAGGCCGCTGGCAGTACGGAGAGGCGCAGCGGCCAGAGATGGGCGCCCCGCCCTACCCTCTTCCCCTCCCCTCACCTCAGGCCGTCTCCTCCTCTTCCAACTCCTCCTCCTCCCGGGCCGCCGCCGCGGTGGGGGGGCCGGTGACAGGGCGCGGGCGGCGGCCTCACCTCGGACCGGAGCCCGAGCCCCGCCGGCGACGGAGGGCGCGAGGCGAGGGGCGCGCGCCGGGCCTGCAAGGAGGCCGGGGCGCAAGCGCGGGGGCCCGCGGGGACGCGCCTCAACCGGGCAGGGGAGGGAGCATGCGCGAGGGGCCGCGGGTTCTCGCGAGAGCCTTGGGCCTAACCCTCGCGCGTGCGTCTCTGCGCTTTGCCGATGGAGCCAGGCTTTTACGCATGCGCTTCTCCTCCGAGCCCCTTCTCCACAGCAGCCCTCCTTTAGTGCCGGTCTCGGCCCTGCCCCCACTGGCTCTTCTTTCTCATCCCTCGACCCCGCCCTCCCCCCTAATCTCGGGCGCCCCCAGCCCTCGGTCTTGGTGCGCTTTCCCACCCCTAAGGAGTCTGCCCCCTCCCTCCCAGGGCCTCTCTTCCGGCTCTTCAGCACTGGGCTCCCCCCGCATCAGGGGCACACTCGGCCCCCCCCAAAGGCCGCGTCCTCCGGTGTCCAGGGCCAGGCAGGGGCTCGGGGCTCAGCACACCCCCGGGGGCCCCTCCCCCAGCCCCAGCCATTTAGGGAAAGGGAAGGGCCCCCGGGCCGAGGCGGGCAGCCTGGCTCGCCAAAGGGAGCTGGGGGCTCGGAGCTAAGCCAGCCACCGGCCCACAGAAGGGGGCGGGGCCCACGCTTACTAGGCAGGATGGCAGCGCCCAGCCCTTTGGGACTAGGCCCAGGGCAGCGGCTCAGCCGCCCCCTCCCGAAGAGGCCAGAGGAAGTGAGGGAGCAGGCGGCCTCCTGGAGGCTGGGGGCAGCACTCTAGCTTTGGGGCGTGGGAGCCCCCAGATGGCCTCCCTCCTGCGGCTGCCCCCCCCTTCTCCAGCCCTTCCTGAAATAGGCTTCGCAGGGCTCCTCGGCCCACCCGGTCCCCCGGCCGGCTGCACCCTTCTTCCTTTGGGCGGGGGAATGGAGTCCCCGCGACGCCGACGGCTGGCCTCCGCTGGGAGAGGCCCCAGAGAGCGGCCGGGCCCCGGAGCGAGGCGTCCGAAGGTCTCCAGGAAGCGGAGACGCGGGCACCGGGGGAGCCCGGGCACCTTGGAACCAGAGGAGGGTCATGGGCCGCAGATTCACTCCCCTCCTCCTAGCTACAGCTGACTAGCAAAGGGAGCTCCAGGCTGCAGGGCAGATGCCCCGGGACCCTCCCCAAGGAGGAAGCCCCTGCCATGGCTCAGGCAGGGTTCTTGTGCCCAATAGCAGCGTGGTGGGGTTGCTGGGGCACGGCCAGGGGGCCGCAGGGGCAGGAGCACCCTGGTGCCTGGGGGAAGGCCCGGCACGAACCCCGACTCTACCACAGACGGGCGACGGGCGCTGGCTCTGCTAGGGACCCTGGGGAGATTGCCAACTGCTCTGGGCCTCCTCCCTGCCCCCTCCTGCTGCACCAAGCCCAGTGGGGGTGGCTGCGGCTTCTGGGCAGGGGCGGGAGAGGGGGTGAAGAGAAGCTGGGGGGGGCCTGTTGCCTCCTGGGTCTCCCCCCAATGGCTCCTCCTCCTCCTCTTGCTACCCTGGGGTCCCACTGCTGAAAGGAGCCTCACCCTGCCCCCCCGGCAAGCCCCACGGGCACCTGCCAGCAGCCGCCTCTGGCCAGGGCAAAGCATTGGGACTCTAGTCACGTGCCAACACACCCTAGAATGTGGCATTTAATATTCAATATTCCACGTCCCCCATAAATAAGAGCAAGGGGGCAGGAACAGGCCCACATGGACGGAAGGACATGTTCCCTGTAGGGCAGCCCAGCCCTCGTCCCCGAGAGTCCGGCCCCTTCTGGACACGGCCAGCCTTGAGAGAGGCCTCGAGCATCCTGGAGCTGAGTCTCTTTGGGCACGAGGCGAACAGGAAGGTTGGGGCGAGCGAGCGAACTCCAGAGGGCGTCGGGGGCCTTGCAGAGAGCCAGCAGGAGAGGGGGCAGCACGGGGTGTTCTCCACCAGACTTCCTGAGGGTCCTCCTTGGGGGGGCCCAGCTCCACTTGCAAGCCTTTCCCCCAGCAAAGAGAGGGGAGGCCTTGGGGCCTCTGAGGTGAGAGGACAGGAACCAGCAGCCCTTCCTGCCCAGGCCAGGGACCCCTGGTTGGTAAGAGCTCTGCTGCCCCGGCATCCCTGCCTCCTGACCCAGGGGCCGCCCGGCCCGTGGATGCCGGCATCCTACAGCCATCACACTTCGGTGGAAAAAAGGACGCTCTGCCTCTTGGCATCGGGGGCTGGGAGCGTCTCTAGCTGCAGGAAGTAGAGCAGCACCTGGACCTGTGGGGAGAGGAAGAGGAGGAGGAGGAGGAAGGGAGGAAAGAGGAGAGGAAGAAGAGGAGGAGGAGGAGAGGAAGAGACAAGGCTTTCCAGAGTGGCCACAAGCTGACTTCCCAAGAACCCTGGCAGCAGCCTGGTGCCCGTCCCCGTGCTGCAGCCCTACCTGGGCCATGACCTCCAGGGACCAGCTGTCGGCCATGCTGATGGGCTGGCTCGGGGTCGGTAGGACTTTGCTCTCCTTGTCGGAGGGCCGGAGCAGGGTTGGCCCGAAGACGGTGGCCAGGTTGTGGAGGGACATCTTGTTGAGGGTCTCCTTCTCCGCCACCCTGGGGGAAAGGTGAGCTGTGTCTGGGCTGGGAGAGGTCGGGGGTCAGAGGTCAAGGCCAGGGCCAAGCTGGCGGGTGGTACCTTTTTAGGTGGTCCAGGAGGAAGAGGAAGGTGAGGAGGCTGGGCTCAGGCAGGGACAGCAACAGGTTCAGCATGCAGCTCTCCTTGGCCACAGGGTCCGAAAGCGCTGCGGGGAGAGCCAGAGGGGGGGTCTCCAGGGCCGCCCTTGGGCGGAGGCGGGAAGGGGGCCCCCCGGAGACGCCCCGGCACGTACCGATGCCCTCTGCGAAGCTGGGGTACAGTGCGTCTGTGAAGAGGGGTTCAGGCAGCTCCCTGAAGTACAGCTTTAGCGTGCCGGCGATGGCATTGACGTCCATGTCGCTCATCATCACCGACACGTCTTTGTTGTCTGAAATGGCCCGGGATGGGGCGGGCTGGGCCCAAGCTCTGAAGCACCCCCGCGCCGAGCCTCGCATGCCACCCACCCGGCACCCGGAGAGCACGGAAGGCCCGGCTCGGGGGCACCTCCCATCCCAGGGGGCCAGCGGAGAGCAGCAAGTGCGAGTGACCCCCTGTGTTCTCCAGCTCCGGATTGGCCCCGTCACTCGCTCGGCAGTGCCCGACACCCCCCCAAACCCAGGACTCACTGACGTCGAAAGCAGCCTTCAAGGCCTGGATGTCGGTGGCCACCCCGGACACACGGTAGATGCCCACTTCCTCCATGCCGCGGCGCTCGATCTCCTCCACACACTGACGCACGATGTAGGGTACCTTGGACCTCTCCCGCCTGGGGGGACACAAGCCGGGCTGGGCGTGTGGGGCTACCCCAGGGCACCCCAGTCCTGTGGCAGGAGCCCCAGCCCCCCCACCCCCTGGCCCTTACTTGGTGACGACGGAGATCTGGACCCCGAAGACACCCGTCTGCTTGCGGGACGGCATCCTCTTCAGGCTGAACTCGCGGCTGCTGAACCTCACAGAGAGCTTGGCCTCAATCTGGGGGGACGGGTGGCCGGGTGAGCAAGGGTGGCCCCGGCCCCCCCAGCACTCCATCCCCCCATTCTCCCCCCACCTTACCCCGTTCATGGCGATGACAGTTCGCTGCCAGTCTTTGTCCTGCAGGGCCTGGGGGTCCAGCTGAAAACAAGCAGCCCCAGTGAGTCGGGGATCAGGTGGAGGGCCGAGTCCGGGACGCCGAAAGGAAAGAGGCTGGAGTGACGCTGACTCGAGCCTCGCACCCAGAGTGCTTTGGAGCCCTCCGGACCGACCCTTCTATCTTGCGGATGAGGAAACCGAGGCCCAGAAGAGTCTGCCCGTTGCTGCCCAGGGGGCTCCATCCCCCGAGGGCACAGGCTACGCTGGGTCTTATTTCAGGGCTGCTCCAAAAGCTGCCAATAACCCATGTCTGGAGCCTTGTCCCATTCCTCCCGGCCCGGCTCAGTCTCTGTGCTTTGCCAATGAGGATCGGTTGGCGTCCATGTGAGATAAGCTCGGGTGCCTGGACCGTAGCCACACCTGGGGTCTGGCAGGGTGATTGGTCCCCCCTTCCTCTTTGTAAGCCCAAGAAAAGGGGGTGTCTGAACCCAGGGAGGCTCTGTCCCCGCCTCTGCTGCAGCTCTCTGGTCTGGGCGCCTCTTGGGCACGTGTAGCCCTCTCTCAGCAGTGCCAGAGGAGCAGCACGCTGGGGCCTGGGGGGTCAAGTCGTTCTGCCTTGGCGGCTTTCCCTCTCCTTTCCCCTCATCACCCGTTCTCCCCCAGTCTTCCCCTCCTTTCTGAGTGTTTGTCCCCACTGGCAGCCGCTCAGAGGGAACTTGGGGCCCCCGTAGAGCAGATGGGGGCGGCCCTTCCCTGCCCGGTCCTAGGCTTTGCCTTCCTTCAGTCAGATTTTGGGGGGTCCCGGATCCTGGGGTGGGTCCTCTCACCCCCACCCTCCCCCGCTCCAAAGGAACCCCCCAGCCTGCCCGGCGCATTGGAGTGGCTCTGCTTTCCTTCCTGTCTGCCATCAAAGTCACTGTGGCCTGAGGAATCCTTTCAGGCGACCACATTCCTCAGCAATGTAGTCCGATCCTTGCACTCGCTGCCACAAAGGAGCTCGAGCTCGGGCCTCCCTCCTTTAGCCTGCCCGTGACCCTGCCATCCCCTCCAGCACCTGTGCTAACATCACCAAGCTAGGAGGCCGGCTGCAGGGATTAGAAGTGCCTCCCCAGGCAGAGGCTCGGTCACCCCCAGGCCTTTCCCTAGGCCTCTCCACTCACTGTCTCCTCCTGCCCCCCAAGGCTCTGCCCCAGCCGGGGAGCTCCTCACCTGCATCTGCCCTTTGCCCATCATGCGGTCCGTGGGCTCCCCGTCGTCCTTGGGAAGCTTGGCCTTGTGGTGGCACTTCTCATAGCACAGAATCCGTAAGGTCTGGGAGCCCTCCAGCTCGATCTCGAACTCCTGCCAGCCGGGAGGAGAAGCCTGGCATCGGTGACGCTGCCCTGGGCCCAGGAGAAGGGCTCGAGGGGGCATTGGCAGGCACAGGCAGCCTCTTGGGGGGAGGGGGGCAGGGTGCCGTTTGGGAGGGGCTCCCTCTGCCCCCCCACCTCATTCCAGTTGGGCTCCGTCGTGTCCCTGTAGACGCGCGTCTTGGCCTTGTTCACGAAGTAGCCGAAGGAGTCCACCTCCAGAGTGCAGTAGAGATCTGAGGGGAGCCCAGCGATCAGAGGCCCTCCCTGCTCTGCCTGGAGCCACCCGCGGGGGCCTCCAGCCCAACACTGGGACCCTGGCTGGGGCGAGAACCCCAACGAGGGCAGTGGCAGGGTGCCGAAGCACTCCACGGACGCCTCGTGACAGTCTCGGGGGAGAAGTTTTACAGAAGAGGAAACCGAGGCAGACAGACGAATGGCACCCCCCATGTGCTACTGCCCCAAGAAAGAGAACGAGGAAAGCCAGGAGGCCAGCAGAGGAGGCAACAGAAGAGGCAGGAGGGGCAGAGGAACACACTGTTCCTGGGGCCTCCCCCGGACCCAGCAGTCCAGGCTGTCCCGCTCGCCTTCGTCGATGCTGGCCTGGGAAGCCCGGGACCCCGGCGGGCCTCGAGTTGGGGGCGCGGGACGGGAGAGGCGCCCACTCCAAAGAGGAGGCGGCCTCGGCCGGCCCGACCCTGGCTGGCCACCCGCCCTGTGGCTGAGCTTTTCTACGCCTTCTCTTCGGTCTCAGAGCCAATGCTGGACCACGCACCCAAGGCGGAAGGGCCCTGGGGGCTACACGGTGGGGGTGGGTGACTCACCCAGGGTCACCTGGCCCGGAAGTGCCAGACCCGGGACCCCTCCCCCCAGGCCACTCCTCCTCCGAGTCCTCTGCTCCCCTGGGTGACTGCAGCAGCTCCTGGGGACATCCCGACCATCTTCTGGCCTGCCATCCCTGCCCAGGTACCTGGAACGGCTCTACGAGCTTCCGTGTTCCGCTACGGGAGCCCCCCTCGCGCCATCCTGGCTTCCTCCCCAATCTGGTATGGCGCCGGGCCTCCTCGGGGCGGCAGCTGCCTCGGTCTCTCCCCCTCGGCCACCAGAGTCATCGCCCCAAAGCCCAGGCCTGGCCACGCCACCCTCTACTCTCCAGGGCCGAATGCGAAATGCGCCGCTCACTGCCCAGAGCCTTCCACTCCCCGGCCCCCTCCTCCATCTGCAGGCCCGTTTTATGAGCTCTGGGTCCAGGCTAAGCAGTTCCCCCCATGTGACAGCCATCTCCCTCCTCCAAGTGTTTGCACAGGTGACCCCGTACCTGGAAGGCACGGCCTCCTCGCCCCGGTGAAGGGCAGGGGTGCCCGCATCCCCTCCGGGCCCCGGGCATGCTCGCTCTCATCCCCTGGGCACTGAGGAAGCCGCCTGGCGGGGCCCTCACTTACTCGAGCTCTGCTTGAAGCCCGTGGCCGAGTGGACGATGACGTTCAGGAACCCGTAGAGGCCGGCCGCTTCGTCATCTGGGCCAGAGAGGGGCACGGTCAGGGGGAGGGGGAGGGGGAGGGGGAGGGTCCGAGAGCGCGGGCAGCCCAGGCCCCGGCCCATCCTACCCTCCTTGTTGATGGTCAGGGGGATGTGGTGGACCGTCTGCAGCTTGACGCACGAGTTGGTCAGCATTTGAATCTCCACCGAGGTTAGCGAGAAGCTCTTAAAGCCTGGGAGGGGAGAAGGGCATGCTGGGATGCGCAGATGGAGCCACTGGACCCCCAGCCCGCATGGAGGCCGCCCGGCGTGGCCAGAGTGGGGAGCCGAGAGGGGCTGTGGCTCCAGGTGGGAGATCAGGGAGGACTTCTTGGAGGAGAGGAGGAGGCTGAACCTCTATCCCCTCATCCATCCATCCATCCATCCGTCCATTCATTCACACGGGGGCGGATGACGAGGTGGACGGGCAGATGAATGTGTGCCTGGACGGATGGCTGGATGGACCAAAGGCTTCCCTAGAACTCAGAGCTCTGGACAGAAGGCAGGGCCAGGATGGGGCGGCGCCAGCCCGGCTCGCCCTCAGAGTCCCCGTCCCTCTCTCCAGCCCCGGAAGGGCAGCGCCGCCGGCTGCTCACATTTCTTCTGCTGCTCCCGCACGTGCTCCCTCCACTCGGCGCGCTCGTAGTCGGAGGAGATGAGGAAGGTGTAGCTCTAGAACGAGACGCCCGAACCCAGCGCTGTCACCCCAGGGGGAGGGGCGCGGGGAGCTCTTGGCGCTCTGTTCCAACCCCTGATGTCCTCCCCGAGATCCCTCCTCCTCCTGGAAGTCTTCCCTATTGGGCATCCGGAGCCCGGCAGAGATGCCGGAGGGGCTGGCTGTGTCCTGCTGCTACCGTTTGGCAAATGGGGGAACCGAGGCCCACAGGGTGAAGGATGGGCCCAGGGTCACTGTGCTAGGAAGGGCCTGCAGGGGTGAGGCTTTGTGAGGACTCCCGCCCGCCCCCGGGGCCCACCTTGCCGTGGCGGTTGTGGACCCTGAAGGCCATGCTGGGCGACATGAGCAGGAGCAGAGACTCTTGTTCCGAGAGCTTCTTCTTCAGCCGCTCCAGGGCTCGGCCACCCTTGTGGGCCCTCTGCCAAGGAAAGGGGCCGGCGGGTCTGCGGGGAGTGCTCAGGGCCGGGGCGGGAGGGGGAGCAGGAAGGGGGGGGCCGGCGGGTCTGTGGGGAGTGCTCAGGGCCGGGGCAGGAGGGGGAGCAGGAAGGGGGGGGCCGGCGGGTCTGCGCAGAGTCCTCGGGGCCGGGGCGGGTGGGGGAGCAGGAAGGGGGGGGCTGGTGGGTCTGCGCAGAGTCCTCGGGGCCAGGGCGGGTGGGGGAGCAGGAAGGGGGGGGCTGGTGGGTCTGCGGGGAGTGCTCAGGGCCGGGGCGAGAGGGGGAGCAGGAAGGGGGGGCCCCAACAGGTCTGCGCAGAGTCCTCGGGGCCGGGGCGGGAGGGGGAGCAGGAAGGGGGGGGCCAGCGGGTCTGCGGGGAGTGCTCAGGGCCGGGGCGAGAGGGGGAGCAGGAAGGGGGGGCCCCAACAGGTCTGCGCAGAGTCCTCGGGGCCGGGGCGGGAGGGGGAGCAGGAAGGGGGGCCGCATGCGCTGACCTTTTCGCGTTGGATGTCGCTCTTGATCTGGGAGATCTTCGTCTTCATGGCGTCCAGCTCCTCGTCGGGCACCAGCGGGATGGCGGGTGCCGCGTCGGCCTCGTCCAGCGTCTGGAAGCTCAGGTCCGTGAGCGGGATGTACCACTTGCAGTCGTACTGCTGACTTTTGCTGGAAGGCGGAGAAGCCGGGGTCAGGGGGGACCCTGAGGGCTGGGCGGCAGCCCTGCCTGCACCCTGCGGCCAGCCAGCACTCACCCTGCCGTCTGCTTCTTGAGCTTGGCGCACAGGAAGAGGTCTGTGAAGAGGAAGACGTGCCGCAGCTTGCGCGCCCCCTCCACCAGCTCCACCATGAAGCTGTCCTTGAGGAGCTGCCGGTGCTGCTGGGGGGACGGAGCCGGTGAGGGTGGCCGCGCCGGGCCACCCGCGAGACACCCCCCCTGCCACGCCCGCCTTACCTCGCCCTTCTTGACTGTCATGGACTGCCGGCGCGGCGTGATCTCCTCGTTGATGCTGGACAGGAAGTTCTGGGAGATCCTGAGGGCGTCCTGCAGCAGGGGGTGGTCGGGGTGCCCAGCGGGCGTGTGCTTCAGCAGGTCCTGCCCAGAGGAGATCTCGGTGACACCTGGACAAGGAGGGGGCGGACCCCCCCCCCCGTGCCCTCCCCGTGCCCGCACACTCACGTGGAGCACCAGGGTACTGCGGGTCACACGGTCCACTGGCTTGTAGAGCAGAGCTGGGGACGGAGGGGCAGGAGCAGGGGGAGGGGCTCAGGAGTCTCCAGGGCGGACAGGAGCCCTGGCGGGACATCGCCTCGAGCCCCGCCAGCCCTTCCTGGGCCAGCATGGCCCGGGCGGCCCACGGTGCCCGCCAGCGTGCGGGGGTCTCGGGCAGAGCTGTTGGCTGTGGCTGCCTCTGCTTCTCCCTTTCATCTCCAGGCCAGAAGAGCAGGGCCCAGGCCTGACCCCTGCCTGACACCCACCTGACCCGACTGACCCTGGCATGACCTGTGTCTGACCCCTGCCCAACCCCTGCCTGACCCTGGCATGACCTGTGTCTGACCCCTGCCCAACCCCTGCCTGACCCTGGCCCGACCTGTGTCTGACCCCTGCCTGACCCTGGCCCGACCTGTGTCTGACCCCTGCCTGACCCTGGCCCAACCTGTGTCTGACCTCCTCCATCCCCCTCCAGCCCTGGCAGCTGCCTGCACTCACTTTCCAGAGAGTTTTTGGGTGTCGGGTCTTTGGAGCTCTTGGCGCCGCGGGCTTGCAGGTTCTGAAATGGGAAAGGCCGAAGCCGAGCAGATCAGGCCCAGCACAGGGTGGTGCCCGGGGGCGGGGGGGGGGGTAGGAGGGGGCTGAGCCGCAGCCGGCAGCTACCTCAGAGATCTCGGCGAACTGTGCGTTGGCCTGGCAGCACTTGTCGGCCATCTCGATGGCGGCCTCGTAGTTGTCCACGAAGGCCCGGTAAACCCCGAGCTGGCTGGCCTGCAGGTGGCAGAGTGGGTGAGGCACCCCCGAGGCGGTTGTCTCCACCTCAGACCGCCCTCCGGGGGAGCTTCCCTGATGGGGGACCAGAGAGGGGGCTCCCGGCACACCCCACAAAGCCAGGGCGGCCCTGGGGCCCCGTCCACACGGGCCCACATGCCCGCAGGCTCCCTTGGCGAGGCCCCCAGGCTGCTCTGGGGAGGGCCCTGCCCCGTGCCGGGGGGCACCCACTCTGGCCACGAGGATTGGCCACCACGGCACCGCCCTGGAAAGTGGCCCAGAGGGGCCTCCCAGCGGCAAAGGAAGCCGACTGGCCGGAGAGGGAGACGAGAAGGCACGGGGAGCTCGGCAGCCACGGGACGTGTGTGGGGGACGCCCAGGAGAGGGAAGACAGGGAGACACAGAGACAGACGGATGAACAGATCTGGGGGGAGCCCAAAGCAGCTTCAGTGCCCTCAAGGAGGCCCCACTGGAGCGTGTCTGGGCTCGCCAGTCCTGCGCCAATCTCGGCTTCTGTTCTCAGGCTAGAGCCATGAAGGCAGCGGGCACTGGGCAGCGGGCAGCGGGCACGCTCACCAGCTTCTGGAAGAGGTCGCCCACACGCTGCTGCTGACTCCAGCAGTCCACGCGGGGGCCCAGCCCGTCGTAGAACTCCTTGTGGATCTCGTAGAGCTCTGGCACCTTGAAGAAGATGGTGTCGATCTGCTGCCCGCTCAGCACCGGCTGCGACGTGGTGGCGGCCGCCTTCAGAGGCTTCATGGGCTGCAGGGCCACAAGGGCGGTGCTCAGGCCCCTGACCAGCCTCACCAGCCTCCTGGGGACTCTGAGGGGTTGCAGTGCCCAGGGTCTGCCCCCGTGCCCAGGTGCCCGTGTTGCCCCCATGCCCAGGTGCCCACACTACCCCCATTCCCAAGTGCCCGCACTACCCCATGCCCAGGTGCCCGCACTACCCCCATGCCCAGGTGCCCGCACTACCCCATTCCCAAGTACCTGCACTACCCCATGCTCAGGTGCCTGCACTACCCCATTCCCAAGTGCCCACACTACCCCCATGCCCAGGTGCCCGCACTACCCCATGCCCAGGTGCCCACACTGCCCCCGTGCCCAGGTGCCCGCACTACCCCCGTGCCCAGGTGCCCGCACTACCCCATGCCCAGGTGCCCACACTGCCCCCGTGCCCAGGTGCCCGCACTACCCCCGTGCCCAGGTGCCCGCACTACCCCATTCCCAAGTGCCCACACTGCCCCCATCCCCAGGTGCCCGCACTGCCCCCGTGCCCAGGTGCCCGCACTACCCCCGTGCCCAGGTGCCCACACTGCCCCCGTGCCCAGGTGCCCGCACTACCCCATGCCCAGGTGCCCGCATGGCCCCCGCCCTGGCCGTCCCACCAGCAGCAGAGCCTCCAGGTGGCCCAGGTAGGTCTTCTCACTGTCCAGGATGGCCGACAGCACCCACCGCCTCATCTCCAGGCCCTTCTCTGCGTCCGGCTCGCTCTGCAGGAGAGATGGACGTGCGGAGACGCCGCTCAGCTGCGAGCACCTGGTACAAGTGGGCGGGCCGCCCCTCCCCCCTGGCCGGTGCTCTCACGGTCCCCAGACTTCCTGGGCTCGCCCGGCCCTCAGCACAGTCCTGGGCACACCGGCCGCTCCTCCTCTCTGAGACGGCCCCCCCAGACCCTCTCCCCCTCCCTCCCCTGAGGGTGGGCTCGAGTCTGCAGACGGCGACGCCCCCTGGCACGGAGGCCCCCGGAGGCGGGCGGGAAGCCCCGAGTTCCAATCCTCCAATCTCCGTTCCCTCCGCCGCACAGGAGCCACCCACCGTGCCCGAGGCTGGGCTGCCCCTGCTCTGGCCGCCGAGCCGGGGCGAGCACGAGGGTGAGTCGTCAATGTACGGCATTCGAGGCTCCTGCCAGCGCCGCTGCTGCTCCGCGTGGTCGGCGTCATAGGCATAGCCCGGCGGCGTGCCGAAGGACGTGTCTGTGGGCAGAGAAGGAGCAGCTCAGGGGGGCGTCTGTGCCCTCCTCCCCCCACGGGCACCCCCTCAGGGCTGGTTGCAGCCCCCCAACTCCTGCAATGGGCAACAATGACTGTGGTGCCTGAGGGGGACTCGGAGGGAGGTGGGGGGAGCCCAGGGAGAAGCAGAGAGGGTGTTGGGATGCCCCGTCCTCTCTGCCTCGGCCCTCCCCACCTTCTCCTTGCTCCCCAATGGGGCCTCCCTGCAGGACAGGAGAGGAAGCTGAGGACCCCCCAGCTGTGTGACCCTGGGCCAGTCACTTCCCCCAGCAGCCCCTTCAGCTCCGGCTGGAGAGCACCGAAGCCTGCCGGCAAGGTGGGGCCTCCCCACAGGGGTCAGCCTGGCCTCTCGGGCCCCCAGGGGGGAGGAAGGAGGCCCGTCCACTTGTCCAGCCTCGCTCCCCAACGGCCCAACTACGGCCCAGTGACCAGAGCAGGGACCTCCGGCCGGCTGTCCATCCATCTGCTCTGACCATCGTCTCCCCCTCTTGGCCGCGAATCCCTGGGCCGGACAGGAGCAGCGCATCCCCCGGCAGGCTTTCTGGGCGTCCTCGTCCCGGCTACCAGAGGAAGGCGAGCGGGCTGGCCAGGGCTCTGCAATGCAGGGCACGTGGAAGGAGCTGGCCGAGGGGGCTCAGTCCTGGAGTCAGGAAGACCTGAGTTCAAATCCAACCTCAGATGCTTCCTAGTTGTAGCTCCTGCCAGCCCACCTCAGTTTCCACATCTGTAAAATGGTCACATGCCTCCCAGGACAGCATCTAGGGAGATCTTCACGGTCAAGAGCCCGGCCTAAGGAACACGAGGGCAGCCCCCGGTCAGCACTTCCTCTTACAGACGGCCGCGGCAGCCTCAGACCTCTCTCCATCGGGACGCCAGACGCCGGGTGGAGTATGGAAAGCCTGCGGCTCCAGAGGGCCCAAGAGAGCAGTGGAACCTCCTCGGGGCACCTTTGGTCTCTGGACGTCGGAGATCCTGGCTGGGGCCGTCTGTGGCCAGGAGATGCCACGGTCCCTCCCGCCGGACGGGTCCCCGCTCAGTCATCTTGGTCACGTCTGGCTCTCTGGGACCTCATTCGGGGTTTTCCTGGCAAAGATCCTGGAGGAGTCCATCCCTTCTTCTCCAGCCCGCTTTACAGATGAGAACACTGAGGCCCACAGGGTCAAGTGACTCGATCACGGTCACACGGCTAGCAAGGGCCAGAGGCCACATTTGAACTCGGGCCTTCTTGACTCCAGGCCCCGGACTCTGCTGCCCGGTGCCACCAGCTGCCTCTAGCAAGGTGGGCCGCACCTGGGCTCTCCAGAGCCAAGATCCAGGCAGGTAGTCTCTGGGCTTGGAGGCTGGCCTGGAGGTCTCAACAGAGTCCCCACATCCCTGGGCAGCGTGCCACGAGGGGAGGCTCCGGCTCTCCCACGGTCCCATTGCCCAGAGCTGTCTGGGGGGTTGAGCAGAGCAGCTCTCCAAAGGCCTCAGGGCAGGCGAGGCCACTTCTTAGAGCTGGACCCTGGCTTTCGAATCAAACTCGTCATCTTTTCCCCCAAAGCTCATCCGGGCATGAGCCACCCACACAACTCTCCACCAACGTCCTCCCAGTTCCTCAGGCTCCAATCAAGGAGTCATCCTGGCCTCCTCCATCTCTCAACCCCCACAATCCAATATGGTGCCAAGGGCTAGATCTGCCTCTGGCTGATCTCTGCACCACCTCTGGTCCTCTTCTGGTCAGTCTCCTCTTCTGGTCAGTCTCCTCTTCTGGTCAGTTTCCTCTCCCACCTCTGGTCCATTTCACCTCTGGTCTTCTGGTCAGTCTCCTCTCCTGGTCAGTGTCTCCTCTCCTGGTCAGTGTCTCCCCTCCTGGTCAGTTCTCCCCTCCTGGTCAGTGTCTCCCCTCCTGGTCAGTGTCTCCCCTCCTGGTCAGTGTCTCCCCTCCTGGTCAGTGTCTCCCCTCCTGGTCAGTGTCTCCTCTTCTGGTCAGTCTCCTCTTCTGGTCAGTCTCCTCTCCTGGTCAGTGTCTCCTCTTCTGGTCAATGTCTCCTCTTCTGGTCAGTTTCCTCTCCTGGTCAATGTCTCCTCTCCTGGTCAGTGTCTCCTCTCCTGGTCAGTGTCTCCTCTTCTGGTCAGTTTCCTCTTCTGGTCAATGTCTCCTCTTCTGGTCAGTTTCCTCTCCCACCTCTGGTCCATTTCACCTCTGCTTCTCCAGCATCTGAGCCCTTCTCTTCTCTGACACAAGCTACTTCTCTGGTGCAGACCCTCATCTCTGACCCGAGGGTGTGCCTGCCTCTGTCTCTCCCCTCCGGGTCATCCTCCATTCAGCCACTGAAGTGATCTCCCTAAATTTGTCCAGGTTTGATTGCGTCACCCTTCCCTCACTCTATAAACTGCAGTGCCTCCCTAGGGCCTCCAGGAGCAAAGACAAAATGTCCTGCTTGGCATCCAAAGCCCTCTATTAGCCAGCTCCCTCCTCCCTGCGGAAGCCACGGTGACAAACGAGGGTGGGTGGCAGAAGGCCGATGGCGGAGCCCTGATTGGTGACTCCCCAGAGGCCGGGCGCAGGGCCTGAGGAAAGCCGGGGGCATGTGAACGTGGTGGAGCAACCACTTCCCTGGCCTGCCTCGGTTTCCCCACGGCACCTCCTTCCTGGGCTGGCCTCAAAAGCCCCTGCTGCACCCTAAGCACGAGAGACGCGAAGGCCGCAGGGAGATCTGGGGTCTGGGTGGAGCACAAGCTCGAGGAGGCCAGGCCTTCTGGGAAGGGGAATCCCGCTGGCCTCGGCCCTCCCCAGGCCTCCCTGCGGTCCTGGGCTCCACTCGGATGCCAGAGGGCCTGCTGGAGAGCGTCCTGGGCGGCGAGGGCCGGCCCCGCGCCTGCCTCCCGGCCTTCCTCCGAGCAGGAAGCGGCCTCAAGGCCTGGGGACGGGGGGCCTCCTCCTCCTGAGGGCCAGGATCTGGCTAGTCCGGCCGGGCGCAGGGGATCCCCGGCGGGCACTGCCCGGGCCTCCCCCACTCTTCCCAGAGACCAGATGGCTGGTGACAGGGCGGCACCCAACCCATCGTAAAGAGCTGGCCCGGCTCCAGGCTCCGCGAAGGGCTTTCATCTCTCAGTTTTCCCACCAGTGAAATGGGATAACGATCTGAACCAGTGCCGGGGTGCCCCTGCCCAGGCCCGGGGGCCTCCTGCTCACCCACCGACCCTGGCTCTGCCAAGGAGGCTGTGCCTTTGGCTCCGGCTGGCAGGTGGGCGGGCGGCCGGGTGCACCTCTCCAGGCACAGCCTGGCTTCCGGCCTCTCCCCAGACTACGGGCAGCCTCTGCGGGGCGCCCTTCCTGCCTCTGTCCTGGAAGCTGCACCCGGCCAGGCCCACGCAGGATCCGCACCCAGGCCCGGCCGAATGGCGGCTCCTGAGAAGCCCCCCTCAGGCGCCCGGCCCCAGGCTTTGGAGCCCTGACTTCAGAGGCCCTCCGACCCCAGTGGCTCTGGGCCTTGCTCGTGCCCATTTTCAGGAAGGGCAAAGGGAGTCCAAACTGGAGCGCGAGTCAGCCTTCCGGGGGCCTCAGGAGGTGTGTGCTCTGCACCCCGTGGGGTAATGCGGGTCCAAGGGCCGGCAGCGTCACCCCGAAGGCCCTGCGTGGCACGCGCTGGTGGGGGAGCCCAGCCATCTGCTTTTGAACCCTGGCTGGGCTGTGGGGAAGTGTCTCAGGCTGGACTGGAACCCAGGACTGCTCGGCTCCATCCACTGTGCCACACCCACCCACCATGTTTACTGTCTGGGATATCTGATTAAAAGAATTTGGAGACACCTCTAGGGTCGCGGTGGTGAACCTATGGCACACGTGCCGGGGGGGGGGGGGGGGGCTTGCGGCCCTCTGTGAGGAATGCAGGGCTGGGCAGCTCCCCTCCCCCTCTCCGCATGCCTGAGGACATCACTGGCCCGGGGGAGAGGGAGCCGCTGGAGGTTCCACAGCAGGGAGGGGGTGACGCGATCAAGCCCGTCGCTTCAGAGGCTGAACGGAGGCAGGCCGAGGCGGGAGCTGGAGGTGGGCAGTCATCATCCAGGCACGCGGCGGGCTAGGCTCGCCCCTCCGCGAACCCCCAGGTCCCACCAGGCTCCGTCTCCATCCCCGGCACCAGGCCCCTGAGGGCCATGAACGGATGCTGGCCGAGCCGGGTCTGCACTGCCCGCTCTGAACAGTGCAATGGGAGCCCCGGCACAGCCAGACCGCCAGGGAAACCGAGGCACCCGCAGAGATGGTGCATGGAGCCCTGAGGTGGGGGGCAGCAGCACAGGATGGGCGACTCACCCCATGTCATGTGGGGGGGTGGCCAAATGAAGAGGCAGAATCTGAACCCAGGCCCACGAGCTGTACACAGCATCTTCCTGCATCTTCCCCAAGCAGGAGGTTTGGGTCAGAGTGTGTCAGGCAAGTGGTGGCCAGCAGGGGTGACTGAGGGGGCCTGAGGAGATGACCACAGCCTACTGGGCCAGGGAGATGGAGAGAGACAGAGACGGGGAGAGACAGAGAGAAAGAGACAGAGACGGGGAGAGACAGAGACAGAGAGAGAGAGAGACGGGAAGAGACAGAGACGGAGATGGAGAGAGACAGACGGGGAGAGACAGAGAGATGGAGAGAGAGATGAGGAGAGACAGAGATGGGGAGAGACAGACGGGGAGAGAGAGAGACAGAGACAGAGACAGAGACGGAGAGAGACAGAGATGGGGAGAGACAGAGACAGAGACGGAGAGAGACAGAGATGGGGAGAGACAGAGGGGGATACAAGGCACTGGGGGGGCAGCCTCTCCAGGGTGGGGGCCGGGTCCGCAGCGACCTGAAGCCCTTCCTGGGCAGGCGCCTCCAGGGCCAGGGAAGGCTGCCGGGCAGGGGCAGGGAGGGGCTTCGGGCCCTGGGTACCAACTGTGGCTCGGCCTCGGCCTCTGGCTCCCTCCTGATGCCAGGCTGAACCCAGCGCAGAGGTCAGGCGGTACCCACGGAGTCTCCAAGGTCCGGCCGATGGCCCGGGCGCTGCCCTCCCTGCCAGTTCTTTGGCGGGGCCGCGGGGCCATCTGGGAAGGGGCCTCCCCCGGAGGACGTCCCTCCCTGGAGGGGTGCCCCCGGGGCCAAGGGGACCCTGGCTGGGCTGTGGGCACCTGGATGAGCCCCTGAAGGTGGGCCTGCCCCGAGACCCTCAGAACGCGGACACAAAGGAGGGGGACGCGGAGCCCTCGGGGCCCACCTTCCTGGGCACTCTCCTTCCTCCTTTCTGCTGACTCGGAAGTCAAGGAGACCCGAGTTCAAATCTAGCCTCAGACTGGGAAATCACTCCACATCTGTCTGCCTTGGTTTCCTCATCTGCAAAACAGGGCTAACAACAGTCTCTCCGGGCAGGGTTGGATCCCCCACGTGAGGGCCGTCCCGGAGCCGAGGGGGGCAAGTCTCCAGCCACACGCATGCCCGTGGCCTCTCCCAAGTCATTCTCGGTGGCCCGGGCATGTGTCCCGCCATGGGCACTGCCAACCTCCCGTGTGCCCAGCAGCACGAGCCCAGGCCCAGTGGGTGGGCACACGGCTCCCTGTCCCGAGTGTGCGCTCCGCCCTCCCATGCCCACAGCCGCCGCCACCCACCTGGGTCTCCAGGGAACGCGGCGTCCTGGGCCCGGGCAGGCTCGTCCCCGGTGCCGCCACCTCCTGCGGGCCAGATCTGGCCGGTCCTGCGGACGCCCACGATGGTGGCTTCGGCCACGACCACCTGGCCCGGCCGGGGCCGCCTCTGGGCCTGGGGCGTCGGGGGGCTGCTGCTGCTGTCCAGGGACTGCTGGGAGTTCTGGGAGGGGGAGCGGCTCTTGGGGGCCCCGGCGCCCGGGCTGGGGGACGCGCGGCTGGAGGAGCCGTCGCCGTCCTCGTCGTCGTCCTCGTCGTCGTCCTCGCTGGAGGTCAGGTTCTCGTTGGAGCTGCAGTCCGGGGTGTAGCCGCCCCCACCGAGCTCCTCGAAGCTGCGGGGGGAGGAGGCACCGCGGGGCCACGTCAGGGGCTTGTCCTGCTCCCGCCAGGCCGCGGGGCCCCCGACGTAGACGCTCTGGTAGGGCTGGAGGTCGGCGGGCGGCCGGGCGCTGAGCAGGTTGTCCCTCAGGAAGCGGGGGTTCAGCTCAGCGTCCTCGTAGTCGGTGGCCGCGGCCGGGCCCGCCTTGCGGCGCTCCTGCTGCATGGCCTGGCTGCCCAGGCTGCTGATGCGCTCGGACACGTCCCTGTCGTTGACCTTCACCAGGCCCCGCTCGTGGTGGTACTCCACGTTCACATAGAAGGGCTTCTCCTCCCCAGCCCGGGCACGCTCGAAGGTGGACCTGAGAGCGGCCACGCTGGGCGGCTGGCCCCGGCCTCCGCTTCGAGGGGGCGGCTGCGGCTGCGGGGAGCCCTCGGCGTCCTGGGGCTTCCTGTCTGCCGGGCCGGGGTCGGGGCAGCCCCAGCGCCGCTGGTCATAGCTCTTGCGCTCCTTGGCCAGCAGCGTCTGCAGGTAGATCATCCGGAAGCGCTCCTGGTTCACCTCCACCTCCAGCCTCCGGATGGATGCCTGGCAGCGCCTCAGCTCCTGCTCGATGGCGCTCACCGAGCCCAGCTCCATCCGGGGAGGCTCCGAGGCTGGGAACTGTGCCCGCCACGCCTCGGCGAAGCCCACGGGGTCCACCATGGCCGCGGGAGGCAGGCCGGGGCAGGATGGGCTCAGAGGCCTCCTGGGGGCCCCCCCAAACCCCGGGCCGCAGGCCAGACCCCCATGGCCCCGCCCTGCCCAGGGAACAATGCCCCCGGCTGGGAGCCGGCGGGGGAGGGGCGAGGAGGGCCCTGAGCGAGCCTAGCTGGGGATGAAGAGCACAGGCTTCCACGGGCTGAGCAGCAGAGGAGGATGCCCTGGGAGGGGGAGGGGACCTGGGGGGAGGGCTGCTGCTGCTGCTGCTGCTGCTGCTGCTGCTGCGCTGCCACCACCGACAGGGCAGGCCGATGCTGCTCCTCTTCCTCTTCCTCCTCCTCCTCCTCCAACCTGGGGCTGCAGGCTGGATCCGGCTCGGCTCCCAGCTAGGGCTCCCTGCCTGGACCTCCCTCCCGGCCTCTCCTTCCCTGGTCCCCGCCCCAACCTCTCCTGCCCCATTCAGCTCTGCCTGCCTCCAGCACAGGAAGGGGCAGGGCCATGGCAGGGCGGGGCGGGGCTCTTAAAGGAGCCTCCATGCTGCCTCTCCTGCGACCACCTCCTCTACCCTTCCCTGGTGCTTATAGCGCCTCAGACTCCCTGCCGCTCTCGGGAAGATCTGAGTGCAAATCTTGTCAAAGCATGTGTGACCATGTCTCTGCCTGTTCTCTCTACTGTAAAGCAAGAGTGGGATGGCATCCCGGGCCGTGCCCTCCCGAAGGCAGGTTTTCTTCTTTTCATCCAGCCCCTCCTGGAGCAGAAGACAAATGGAGGCCCGGCGGGCACACTCTAATGCCCTGCCTCCTGCCCCCCCTGCTCCCCAGTGGCCTCCACTCTCCACCGTCCCAGGGGTTTCTGGGCAGAGACCCAGGGACCCTTCTCCAGCTCCTTTTACAGATGAGGAAACTGAGGCAGGGCACAACAACCGGCTCTTGCTCTTGTCCAAGCCGCCAGTCCAGGGGGCCCAGTGCCCTGACCTGGGCTTTGCCGGGGGAGGGGAGGCAGTGAGCCAAGCTAGATGGGGCCTCTGTGGCACCCAGCCGCAGGCCTGAGCCACCTCTGGCGGGAAGGTGCGTCATCCGGTGCCAACCGCCCCCTCTGAGCACCTCCAGCGGGGCAGGCGTGGGCAGCCTCAATTTTTCCCAGAATCCTCCCTCCTGGTGGTGCAGAGGCCGCCCATTCCTTCCCCTTTGGGTGCCCCTTCCGCACCCTTTCCCTCCTCCCAGAGGAGCCAGGGAGGCCCCTCGGCACTCAGGTGGGGTGGAAGCCCCCTCGGGTGCCCCTGCTTAGCCCCTCCCACCATGAGGCCCGGAGGCTCCCCCTCCTGATTCATGGTCAGCCCCGAGGAGGAAGAGGAGGCCACAGAGCAGAGGGAGGCCTGCCAGGGGCCGAATCATTCTCTCCTGAGAGCCTGCTTGGTCTCCAGTGCGAGTCCTCCTCGGCCATCAGGTCCCTGGAGGAAGGCCTCTGACCCTGCCTCCCATGAGGGGGCCTCACCCTGGCACGGCTCGAGAGCGCTCCCTTCTGGCCAGGCACTCCAGTTCGCACGTGCCTCTGGGCTCTCCCTGCTGCCCAGTCCACCTTGGCCCACTGAGAGACAGGGTGCCATCTCCCACCTCCAAGCCTTTGCCCACCAGAAGCCTGGTCTCCCTTTGCCAGAGCTGGCTCGCTAAGCTCTGTGCCCGGGGGAGGCATCTAGGTGCCAGCCTGTGCCATGGGAGCCCCCAGGCTTTCTTCCTTCTGAGCCTGGCTGGTAGGGAGGCGCCCCCACCCCCAGGATGCTGGAGGCCAGGGTGGACCTGTAGGTGGGGCTCAGGGGCGGGGCCGACCACTGGCAGGCCACGCCTCTGCTCCTGGCTGCCGGTGCCCCGCCCGCAGGGCTGAGTGTACACAGGGAGGCCCCGCCCCTTCCCTCTTCCCGACCAATCAGACTGCCCCCCGGTCCTCCTGGCGCGGCAGCAGCGTCCCCCAGTCAGTTTGACTAGAGGCGGCCCCGGGCTCCCCTCCCCATGGAACAGGCCTCCCTGCTCCCTCCCCCGCACAGCCAGGAAGCCTGGCCCCCTCGGGAGAGCAGCGTCAGCTGGGTGACCCTGGACGAGTCATTTCACCCCCTGCAAAATGCGGACCAGACGCCGCGGGGGCAGTGCGTGCACTCGGCGCGGACAAAGCTCCACAGGCCACCGGGCGCGGGGGAGGAGACGCTTTAATGGCGCCGAAGGGGAGGCGGGGAGGCGGGGTGGGGGAGGGGCGAGCCGCAGGGGCTCCTGGGAGGTCGCCGAGGAGGGAGGAGGGCGCGGCTGAGGGGCGTCCGCGCAGGAGAGGCTCCGCCCACAGCATTGCAGCAGCCTAGCAGCATTGCAGGCGGCCCGGGCTCCCCGCTTCCCGGCCCGCCGCGGCGCTCGCCTCCATTCCTGGAAGCAAAGGTGGAAAAAGCGGCCTGGGCTGGAGCCCCGCCTCGGAGCTGCCCGGAGGGGGGAGGGGCCTGGGAAGCTTCCCCCCTCCCTCCCTCCCTCCCCCCTCCTTCCTTCCTTCCTTCCTTCCTTCCTTCCTTCCTTCCCTCCTTCCTTTCTTCCTTCCTTCCTTCCTTCCTTCCTTCCTTCCTTCCTTCCTTCCTTCCTTCCTTCCTTCCTTCCTTCCTTCCTTCCTTCCTTCCCTCCCTCCTTCCTTCCTTCCCTCCCTCCTTCCTTCCTTCCTTCCTTCCTTCCTTCCTTCCTTCCTTCCCTCCTTCCTTCCTTCCTTCCTTCCTTCCTTCCTTCCTTCCTTCCTTCCTTCCCTCCTTCCTTCCTTCCTTCCCTCCTTCCCTCCTTCCTTCCTCCTTCCTTCCTTCCTTTCTTCCTTCCTTCCTTCCTTCCTTCCTTCCTTCCTTCCTTCCTTCCCTCCTTCCTTCCTTCCTTCCTTCCTTCCTTCCTTCCTTCCTTCCTTCCTTCCTTCCCTCCCTCCTTCCTTCCTTCCTTCCTTCCTTCCTTCCTTCCTTCCTTCCTTCCTTCCTTCCTTCCCTCCTTCCTTCCTTCCTTCCTTCCTTCCTTCCTTCCTTCCTTCCTTCCTTCCTTCCTTCCTTCCTTCCTTCCTTCCTTCCTTCCTTCCTTCCCTCCTTCCTTCCTTCCTTCCCTCCTTCCCTCCTTCCTTCCTCCTTCCTTCCTTCCTTTCTTCCTTCCTTCCTTCCTTCCTTCCTTCCTTCCTTCCTTCCTTCCTTCCTTCCTTCCTTCCTTCCTTCCCTCCTTCCTTCCTTCCTTCCCTCCTTCCTTCCTTCCTTCCCTCCTTCCCTCCTTCCTTCCTCCTTCCTTCCTTCCCTCCTTCCTTCCTTCCTTCCTTCCTTCCTTCCTTCCTTCCTTCCTTCCCTCCTTCCTTCCTTCCTTCCTTCCTTCCTTCCTTCCTTCCTTCCCTCCTTCCCTCCTTCCTTCCTCCTTCCTTCCCTCCTTCCTTCCTTCCTTCCTTCCTTCCTTCCTTCCTTCCTTCCTTCCTTCCTTCCCTCCTTCCTTCCTTCCTTCCCTCCTTCCTTCCTTCCTTCCTTCCTTCCTTCCTTCCCTCCTTCCTTCCTTCCTTCCTCCCTCCCTCCCTCCCTCCCTCCCTCCCTCCCTCCCTCCCTCCCTCCCTCCCTCCCTCCTTCCTTCCTTCCTTCCTTCCTTCCTTCCTTCCTTCCTTCCTTCCTTCCTTCCTTCCTTCCTTCCCTCCCTCCCTCCCTCCCTCCCTCCCTCCCTCCCTTCCTTCCTTCCTTCCTTCCTCCCTCCCTCCCTCCCTCCCTCCCTTCCTTCCCTCTTTCCTTCCCCAGGAGGCCCCAGGTCAGGCCCTCACTACCCCCTTATTGCTTGGGCAGGACCCACAGAGTAGAGATGGAGTCTGGAATAGCCGGGGCCGCCCCAAGTGGTGGCCCAGCAGGGCACCAGGGCAGATGGGGAGGTTCTGAAGAAGATCTGGGGGTCTTGGTGGGCTCTGAGCTCAGGCCAGGTCCAGAGGGGTCTGCAGACACGTACGCATGACGATGGCAGCGCCGGCTCCAATCTGGCAGTGGCGGCCATCTTTCCTCTCCAGCTCCTGGAGCACAGACTGCTCAAAGGCCAGGGCGGCCACTCGAGTGAAAAAGGCCTTGACGTTCTCCCCTGCGCAGGCACGGGTGGAGTGACCAGTGGGGCCCATAGGATTCGCACCCACCACCCGAGCTCTCCATCGAGGGAGACGCTCCTGGCCTGAGCCCAGCCCCAGGGGCCTCCCGTCCTCCATCATTTCCCGACACCAGGCCTCTGTCCCCTGCCCAGCACGTTGCTCCCCGCCCCCCTCAGCTTCCTGGCCCACAGTGGAGGCCCTCGGTGGGTGGCAGGCACAGGCATGGGGCCCATTGACTCGGGTCTACAAGGATTGGCGCCGGGCGCGCATGCTACGGATCCAGAAACCGAGGCACGAGAGCCGGCATCTCACCGGTCTTGGCCGACACCGACCAGTACTCGGCCCGCATCTCCTTGGCCAGGCGGATGGCGTCCATCTCGGTCTGCTCGCAGGCGGCACCTGACTGGGGGAGCGAAAGGGGCCGGCCCTGGACCCGGGTTCGAATCCCAGATCTGCCCCTTGCTGGGACTCCAGGATGACCCCGCCCGGCCACCCCCCTCCCCCGCTGACCCCCGGTGGCTCACCAGCAGGTCCTTCTTGGTCCCCACTAGGAAGACAAAGCTGGATCCCGGCTCGTTCTCCCTCTGGGCCTCTGCCAGCCACTGCCTGGTACCAGGGACAGGGGAGCTAGCCGGGCCCAGCCAGGAGGCCCGTGGCCCGCAGAGACCCCCCGCGCGCCGGGCACTCACCTGGTGTGGCCCAGGGTCTCGACATCCGCCAGGTCAAACGTGGTGATGATCACTGCCCGGGCACCAGAGGGGGAGCTCGAGGGAGGCCGAGGCCCTGCCCCTGCCCGTGCCCGTGCCTGCCCTGCCCGCCCTGCCCACTCTGCCCATGCCCCTGCCCGCCTCCAGCCTTAGGTCCTTGGGCCGAGGTGTGCCCTCCGTGCCAGGCTCACCGTGGGCACCCCGGTAGTAGGCCGAGGCGATGCACTTGAATTTCTCCTGGCCGGCCGTGTCCCAGCTGTGGGGAGACGAGGCGTGCCTGGGTGGGGAGGGGCTGCGTGGGCACCTCCCCTCCCCTTCCCTGCACCGCCCACTCACATCTGGAGGCTGAAGGGGACCCCCGAGACCTCGAACCTCTCCATCTCGAAGTCCACCCCGATGGTGGCCTTGTAGTCACGGTCAAACACATCTTTGCAGAACCTGGGGGTGAGCCCGGGCTTCGAGCTGCCTGGCACGGTGCCAGCAGCGGGCACCGAGGGGGACTGGCCTCCACACCCACGTGGATATAGGCCACGTCCGGGCCCTTCCCTCCTGGACCCCGTCCC
This sequence comes from Monodelphis domestica, assembly GCF_027887165.1. Classification (NCBI taxonomy): domain Eukaryota; kingdom Metazoa; phylum Chordata; class Mammalia; order Didelphimorphia; family Didelphidae; genus Monodelphis; species Monodelphis domestica. The sequence continues at coordinate 953,397 of NC_077229.1, forward strand.
CTCCCCCTGTCCAGGGAGTCCCGCCCCACTTAGGGTGGCCCGAGGGTCTGGGAGATCTCCCCGCCTCTGCTCCCTGCCACGGCTGACCTCTCCCGTGCTTGGGGGCCACTTGGCCCCCCCAGATCTGTTTCAGAAAGGCCACCATGGGACACGCCTCTCCCTTCTGGTCTCCGGAAGTGACCGAGGAGGGAGAAATGACCTGGGGGTCGGGCTGAGGACAAAGGCTAAGGAGGAGGGAGGCCAGTCCCGAGCCATTGGGCCAGGGTGAAGCCAAGCCCAGCCCCGAGGGGCTGAGAGCACAGGGGGCAGAAGGGGGGTCTGAAGTGCCCCAGAAGGCTGGAGGGGCCCGGCCAGGTGGCTCAGTGGACAGAGAGCCAGACTTGAAGAAGGGAGGGCCTGGGTCAAATTTGCCCTCAGACCTCTAACTGCATGACCCTGGGCAAGTCACTTCACCCATGCGTCTGCTTCGGAACCAGAACACAGCCCCTTGGGGGTACCGGATGGGAGAGGGGAGCCGACGGGGCAGGAAGCCCCAGCAGCGTGAATGGGGCCCCGGCCCTGGCAGCTCACCCTCTGCCCAGGCCGGTGGGGCAGCCGGGAGAGATACCTGTTGATGAGGCTGGTCTTGCCGACGTAGAGGTCTCCCAGGACCACCACCTTGGACACCTTCAGCCTGGGGGCACGGCGAGAGCCCGGTGAGAAGGTGGCCGGCCAGCCCACCATCCCGCCGCCATCTGCCCCTGCCCTGGAGCTGGATGGCTCCTCTGCCCACCAGGAGCCCCCGACGCAGGCCCTGCTGTGTGCCAGGAACTCCCTCAAGGAGCTCCCAGGGCGGGCGAGGGGGAGCTGCAAACAAGCTACAGAGGACAGCTGGGGAAACTGAGGAAGGCTTCCTGGAGAGGAACTTGAAGAATGCCGGAGAGGAGGAGGGAGAAGCTGCTTCTGGTCGCAAAGGTGGTGGAGTAAGGAATGCTCTGAGCACACCCAAACCCGCCTCCCACCAGCCAAAGAAGCGGACCGCGACCACCGCACGGCAACGTGGGAGCGGAGCAGAGTGCTGAGGAGCGGCCCGGGGAGCCCTCGGCAGACGCCCAGGGAGCTGGCATCTGGCTCGATGCAGTGCACACAGCACCCGGGGAAGCCCCAGGAGCACGGCCGAGCCTCACCATGCAGGCACAGCCTGGCTCTGGAAAGCAGCAGGGCCGACCAAGATGCAGACTCTGGAGAGGACAGGGATGCCGCGATGGAGATGTGAAGCTGGCAGAACAGAGCAGACTAAGGGGAGCATTCCTGGCGTGGGGGATGGCCAGAGAGAATGCCCCAGGCCAGGGTCACGGACCCAAAAGTGCATGGCAGGGAGTAAGATAGGCCAAATGGAGCATTTTACATTTGCACCTGAGGGAAATAGGGAGCCACAGAATTCATTAGGACATGCTCAGATCCAGGCTTGGGAAAATGCTGCCTTTCACCTCTGAGGAGAGGACAGACTGGAGGGGAGATCTGTAGGCAGAGCTCCGCCCCAGCACTGCTGCCATGGTTCAGGATTCGGGGAATTAGGGTCTTTACTAGGGAGCAGCAAGGGTCAGAGGAGAGAAGGGGGCTCCACTCTAAGTGAGATGGTGCAGGAGTGAAACTGACCAGGGATGCTTACAGAGGTGAAACTGACCAGAGATGCTTACAGAGGTGAAACTGACCAGAGATGATTCCAGAGGCGAAACTGACCAGAGCTGCTTACAGAGGTGAAACTGACCAGAGATGATTCCAGAGGCTTTCACCTAGAGATTCGGGCTGCTTTTCCTTAGTGGCTCACACTCTGAATTCCCTGTCCTGTCTTGCTGTCTGGCTGCCTTGCCTGCTCTGCTTCTCTGCTGATCTGTTTTATCCACTGCAGTTCCTGGCGATCCTGAACCATCTGGCATCTGATTGTGAGACCAGGCCTGGGTCCTTTGGGATCTAGACCTCCCCTGGGCTCTATGAGGCTCACACAGACCCTTTCCTTAAACCCAGCTGGGGGGGGGGGTTAGTTTAGCCAAGATCAGGGACTGGGGGTTTGGGCAGTTAGGGAGGATTAGAGTAGGGGAAAGTCACTGAAGAAATCTCTGAAGAGATAGTAGATCCTGGGGTGCAGTGAACCTTCCATGACCTCATGGACTAGAGTTCCTCTTCCCAGGTGTTTGTGACATACTGTTCCTGCTGAGTCCGCCAAAACATAGAAATCTCAGTTAGAGGCTGCATAAACAGATCCAAGAACTCCTGAGATCGGGCAGCTCCCCTGTTCACATTCTGGGGAGGGGAGGTTGTTCCTCTGAGGAGAGCCTTAAATCTTGGGTGCTGCTCACAATAAACGTTCATGATCCCTCTTTGATAATGTTCCAGTCCGTCTTTCGTTCTGGGGACTCCGTAGATGGCCCTGGCACTGGGGTATTAGTCAGGAAATTGGGTTTAGGTTATCCCATGCCCTTCTACCTCATTCTTTTTTTTTTTTAATTAAAACCTACTTTCGTATTTCATTGAGTGGTTTGTGTGTCATCTTTGAGCCAGGCTCTGTTGGCCTTCCCAAGCCTGATAAATCTGCTGCTCCTGGCCCAAACCTCTCCATCTGGTCCCATCCCTAAATCACCCTCCCCACAGTCTGGGGTGGTTTTGGGAAAGGCCTGAAGGGAGTTTTCAAGCCTGGTTGTCAGTGGTGTCAGGTAATGACACCACATTGTCCAGTCAGGCACCTGTCACTCAAATGCTGGCAGCTAAGTAAGCTTCTAAGAGACTAACTGGCAGGAGCTGTCCCTTCAGCACTCAAGTCCACTAGCCCTTTGACAGAGGGCTGTCAATCAAAGCTAGCTGTTGCTGTCCAGCACTTAAGCCACCTAAGATCTTTGCTAGAGGCTTGGCTTTTCAAAGTGGTTGGAAATGTCACAAAGATATTTTTGTATAAGATTCTGTTCCCTGATTACTAACGTCGATCATGGAAGGAAGTGCTGTATATACCTTATGTGGTATTTGACTGGGAGCCCAGAATCTTTTTTTTTTTTGGCCATTGTTAGCTTGGAGTGTAATAAGACCTGAGGTGAGATTTACACTGCAGATGGTGTGTTTGGCTTTTGGTTGGGCATACAGATTTAGGTGGCTCGTCATGGCTACTCTGTATACAATCGAGGGTGTTTCTACTATGTTGTTTAGAGATTCTGAGATGAAACAGGTACATGATGTTGTTATTACAACAAAAAAAGTTATGATCCAGCTCTGGCTAATGCTGCTGTCCATGGAAAATGTATCAATACTGATCGTAAGCATGTTGCTAGAAATGGTATTGGGCAATTAGCAGAAGGAAGTGATGTAACCCCAAAGATTCCCAGTAGGCTAAAAAGGGAAACAGAGGCACTAAACACAAAACCTGCTTCCTTTAAGAGATGTGCCTTTTGTTTCTCCAGAGAATGGAATCATTCATTTAAAATCACACAAGCAATTCTCAGCTGCAGAATGAGAGGCAATCAAAAGAACAGATTTTTTTGTGATCGGAGAGGATAAGAGGGCCATAAAGATTTGTGACCCTGATTTTGCAGATTTCTCTCTTCTGATGGAAGAGCTATTCATGAGGAGAGAGCGAAGGGTTTGTAGAAGAAGCCCAGACTAATCCTGCTCTAACACCATGGCCAGCTGATTTGGAGGAACTTGATTTGAATCCAGTCCATAATTACAGAGCATGAAAACAGGCAGGGCAGTCATTGATAGAAGTAATGAAGAGGAATGCTGAGAGACCTGACACACAGCTGTCGAAATTTGGGCTTTGTATAAAGCAGGATGTTGGGGAGTCGCCTGCAGCCGGAAGCTGCTGAATTGTCACTGGGGCTTGGTGTGCTCTCTGAGGAGTGCCTGTACTGTAGGAAGAAATTGTTAGAAACAGCTGTCCTCACTGGGAGAAAGTGAGTCTGGAGGAATTCAAGAGGAAAGCTGTTGGGGGTTTGCAGCAGACATAGGCCATAAAGATTCTAGTGTTGAAGATTGAAAGAGACAATGACAAGATGCAAATCAAAAAGTAAAAGATAGCCGGTTTGTTAATCTTCTGCTACTGACCTAAACACATCCATTTGATCCCCTTCCCTAAATGGCCCTCCTAACAGGTGGCAGAGGAGAAACTGACCAGAGGGGGGGAGGGTGGCAGAGGAGAAACTGATCAGAGATGCCTACAGAGGGGAAACTGACCAGGGGGAGGTGGCAGAGGAGAAACTGATCAGAGATGCCTACAGAGGGGAAACTGACCAGGGGGAGGGTGACAGAGGTGAAACTGATCAGAGATGCCTACAGAGGGGAAACTGACCAGGGGGAGGTGGCAGAGGAGAAACTGATCAGAGATGCCTACAGAGGGGAAACTGACCAGGGGGAGGGTGACAGAGGAGAAACTGATCAGAGATGCCTACAGAGGGGAAACTGACCAGGGGGAGGTGGCAGAGGTGAAACTGATCAGAGATGCCTACAGGGGGAAACTGACCAGGGAGGTCTGACCTACAGAGGTGAAATTGACAAACCTGTGGCCTCTAAGTTGGGAGCATGGAGTCCTGCAAGGATAAGGTTGGCTCCCCAGTGACAGGGAAAGTGGGAGGGGGAAGGGCTGGGGAGAAAGAGAATGAGATCAGTTTGGGACACTGAGTTTCAGATGGCTCCTGGACGTGCAGTGAGAGATGTCTGGGAGGCAGTCGGAGGTGGGCAACAGAAGGTCAGCAGGAAAGGCAGATGGGAAAATCCTACATCTCGGTGGGCCACCCGGGGAAGAGGGAGGAGCCAATCAGGGGACAGGGACCTGCTGGCCAAGGAGAATGAGGGGGGCTGGGGACCTTGGAGAGGGCAGTCTTGGAAGAGTGCTGAGGGAGGATGGCAGGATGTGGCTTCTCTTTCCTCCCCCTTCACGCACCCTAGGAGCATGTGCTGACCTCAGGGGAGCCCGAGGCTGGGTCTCCCTGGGCACTAAGCGTCACCCTGAGAGATGGGCTTTCCCACACTTGGCCTTGTGGAGTCTCTGAGAGGCCCCCAGGCTGGCTGCCCAGAGGGGTGTGAGGACAAGCCACATCCGGGGATGCTCCCTGGTGGCCACTGCAGCAGGGCCTGGAAGTGAAATCTGCTGTATGGATCTCCTGCGCTCCTCGGAGAGGTCATGGCTTACAAGTGATGCTTTTTAGGTGTGAAAGGGCCCAGAGCACCCGACCTGGAGACAGGAAGTCTTGGGTTCGAATTTGGCTTCAGGCACTTCCTGGCTGCATTCCCCTAGACAAGTCACTCAACCTCCATTGCCTAGACCTTGTTACGGCTCTGCTTTGGAGCTAATCCTTGGTACCGATTCTAAGACGGAAGGGAAGGGCTTTTAAAAAGAAAGGGCATGAAGGGGACTTTCTGGCTTGAAGCGTCTCTCTGGGGGCAGCTGGAGATGCCAGGGATGGAGCGCTGGGCCTGGAGTCAAGAAGACCCAAGCTCAAATCCAGCCTCATGCTAAGGACTCAGTGATTCCGGGTGGGTCACTTTGCCTCTGTTGTCTCAGTTTTCTCAGCTGTAAAATGGGGATACCTCCCAGAATCTTCAAAAGGACCAGATGAGATCTTATTTGTTAAAAAAAAAAACCAAGCCAGAAAGGAGCTGGCCCAGGGCCTGGCATCCAGTAGGTGCTACCTAAATGCCTGTTCCTCCCCCCCCCACCCCGCTCCTCTCTCAAAGGGTCCAAGCCAGCAGCCAGGGGGCAGGGGGCAGTCATGCCAGCCCCCCTGCCCTGGCCCACACCCAGGCAGCCCAGAGGTCACCCATCGAGGGGTTGTGAAGCTCCAGCCCGCTCTTCCTACCCAGGAGAGCGCCCCGTGGCACTGCGAGCAGAAAAGTGCTCTCTGGGGCCGGCTGTGGGCTCTGTGCAATGGGAGCATGGAAAGTGGCCGGACCTTAGCATCTGGGCAGGACGGAGCCCAGGGAAGGGGGAGACTCTGCCCAGCTTCTTTTCCTCCTTTCCAGGCCTGTTATGAAGCCATGGGGGGCCCCAGAAATGGCCCCCCAGGCCTTGCTCACAGGCTGCCCAATGGCTCGCACTCAGGAGCCCTTATGAAAGCTTCCCGATGTGCCGCTGACCGCTGGGGTGCTTAGCCCTGGGCCTGGCCCATCAGTGCTGCAGACTTGTCTGCTTTGTAGCCAGGGCCCAATATCTACCTCTCAGGCTCTGCTGCTCCTGCTCTCATCCAGGGCCCTAACATCTGCTGCTGCTCCCCACTGCCTTGAGGCTACCGTCACCCCTCCAGCTCCTGGCTGCAGCCTCCTCTTGTTCCTCTGAGCCCCTATGGGGCGGCGGCACCCTCTCCTGTTTCGGACCCCCTTCCACTGGCTCATGCCTCTCCATGGCCAGGCCCCACAGGGAGGGCAGCCTGAGGCCTGGGCCTGGTTTACATGCCTGGCACACAGCAGGCAGCTGGTGAATGCTGAGGCTGGGAGGGCCTCCTGCCTGTCGCTAGCCTTGGTCCTGCGGCCCTACCTTGGGCCACAGGGCAAGGGAATCTTGCTAGGCCTGCCTTGGAGGCTCCCAGGCCCCAGCCCTTCACCTCCAACCCTCCGTCCCTGTGGAAGCCCACCTGCCTAGAGGTGCCTGGGTGGAGGGAAGCTGTGTGGGCCTGACAGCAGGCTGACACTCCTGGCCTCTGCTGGTCTCCTGGGCCCTCCTTTCCTCCTCAGTTCCCTTTTATAAACCCCCTCCACCTCAGCAGAGAGCCAGCCTCACATTCTCTGGAATAGAGGGTGGCCCTTTGTGGGAGCTTCGGCTTCTCCCTTCTCCTGGGCTCCAGGGATGGTCTCACTCTGGCGTGACCCCCATTTGGTGTCCAGAGCCCAGCCCCAGCCTCCTTACACCCCAAGGAGCTCGGCCTCCCTCTCCAGGTCCCCTCCCTCTCGCCATCCCTTCATTGCTGGCGCCCCATGAAGGCAGGGACTGTGCTGAGCAGGAGGCCCAGTGCACACAAGCCCTTCTTCAATTGTGGCGGCCTGACCAAGCATAGGGGTACGGGGTGTGCCTGCCCCACCCTCTCTTGACTTCACAGGTGGGCGAAGGAGCCAGAGAAGTGACGGCCCTGCCTCCCTCTCCCTGGTGCACCCAAAGGTGCCTGGAAGCAAGCTGGCCACAGAGCTTGAGCAGAGAGGCCAGCCTTTCCCCTCTGTGGCAGTCCTCTCCTCATGAGCCCCGGGGACAGGAGAGGCAGGCTGCCACAAGGCACACGCGGTGCCCATGTCCCCGGGCCTTGGACCGCCAGCAGAAGAAGGCTCAGCCTCCCTCTCGGGAGGATAGCTAATGGGGCACGGCCCTGGCATCAGGCTTCCCAGCCCTGGGCTCAGCCAGCTGGCGCTCCTGCCTCAGTCGGGGCTGTCCACAAGGCCACGGCTGTGCTTGTCCCGGGCCACGGCGCTATCACTCACCCCACGGTGCCCGTCCTTCTCTCCCGGCAGGCAGCTTGCACCTGCCCGTGGAAATGCTCCTTGAGCTGAAGGCAGGCCTCGGGCGTGTACCACTGCAAGACACAGACGCGGGGCTGTGGCTGGGTCATGAGAGGAAGGCCGGGCAGCCTGTCTTGCTCTGCCCGCTGTGGCCCCGTCTGATGACTGGGTGGACCATCGTCCCCTGAGTCATCGCCAGGGACCCTCAAGGGGGTTGGGCGCCGCCAGGGGTGGAGGCTCTCCCTGATCCGGTCCTCCCCACCGGCTCCAAGGCGGAATGAAGAAATCCACCCCATTGCTCAGAAAGCTCTGGACTCTGGTGGCCCCAGGCGTGGCCTGAGTCCAAGGACATCCCTGCATGCCTCCCACGGCCTGGGCCCCAGAGCCAGCCGGCATGGGCTTATTTGGCCCCTGAAAGGAAGATGGGTCGGAGGGGGCGAGAGGCCGTCGTCCAGCGTTAGGGCATGGAGGAGAGTCTTCCCATGGGAGAGGGCACAAGGCCCCCCTGCCCAGCCACAGAGGGGGCAGCGGGCAGGGGGAGGGCAGGCGGCATGGATGCCTAGGAAGGGGCCGGCCCCCAGGTGATGGGAAGGGCAGAGGCTGAGGGCTGCCCTGGGGCTTACCTTGGGAAAGTCGGAGATGACTCGGCCTCGGCGGACGGGCAGCCCCAGGGGCATCGGGTCGGCTCTCATCCTGGCACGGCCCTAAGAGACACAAGGCAGAGAGTGGAGGCGCCAGAGGCCGAGGGCCCCACCAGGACGCAGGATGTGGGCACGCATGGGAGGGCCGCCCACAGAGCCTTGCGCCCCAGAGGTCCTGCTGCAATCTGCCCTGCCTTCGCCTTCCCCTGGCTCTCAGAGCTTCTGGGGCAGCCCTCAGAGCTGGCCTCCCTGCCCCCCCCTCGTGCCATCTTTCACCCGACTCCTGGGGATTCGACCTGCCAATGACTCTGTGAAGGAGGAGCTGCAGAAGGCCTACTGTGTGCTGTGAGCCTCATCTGACCCCCCAACAACCCTGGAGCGGGGAAGGGGCTCTCAGGGATCCCATTATAGATGAGGAAACTGAGGCACACACAGGGTCCCCTGGCTAGCAAGTGCCCGAGGCTGGATTTGAACACAGGTCCTCCTGACTCCAAGCCCAGAGCTCTGGGTCCCAGGCAAAGTGAAGCAAAACTGATCAGGGAAGATGGCACAGGATGGGGTGGGGGGAGGGGGCTTTCAAAAGGAAGCAGTGTGAGATTTAAAATAGTGAAGCCCATAAACTGTAGTGAGTTAAAATGGTGGAAGATATAAATTGTGATAGATATAAGAGAGGGTGAGTAAATCTGACCGCAGAAAATATGTTTCACTACAGTGTCTTGGGTTTGAAATCAAATATAAGGTGGTCGCCAGGGAAATATTCCCAATTATTCAAATACCCAAGTCAACTGGGTTTTATAGAGATTTTAATTAATACAAATGTGGAATTAAAGAAAAGAGAGAAAAAGGAAATAAGTATGAAGGGCCTTAAGCCAACATGGCCTAGACCTGAGTCTTAAGAGAGAGATCAGTCAGTCTTCTAACACTCAACACAAGATCTGTCTAAGCAAGGATTCTAGTGACACCAGGCCAGCATCATCTCAGCTGCTTTCACCAGCTCCCTCCTCAATCTGAATGTTTCAGAATGACCTCCAGCTCTTCTCTGAGCTGTAATTTTTAAGGGCAAAATCTCCTATGTCACCTCCCCTAAGTTCTTCCATCTACCAATCACTGTAGATGTTTTCCAAAAGACAGCCCATTTTGAATTCACAGCTGAGTAGATTAATCTCTTTAGTAAGTCAGAAAAAAATGCTGCTGTGTCGACTAATTTCATTAAGAGAAAACCTCTGAGTAAGTTTTCACCTTTTAGGTCTAAGTAGTTTACAAGTTGCCCCACCTTTATAGGTACCTAGCATCCCATTGTATCAATTCATGGCTCAAAGAACTCCTTTCCTTTATAAGTATGGTTTTCAAGTACTTTCATTGTTTAGCAAGGAGTTTTCTCCCCTAAAGCAGTCTTAAGTAGGGGTGGAGTAGGGGTCCTCCCATAGCAAGGAGTTTTCACATTCAAGTAGAGTTCTCACTATCTGGTAGGGAATTATTTCAAGCAGGGAATTAGAGGATTCCTCAATGTGGAGTAAAATTCATAAGTCTGTGAAATTTTAAGGTTTACAGCAGCCATCAGAGGAAATGAGAAGTCCAAAGCTCTGGGTACGAAATAAGAAAGCCTAAAGGCATCCACTAAGGGGGAACATTGGATCGGGGCACTTCTCAGACCAGGGGAAGAGCTCGCTTGGGCCCAAGGTGAAGCCCAAAGCGCCACCAGACAGACCAACCCACGTGGGCATCCCAGGAAGGAAGCTGCCCACCCCCCGGGCACCACCATGGATGACACTGTGGAAGATAACACTGAATTGGGATCTGAGGGAGAAGTGGCTCTTTGGCCCCCAGGGATGGGCTATGAACCAGGGGCTCCTGAGCAGGGCTGGATATGGTGACGAGGTCCACCGGTGGCCGCCACGTTGGGAGGGAGGAGGGGGGCCTCTGTTCTTCAATCAGAGAGGCTCTGGGGAGAGCTGCCACAGGCCACAGGAAGCGGCTCTCTGGCCCAGCCGCTGGAATTCTGTGGCCTCGTTTTGGCCAGCCAGGAAGCCCGAGCAGCAGCAGCGGATACAGGCTGCCGAGAAGTCTGTGGCAGGGGCTCAGGGAGACGTCCTCGGTGCAGTGTGGAAGCCGGCGTGATTTTGGAGGGCTGATGGGGAAGCAGCTTCAGCCCTGGGGTGCTGCAGAGGCGGTGCTCTACGGGTGCCCATGGGCCCATGCCCCAGGGCAATCCCTGATGGCAAATAGGCAGCTCTCCATGCCCAGGGTGCCTGTCCTCAGCCCATGGCAGCGCCTCGGGGCCCTGCTGCCCTCCGAGGAGCCTGGATCCAGACCCAACACGCAAGGGGAGGGCACAGCGTGGGCCACTATGTCCTCCGCGCCCTGGCAGCCGTCCCTCGCCAGGATGCCCAGATCTCGCCCGCTACCCTGGCTGCACTCCCGACTCACCCAACACCCTTGGCACTTGTCACCAGGACTGTCATCTGCTGGGCCGCCACCACGTTGCACGCGTGGCACCAAGTGTTTGTGCCACACGCCAGCTTTTCTGTGGCTGCTCAGGGATGTCGGCCTTGTGGGGGTCAGCCTGACGCTCGAGCCTAACTCCTCGGTGTTCGTGGAGGCCAAACTCATATCCCAGAGCCCCGCCCCTGCACCCCCCTCCACTCTCATCGCCCCTTGGGGTCAGGCTGTGCCCTGAGCCATCCCGTCCAGCTCCCCCTGCATCAGCCGACAGCCTGCCAGGCCTGGGCGCCGGCCTAAGCACTGAGCTCTTTGGCGAGCTCGCCTGTTTGGACCCGAAGGGAAATGGGGGAGCCGGTGGGGCCCTCCCTCTGTTCTTGAGGAGGCCGGTGGCAGCTTGGGAGGCGCCACTTTCCTCTCCTTCAAGCTGCCGCCCACCTTCGGGACAGTCCGGGAATTCTGCTGGGAGCCAAAGTCAGGCTGGGGCTGTGGAGGAAGCCCAGCCAGGTTTGGAGACTCAAACGGTCCAGTCCAGAAGAAAGCGAAGCACTTTATTGGGAGAAGAGATCGCGGGGGGCCTAACAACCCTTCTGGGGCTCCTCGGGGGCCTCGGGTGGCCGGACCAGCCTCCGTGGAGCTGGTGGAACAGCGGCTCTCGCAGGCGCCCCCTTCCCCCAGGCCCGATCCAGAGGGGGCCCGAGGAGCACGGCAGGCTCGTGGCCTTCCTCTGGCGCCCCAGTGGCCGGTCCACGTGGGAGAGGCCTGCAAGAGAATGGGGGTGTTGCCCCGGAGGACGATGGCGGCGGGTGACCCACGCGCCTCCCTCACGGCTCTGAGAACGGTCTGGGTGAGCCAGCCGAGGCTGGCGCTCAACGTGGGCTCCTGCGTGCCTGAGGCCGGGAGGCAGGTCTTGGGGCTGCTTGGCCAGCGGCTCCAGCGGCTCTTTCCTGAGGACCAAGATGGCCGCACACACAGCCTCTGGGGCTTTCAGAGGACCCACGGCGGGTCCCCGAGGAGACAGGAGGCCGGGCGGAGAGCTGCTCGCAGGCTGGGACCGTCGCCACTTGGCGGAAGTCGGCCACACCGAGCTTTTAGAGAGGGTCGTGTTGCTGAGGCGGCCCAGCGCCCACGTTCCCCAGGCCGGAGCCCAGGCACAAGAGGCTCGCCGGGGGGTCCTCCTGGGGCACCGTGCCCCCCGGCTCCACGCTCTCCTGGGAGCCTGAGTCCATGCCCGGCGGCCCTGTGCAGACGCTGCCATCGCCTCTTCCAGTGAGGAGGCTGCTGGGAGACGGGAAGTGCAAGCCTGGAATCCCCGTGGCCGGGGAGAGAGAGGGAGCGTGCCGACACTGCGGCGCTCTTGCCAGGGCCCTGAGCCCATTCTGGGCAGTGGCCTGGCTCCGAGCCAGTGTTCTTGCTGATGACGCCCACTGGGCTGCCTCCAGCAAGCCCCCCAGCCGTGCCCTCTCAATCCTGGGCTGCCTCCCTTGTTTCCTGGCATCGGGCACAGCTCCCTCCCACTGTGCTCCGGACAAGGCCCCAGGAAGCGAAGCCCCCCTGGGCCTGAGCCCTTGCTCTCTGCCCCCTTCCACACTCCAGGCACCGACACGACTCATGGGCGGCCACGCCAGCGAAGGGCCTCGGCTCATTCTGAGCTTTGGTGCTCCTGGCAGCACGGAATAGAGTCTTGGGCCTACAACCGGGAAGCTCGGAGTTTCAATCTGGCCGCGTGACCCTGGGCAAGTCACTGGGGATGATAATAGCCCCCCTTCCTCCCGGGTCCTTGTGAGGGGGAAATGAGGCAATGGCAATCTGGGAAGATCACTGTCGTCACGATGGGCTGTCCTACGGTCCCTGGGCATCTCTGGGTGTCCTTTTTCACTTCCGGGCTGGAGAGCTCACTGCTCATCCACAGCCCTCCCTGTCAGCCTTACTCTCTCTGGCTCTGACATCCCATCTGCCTTTCCGGGTGGCTGTGTGACCCTGGGCAGGTCACTGTATGTCAGAGAGGCAGGCGCCTGGCTTTGCTTCCTCTGCCCCTTCCACCCAGCTCTCTTCTCCTTTGGCAGCAGTGGCTCCAGGCCTGCCTCAGTTTCCCCAACACTGGTGGGATGTGCAGGGAGCATACTCTGCTCCTGGGGCACTCCTGCTTGGTGGCCAGTGGATGGATCCAACCCCAAGAAGCTGGATCTCTCCCCTCCCCCATCTAGCCCAGTCCAGGATATCCCTTATCCTGGCCTTCCTGGACCAAGGTAGGCCAGAGCCTGCCTCCCCTCCCCCCAGGCGCGCAGCCCCTTCCACCCTGACTCACCCGGGCAGCCGCTCCAGAAGCTCAGCATCACCATAGCAATGGGATGACGCGCAGGAAGAGGCGGGGCTGAGGCAAGCCTACACACTTGGAGGGGAGGGGCAGGAAGCAGCAGGGAGGGGCCCCAGGGGAGCTGGCCAGGCAGGAGGAAGACCCAGAGGGGATAGGTCTGGGGGGGTGCCCAGGGGTGAGAATGTCCCAAACTGGTTGTGTGGGTCCGGGCTGGGGCAAGAGACTGGCCCAGGGTCACCCAGCCAGAGGCCAGGGAGCTCTGGGCAGGGCTGGGAAAGGGAGGGGGGAAGCTGGGAAAGAAGAGAGGAGGGCCCTAGTAGGCCAAGGAGCAGTAGTAGTCAGCTTCGTCCTCTGGCTGCACCGGGGAGATGGTCAGGATGCAGGCATTGTGGGTGGCATCCTTGGAGGCCCCAAAGCGCTCTGGGAGCCCCGGCCGGCGCTCCTGCTCCTCTTCATTGTAGTAGTACAGCAGGAAGCGGGGGGCGCTGCCGGGGAACTGCTGGAACCACGAGATGCCCCGCTCGGAGATGGCCACTTCTGGCTGCAGGGAGCACAGCAGCCTGGCCGTCTGGCCCGGAAACACCACCAGAGCTTCGGGCTGGCTGGGTGCCCGCTGGGACTCTGGGGGAGACACACCCCAATGCCCTCAGGCTGGCAGCACCTCCTTCCTGGCCCCCTCTGGGGAGCCCAGGTGTGGGGAAGCTTGAGTGCCCACAGGGGCCTCCCCCCCCTCCCCCCCCCCCGCTCCCCGGAGCTCCTGGGCCAACGGCTGCCCAACGGTCCAACGGCCCCCCACCAGCCTGCCCAAAGGCCCACCGACTTACCCGCCCACCGGCCCAAGGGCCCAAAGGCCCGCTGGCCCCCCACCAGCCCAACAGCCCGCCCAAGGGCCCAAAGGCCTACCCACCCACCAGCCTGATGCCATCGTCCTTGTATCAAGGGTACCCATGCCACAGCTGGGGATCTCAGTGGCCACTGAGTCCAAGCACACACCAACAAGCAGGCACCGGGCCTCTGTGCGTTGCTTGAACACTGCCAGGGATGAGGAGCTCAGTACCAGGCTTCCCGAGCCAGCCCATTCCTCTGTGGGCAGCCCTCCTCCCTGATGGGGCCCCTTGGCATTCCTCCGGTCACTCCCGCTGGTGCGGAGCCTCTTCTCAGCCTCCTGAGAAGGCCCTCCTCCCCTCCCCATCCCTCTTCCAGGTCACCTGGTGGCCCTCCTGGCTACTGTCTCTGCCCAAGCCTCGGAGACAGCCCACGCTGGTGGGGAGGAGAAAGGGCCACTGCCAGCGGGTGGCCCCCAGGGTGCCCCTCCCGCCTGGCTCGCCAAAGAGATGGAGGATCACTCACGTGCCAGGAGGACAGGAATCAAGAGCAGAACCAGCAGGTGGGGGGCCATGGCTGTCAGGGAGGCAGAGTGGCTGACAGGGACGCCCAGAGCCTCGGGGCAGCTGGGCCCGCCCCCCACAATGCATGCAAATAAGAGCCAGCTGGGAGGGCTGCAACTGCCAGGGGCCCCAGAGACCAAAGGGGTCCCCCAGGACCCACATACCAAAGGGGGCCCCCAGGACCCACATACCAAAGGGGGCCCCAGGGGCCAGAGACCAAAGGGGTCCCCCAGGACCCAGAGACCAAAGGGGGCCCCCAGGACCCACATACCAAAGGGGGCCCCAGGGGCCAGAGGCTAAAGTGGGGCCCCAGGACCCAGAGACCAAAGGGGTCCCCCAGGACCCACATACCAAAGGGGGCCCCCAGGACCCAGAGACCAAAGGGGGCCCCCAGGACCCAGAGACCAAAGGGGGCCCCCAGGACCCAGAGACCAAAGGGGGCCCCCAGGAGCCAGAGTCCAAGAGAGGCCCCCAGGAGCCAGAGGCTAAAGTGGGGACCCCATGGCGCTGGTCCCGCAGCGAGAAGGGGAGGGTCCCGGAGCCCAGTGACCTTTTCCAGCACTTCTCGTGGGGAGCCCACAGGGAACCGGCCTCCCCCCAGATGCCACGGGTGACCGGTGAGGAGAGAGGCTGAGGCGTCGCTGGGAGCCACAGGAGCAGAGTGTAGAGCACCCCGGGGTCCGTCTTCTGTGGCTCTCTCCCAGAGAACGCTCCGATCCAAGGGCCCAGAGGAGACATGGCCTCCCCTGTGGTGCCTCTTGGTGATCCAGGGACCGAGGATAAGGACCACGGACGTGGTGCTGATGGCCGGATGCTTAGCAAGCCCTCCTGGGGCAGCAGCTCAGGGCTCCAGAGGTCAAGAAAGCACCCCGAGTGGGAGAGACCCAGATTCTAAGGCCCAGGATGTCACACCTTGATGCTCTTTGAAAACCCATCGCACTGCCGGGCACCACCAAGGGGGCTCCGACCCAGCCAGTGTGGCCCGTGGCAGCTAAAGAGCGTGGCCGGGTGCCTCATGGGAGAAGGGATCCATTCAGAAATCCCGTGCCTGGCGCTGGGGCATTGCTGCCCTCCGAGCATTTGTCCAGACCGGGGCCGCCTGCGGGTGCTGATTCCTGCCGGGTGAGCTAGGAGGAGGCTGAAAGGAACACTGGCGGGAGCTACCGCAAGGGGGCAGAACCCCGCTCGGAGCCTCTCAGCAGGTCACCCTGACATCTGGGAAGCCATGCCCGATACCCAGGCCCATCGCACTCCTTCCTGCCCGCAGACTTAGGAGCTGCCCTGCCAGGAGGAGGCGCACACCAGCCTCGGTGGACGCTGGGTTGCTGAATGATGGCTGCCGGGGCTGATTTTGCAGGGGGTGATGAAATGACCACCTGCGGGAAGGAGTGTGAGGCTTCCCAGGGAAGACGAACTGAGCCTGGAGGGGGCCGAGGGTGGGGGACGGCGGAGGACAGGCCCAGAAAGACGAGGGCTCGGACGCCCCTGGTGTTGGGGACTCTGGCGGGGGGAGTGGCTGCCCGAGGGGTCCGAACCTGAGGAAATAAAGTGCACAGAGGAAGGGGCAGCCTTGAGAACAGGGCTGGCAGCAGAGGACAAGACCCAGCCCCAGGCCCATCTCCCCGATGCCAGCGAGGGGAGGGCTCTGCACCGAGGACAAGTCGGGCCCCCAGGGTTTGACAGGGGGGCTCCTTGGTGGTGGGCACAGATTCCCTTCGCAGCTCCAGGAGGGTGGCAGCAGAGGGCACAAGCTCCTGCAGCCCTCCTTTCTGTGGAGGCCCCCAGACTCCCTGGCCCAGAGGAGCTATGCCCTTCCTTCCCCGTTGGACTGGGGGGCTTGGGCTGGGCCTCCTGCTACCCTGCAGACTCTGCCACCCTTGGGAGAGCCCTGGCGAGGGGCACTGCCCACCCCTGGAGGTAGTCCCAGTCAGCCTCAGGACTGTCTGAGGGAGCCCAAGCCACAGTCTGGCCAGCCTGGGGGGCGACAAAGCCGGGCCTGGGCCAAAGGAGGCAGAGAAAGCCCAGAATCTCGCTCTGCCACCCAGCCCCGGTCCTCTTATTGCCCCCATGGCTTTGGGGGTCCCTCAGCAGGAGTGGCTAAACCAGAGGTTAGGATGGCCCAGATGCCCCACCCCCTCTGCCACCAGGGAGGCAGTTAGAGGGAGCCTAGCTTGGGCGAGCTGGTCTGGGCTCTGTTGCCTCTGGAAGGAGGGGGAGGGGCGGGGGCTCCCTGACTGGAGCGCCCCGCCCCCAGGAAGTGACTGCCCTGGGCCCTCACCCCTTGGACCCCCATCCTCGGGGGTGGGAGTGGGCGCCCTCGTTGTGGGGGGGGGGCTCGAGAGGAAGCCCCCAGGCTCCGAAAGGGAGCTTAAAAATGGGAGGGGGGGAGGCTGTCCCCTGGAGGCTGGCTCAGATGCGCAGGGCATCCATGCCCCCCCCCTTAGTGCATCGCCATGGCTACCAGGAGAGGGGCGGGGCCAAGGGGCGCCTGGATGGGGGACAAGCGGACTAAAGTGGGGGCGGCGGCCCCACCAAGTGACCCAGAGGGGACGGAAATGGGGCCGCCGCGGCGCCCCTCCCTCAGGAGCAGCAGGCTGGGAGCCCTCGGGGGCCCGGGTTCGGGGAGCCACCGCCCCTTCCATTCTGGGGCGCTACGCTCTACCACAGCAGCCCCACAGGGCGGAAAGAAGCAGCGGGTGGCCCGGGGCGAGGCCCACGCTATTGCCAGGGGGCGGGGCTTCGGGCGGGGCCGGGCCCCAGAGAGTCACGCGGGGCGTCGGCGCTCCGCCCCCTGGGCACGTGCTTCTTTCGCGGTGCTCGGCCAGTGCAGACGTGCAGCGGCTCCTCTGTGCTCAGCTCCGTTCGCGCCGCCGCCATGCCGATGTTCGTGGTGCACACCAACGTGCCGCGCTCCGCCGTGCCCGACTCCCTGCTAAGCGAGCTCACCTCGCAGCTGGCCAAGGCCACCGGCAAGCCCCCGCAGGTGCGCGGGGGGGCGGGGGGGCGACCGGGGGGCGCGGGGGAGGCCGGGGGGGCGACCGGGGGGCGCGGGGAGGCCGGGGGGGCGCGGGGCCCGGAGGAGGCGGGGGCTAACCCTGCCGCCCTCACGCGCCACAGTACATCGCCGTGCACATCGCGACGGATCAGCTCATGGCGTTCGGGGGCTCCGCGGAGCCGTGCGCCCTCTGCAGCCTGCACAGCATCGGCAAGATCAGCGGCCCGCAGAACAAGGCCTACACCAAGCAGCTGTGCGAGCTGCTCACCAAGCACCTCCGGATCTCCGGGGACAGGTGAGGGCCGCCGGCCGGGGGGGGGGGGCGGCGCCTGGGGGGGGGCGAGGCCTGAGTGCCCGGCTTCTTCCTCCTTCCTCCCCGCAGGATCTACATCAACTACCACGACATGAATGCGGCCAACGTGGGCTGGAACGGCACCACCTTCGCCTGACGAGTCCCCGCCCCCTCGCTCCCGGGCCCTGGGGTGCTGCTGAACAATAAAGGCTGCAGAACCGGAGCGGGCTCTGTCTGTGTCTTGGGGGAGGGGCGGGGCTAGCGCCGGATCGGACCTGGGGAGGGCGGCAAGGCTACCGGCCACGTGCCTACGGGAAAGCGCCCCAAGTGGCTGGGGGGACCCCAAGAAGAGGCCAACTGGCCAGCGCCATCAGGGACACTGAGGCATGGCTGCCCTGGGGCCAGTGATCGCTGCACTACGGAGCTGCCCCAGAGCTCGGATGTAGGCTCTGCCAGCCGCCGGGCGGCTTGGCCTCCGTCTGCCTCGGTTTCCTCCCCTGTAAAAAGTGGCTCAGAACAGTGATCCCGTCTGCGCAGGCGCCGAGCCCCACGAGGCTAGGGATGGGCTTTGGCCGCTATGCCCGCCGCACGCGTCCCGCATTGCGTGCCTTGAAGGGAGCGGGCTAGGAGGTGGCCACCGCGCCCGGGGCAGACTGACAGTCGCACACGATGGCTGGAGGCCTGGCGGGATCCTGCTCTATGGGTCCCCCCACCCCTGGCACCGGGCGCCAATCACGGCGGCTTTCCGGAGGCCCCGCCCAGAGGCGCGGCATTTCTGGAGTCCAGCTGGCTTTCGGCGGGCCCCTCGAGCCGGGGGAGGGACGCCGAGGGCCCCTGGAGCCTGGCCCGGGGCGTCCGCGCCTGCCCCTCCTCCTCGCTCTAATCTGGCAACGTGCTCAATCAGTGCTCGGAGCGGGAGGGGCACGTGGGGCCGCTGCGGATTGGCCGTCGGTCCCTCCGCCCCGCCCAATCGGAGCCGCCCGCGTCGCGACCAGCCAATCGCAGCCTTGGCCCGCCCCGCGGCCGGAGTCCAGACTTCTTCCGCTGCTCTGCTGCGAGGAACTTTGACCCGCCGTCCCAGTCAGCTGAGGCTCGGTGAACCCCGACTAGCCGCTGTCCGTTCCCCGGAGCTCACGCCGCGCCGCCGCCGCCATGCCCTTCGTGGAGCTGGACACGAGCCTGCCGGCTGAGCGGCTGCCCAAGGACCTGAGCCAGCGCCTGTGCGCCGTGGCGGCGGCCGTGCTGGCCAAGCCCGAGGAGGTGAGTGCGAGCCCTGCGGCGCCCCTCCGCGCCCCGCCCCCACCCCAGCCCCGGCTGACTTGGCTCCTCCCCCCGCAGAGAGTGAACGTGACGGTGCGGCCGGCGCTGTCCATGGTCCTGAGCGGCTCGGCCGCCCCCTGCGCGCAGCTGGTCGTCGCCTCCATCGGGGTGGTGGGCACGGCCGAGCAGAACCGCGAGCACAGCGCCAAGTTCTTCGAGTTCCTCACCAAGGAGCTGGGGCTGAGCCAGGAGCGGTAGGTCCCCTCCCCGGGGCAGCCTTTCCCAAGCACTGCCCCCATTCCCAAATGAGGAAACTGAGGCAGATTGGCAGTCGCGCTTCCCGACCCCTGTGGGGGATGGGGGGGTCCCGATTCCCGATCCCTCTGCTGGTGGCGGGAGCCCGGCTCTAATCCCGACTGCTTGGGCCGGGCCTGGGCGGCAGGGCTGACGGTGCCTCTCTTCCCGCAGGATCACCATCCGGTTCTACCCCCTGGAGCCCTGGCAGATCGGCAAGATGGGCACGGTGATGACGTTCCTGTGAGGGGCGCCCTGGCACATTAAAAGGCCCGGCCCGCCTGGCTCTCCCGACTCCTTTTTCCGTGCCGGGGCCGGGGCCGGGGCCGGGGCCGGGGCCGGGGCCGGGGCTGGGGCTGGGGCTCGGGCTGGGGCTCGGGCTCGGGCTCGGGCTGGGGCTCGGGCTGTGGCTCGGGCTGGGGCTGGGGCTGGCACAGACTGGCTGCGTCCCGGGCCTTCGCCGTTCCCCCTTGTCTTCGTCTTGGCTCCCGCGGGCCCTGCGGTCCTCCCTTGAGCCTGCGCCCAGGAGTGTGCGGAAAATCCCGGCCCCTGGGCCCAGAACAGAGCCATGACTTGTGTTAGGAAGGCCAGGGGAACCCACCTCTGAGGCTGGAGGAGGGAAGATGGGCCTCGAATCCGGCCTCAGTTTCCCCATCTGCAAAATGGGCCGGGGGTGGAAATGGTAAAGCGTCCCCATGGCTGCCGCTAGTGCGGAGGGGGTTGGGAGTGTCTCCACCGACGACCCCGAGACCTTCGGCCTCCATCACCCCCTGCTCCCATGCAAACCCAGCCGGTGGAGAAACCCAGGGCTCAACGCAGGCGCCCAAAGGGGGCTCCTGAGGCCGCACACACTGCGGCCAGCCCTAGATCGGTCCTAGCCAGGCGACCTGCCAGCCTGCCTCAGTTTACTCGGCTCTAAAATGGGGGAAATCACAGCATCTGCAAGTGAGACCACGCCCGGCGCGAGCGGCGAATCGAAATGGGTCAGGGAGGGCCTTCCGAGGGGCTACAGCCCGGGTAAAGCGCAGGCGCCCAGGTCCCGCAGGCAGCGCCAGCCCGAAATACCCGGCTCCTGCCCGGCTCCTCCCTCCGTGCACGCCCACTCCTGGGACGTCAGCGAGCTCCGCCCCCGCCTCCTGTGCAGAGGCTCATGGGAAGTAACCCCCTTCCACCTGGGACCCATGAACGTATGGTCCCGCCTTCCCGGCCGGCGCAGTAGAACGTCACCAGAGGAAGTCCCGCCCCTCCCTACACTACTGGCCGAAGGCGCTGGCGCAGTAGCCAATGAACGCCGGCCTTGTTGACAGGCTCCCGCGGCCGCCTTTGCTCTCCCTTCTGCGCCTGCGCGAGCGGAAGGGCCCGATCTAGCGGTTGTCAAGAAAGCCGGGTGGGTGGGTGGGTGGGAGTGCCAGGGCCCGGGGTCCCCCGGTAGACCTCAGTTTCCTCCGGAGTCTCACGGGGCCCCGCCCCTGCTCTGTTCCAGTCACCGGAGCCCGCAGCCCTGCCCCCCAGTTTCTCCTCGCGGCAGTGTCTTGGCCCCGGGAAAGCAGGTCCGAGCGGCGGTCGGTGTGTCAGGCCCCTCTTCTCTGGGGCTCGGGCGGGGGCGTGGCTTCCGGAGCCCTTAGCAGGCAATGCCCGGCTCAGGCTCTCGGGTGTGACCTCCGGCTGGAGCGGGGGCTCGGCCCAGCCCGAGAAGATGGTGAGTCCCGCCGCCGCAGCGGCTGCCCTAGTGACGGGGCGGGGGGCGGGGGGCGGGTCTCTGGCCTGGCCCGCCACTGGCTCTGCTCTCCCCAGATCCGCATCGCGGCCTTGAACGCCAGCTCCACTGTGGAGGATGACCACGAGGGCACCTTCAAAAGCCACAAGTCCCAGACCAAGGAGGCCCAGGTAAGGCGGGCGGGGGCGGGGCTCGGGGGGCGGCTGCCTGCTGGGCCGCTCCCAGCCTCTGTCTGTGGCTTGGCAGGAGGCCGAGGCTTTCTCCCTGTACCACAAAGCCCTGGACCTGCAGAAGCACGACCGCTGCGAGGAGTCTGAGAGAGCCTACCAGGAGCTGCTGGACACTCGCCTGCTGCGGGAGGTGAGACCCGCAGCCCTCAGACACTTCCCAGCTGTGTGACCCTGGCCAAGTCACTTCACCCCTATGGCAGAGTTTGGTACTGGCGAGGCAGGGGGCCCAGCACAGCTGCTCCCTCCCCTCCGCAGTGGGCCACTCCGCTCCCCCTCTCTACCCTAGCCAAGGACTTTCCTCTTTCCCCCTGCCCCTGTGCCCAGCACGCCACATCTCAAAGGTTCACCATCACTGGCCAGGCCTCTGCTGCCTTAGAGCCAATGCCCGTATAGATTGCAGACCGAAGGGAAGCGTTTCAAAGAAAACAGGAGCAGCGAGACCTGTAGCAGAGAAACAGGTGGCCCAAGAGGCTTCCCCCAGCGCCTGGTCCTCTACGTGCTTTCCTTGCACTTGTCTTGTTGGCATAAACGTACATTTTTGTTATTAAAATGATCCCGTTTCCCTCCTGGGATCCTCCAGACCTCTCGTCTGCCTTCTTCCCTCCTCCACTGCTGCCGGTCACGTCTTCCCTGTGGTCTAGACCAGGCGGCCACACTGTGTCGTCTTGCTGTGTGGTGTGAGCCTGTAGCTGCCCCGTCCCAGATCATTTGCGTGATTTCCTCTGGGTGACACGGGCCGCTTTTCTCCTTGAGGCCCTGGGTGTGCTTGACCTTTTGTTCTTCCAGGTGAATTCGCTAATGATCTTTCCTAGCTCTGTTGGGGAGTTTAGTGCGTGCTGTAAGTGAGTAGTAAGCTAGTTCGCTTTGGTAGAATTGTCACTTTTAGTACGTTGGCTCAGCCTACCCATGAACAATTCCAATTTCTCAACTTGTTTTGCAGGAAGAACGTTTTGTACTTGTTTTCCTGTGGTTCTGGGGCAGTCTTGGCACGGGCAGCGCTTTTCCGTTGCGATCTAGGGTGGCTTTAACTCTACTTTCTCTCGCTATCTCTTCCGGCTGGGTTTTGATGGCAGTAGAAGGAAATGCTGATGATTTCTGGTTTTTATTGCACTTGCTGATTTTTTAGTGGATTCTCACAGCGGCTGCAAAGGCTTAGCTCACCCCATCCCCTATTTTTATTCCCTTCACTTTCTTTTGCTTCTCCCTATTGCTAGCACTTCTGGTATGATCTCGAATGACAGTGGTGATCGTAGGCCCCGTGCTTGCCCCCTGTTCTTACTGGAAGGCCTTGGCATTTAAAGATATGGCCTGCTCTTGCTTTTACAGAGATGCTGCCCCTGACTTGAAGAAAGGGGCCATTGGTTTGAATGGGAACAAGTGCTGGATTTTATCAAAAGCTTTTTCTGTATCATTCAGCTAATCAGTGTTGTTTTTGTCATTGTTTTCTGAATATCAAACCAGCCCTGCATTTCTGCTCTAAATCCTTCCTGGTTAGCTTGTGGAACCTTTGAGGCGCATCGTGGTAATGGCCTTGATTTAAAATGTTTGCCTCAGGATTTGTTAGGGAGGGAATGGGCCTCCAGTTTTCTTTCTCTGACTTAGCTCTTCCTGATTTGGGTGTCAGCACTGCACTAATAGGTCACAGATGGAATGTGGCAGGATGCCTTAACTGTCTTTTCAAATAGTTTATAAAATATTGGGATTAATCATTCCTCAAATGCTCAGTAGAATTCACAGGTAAATTCAGCTGGTCCTGAGAATTTCAGCTTTGGGGGCTCATTTAAGGCTTCTTTTTCTAAGAGAGGATTATTCAAAAGTTCTAATTTCTTTTTTGTTAATCTGGGCAATTTCTATTTCTGAGAATATCCCTTTCACTTAGATTGTTTTTGGGCAACCCTCCCCCATTAAAAAACCCCAACAACTCTTCCTTTCTGTCTTACCAACAACTCTAACATAGAGGTTATGTGACTTGTCAGGGTCACAGAGGTCAGAAGTGTCGGTGTCTGTGTTGAACCCAGGTCTTTCCAACTCTAGATCTGGTGCCACTCAGCTGCTCCTAAAATGACTCCTGATAATTAATTTATTTACTTGCTTCTTCCTTGGTGGTGCATTCCCCCTTTTCATTTTTGATACTGATACCTTGATTTCCTTCCTTTAAAAAACCAAATTAGCCAACAGTTTGTCTTCCCCCCCTCCCCCCCAAACCCAACTCCTAGATTTAGTTATGAATCCAATGACTTTTTTTCACTGAATTTTATTCCTCTCTCCTGGCATTTGGACTCTTTGATGCCTGGGAATTTGACGATGGAGACTGAAAACATGTTGGTTTCTTTTAGCTGGTCTAGTCTTTCTCTTGTTTAGTGACAGAAATATCCAGGCAAATTCCTTTGCCCAAAGTATTGCTTTTAGGCTGTCCCATACATTTTCGTAAGTTGTCTCACGGTTGTCATTAGCATTAATGAAAGTCTTCATTGTTTCAGTGATTTGTTCTTCAACCCACTCTTTAGTTTCCAGTTAATTTTTTTGCCCTTCTGTGTGATAAAAACTAAAGTATTGGTTCTAAGGCAGAAGAGTGGTTAGGCCTAGGCAGTGGGGGTTCAGTGACTTGCTCAGGGTCACATAGCTAGCAAGTGTCTGAGGCTAGCTTTGAATTGAGGACCTCCTGCCTCTAGGCCTGGCTCTCTATCCACTAAGCCATAAACTGCCCTTCAGGGTTTTTTAAATTTCATTTTTATTGTCATGCAAAACACACTTCTGTATTGGTCATTGTTGTTAAAGCAAAGTCAGACATAACCAGAACTCCCAAATAAAACCAAAGATACTCTGATGGGAAAGAAGGCTGCAGTAGTTCTCTTCCTGGGGGTGGAGAGCCTTCCCTGGCATAAGTCCTTCAGGCTTGTCCCAGATCATTGCACTGCTGAGAGGAGCCACGTTTATGCAGGTAATCATCGTCCAAGGTTGCTGTTCCTGTGTATGATGTTCTTGCTCTGCATAGGTTCCTGTAGATCTTTCCAGCTCTTCCTGAAATCATCCTGTTCATCATTCCTTAGAGCACAATAGTATTCCGCCATCGAAAAGTACCACAATTTCTTTAGCCAGTCCCCAATGGATGTCCCCTCCATGTCCAATTCTTTGCCAGCACAAAAAGAGCAGCTAGAAAGATCTCTGTACAAGTTGGTCCTTTCCCATTTTATTTGGTCTCTCTGGGTTCCAGACCTCTGTAGTATGCCTGGTCTGCATTCTTTTACAGCCCTTTGGGCAGAGTTCCAAATTGCCCTCCAGAATGGTTGGATCAGTTCACAGCTCCACCGACCATGCACCAGTGTCTACATCCCTTCCAACATTTATCCCTTTCCTTTCCTGTCATATTGGCCAATCTGCTAGGTGTGAGGTGGCACCTCAGAATAGTTTTAATTTGAACTTCTTTGATCAAAAGGGATTCTGAACATTTTTCTATTATTGATGGCTTTGAATTCTTCATCTGAAAACGCCTATTCATATCCTGTGACTATTTGTCAATTGGGAAATGGCTTGTATTCTTATGAGTTTAACTTAATTCTTTGTGAATTTGAGAAATTAGACTTTTATCAGAGACATTTGTTAGAAAAAATTTTCCCAGTTTGTTGTTTCCCTTGGTTGCATTGGTTTTCTTCGTACAAAAGCCTCTTAATTTAAAATAATCCAAATGATTCATTTTACATCTTCTAATGCTCTCTATCTCTTGCTTGGTCATCAATTCTTCCCCCTTCCCAAAGATCTACAGGTAAACTATTCTGTGTTCCCCTAATTTAGTCATGGCATCGCTCTTTATATCTAAATCATGTGCCCCTTCTGAGTTTATCTTGGTGTGGGGTGTGAGGTGTTGATCCAAACCTAATCTCTCCCACACTGTCTTCCAGTTTTCCCAGCAGTTTGTATCAAATAGTGGATTTTGGTCCCCAAAGCTGGGACCTTTGGGTTTGTCATAGACTGTCTTGCTGAGGTCATTTACCCCAAGTCTATTCCACTGATCCTCCTTTCTGTCTCTTAGCCAGTACCAAATTGTTTTGATGACCACTGCTTTATAGTATAGTTTGACATCTGGGACTGCAAGTCCTCCTTCTTTTGCATTTTTTCCATGATTTCCCTGGATACCCTTGATCTTTTGTCCTTCCAAAGGAACTTATGGTTTTTTCTAATCCCGTAAAGAAGTTTTTTGGTACTTCAATGGGTATGGCACTAAATAAGTAAATTAATTTGGTCAGACTTATCATTTTTATTATGTTAGCTTGTCCCACCCATGAGCAATCAAAGTTTCTCCAATTGTTTAGGTCTAGTTTTAGCTGTGTGGAGAGTGTTTTGTAGTTGTGTTCATATAGTTCCTGTGTTTGTCTCGGCAGATAGATTCCCAAGTATTGGTATTGTCTCGGGTGATTTTAAATGGAATTTCTCTTTGTAACTCTTGCTGCTGAGATGGGTTGATTCCTCCTAAGACCCGTTCTGGTAGGTGACACGTATCATTTTCATGTAAGCATGTGAACAGTTTAACCTAATCGTGTTTCTTTGTAATTTCTCTTCCTTTTGGTGTTTCTCTTGAGCCTTGTGTTTGAACGTCAGGTTTTCTATTTAGGCTTTTTATCAGGAATGTTTAACAGTTCTCTTTTTCACTAAATATCCATTTTTCCCCCTTCAGGGATTATACTCAGTTTTGCTGGTTGGGTAATTCTTTTTTTTTTTTTAATAAACCCTTACCTTCTGTCTTAGAGTCATTACTGTGTATTGGCTCCAAGGCAGAAGAGTGGTAAGGGCTAGGCAATGGGGGTCAAGTGACTTGCCCAAGGTCACACAGCTAGGAAGTGGCTGAGGCCAGATTTGAACCTAGGACCTCCCATCTCTAGGCCTGGCTCTCAATCCACTGAGCCACCTAGCTGCCCCCT
Source organism: Monodelphis domestica (assembly GCF_027887165.1). Classification (NCBI taxonomy): domain Eukaryota; kingdom Metazoa; phylum Chordata; class Mammalia; order Didelphimorphia; family Didelphidae; genus Monodelphis; species Monodelphis domestica. The sequence goes on from NC_077229.1 coordinate 979,332, forward strand.
TGGGTAATTCTTTTAAAAAAAATTTTAAACCCATATTTCAGTCTTAGAATTGATTCTGTATATCGCTTCTAAGGCGGAAGTGCATTTGGGGTTAAGTGACTTGCCCAGGGTCACACAACTAGGAAGTATCGGAGACCATATTTGACTTCAGGTCTTCCCTACTCCAGGCCTGGCACTGTATCCACACCGAGCTGTCTAGCTACCCCTCCCCTCCCCTGGGTAGGATCTTCTTCTTTTCTTTTTGTAAAATTTTATTCAATTAATTTAGAATATTTTCCCATGGCTACAAGATTCATGTTCTTTCCCTGCCCTCCCCCAAGTCCCCTCCCATAGCTGATGTGCAATTCCGCTGGGTAGTACATGTGACCTTGATCAGAACCCATTTCCATGTTGTTGGTGTTTGCACTGGGATGTTCATTTAGAGTCTCCATCCCCAGCCATAGCCCCCTCGACCCATGTGATCAAGCAGCTGTTTTTCTTCTGTGTTTCCACTCCCACAGTTCTATTCTCTGGATGTGAATAGTGTTCTCATAAGTCCCTCAGGGTTGTCCTGGATCATTGCATTGCTGCTAGTAGAGAAGTCCATTACGTTCCATTGTACCACAGTGTATCCATCTCTTATGTATAAGGTTCTCCTGGTTCTGCTCCTCTTCCTCTGCATCACTTCCTGGAGGTTGTTCCAGTCTCCATGGAATTCCTCCAGTTCATTATTCCTTTGAGCACAATAGTATTCCATCACCAACATATACCACAATTTGTTCAGCTATTCCCCAACCATAGGGCATCCCCTCCTTTTCCAATTTTTGGCCACCACAAAGAGCGCAGCTATGAATATTCTTGTACAAGTCTTTTTCCTCACTATCTCTTTGAGGTACAAACTGGGTGGGTCATTTTTGCTTGTGATCCCAGCTCTTTTCCATTCCAGAACCTCATTTTCTGAGCCCTTCATTCCTTTACCATGGCAGCTGCCAGTCCTTATGTTGTGTGATCCTGACTATGACTCCATGGTATTGGAACAGTCTCTTTCTGCCCTGGGAGCTCTGGAGTTTGGCTGTCACATTCCTGGGTCTTTTCTCTTTGGGGTTCTCTTTCATGAAGTGGTTGGTGGATTCTTTGGGAGTGGGAAAGTCCTCCAGGCCACCAGCTCTCTGGATTAGCCCCTTTTCTCCAGGAGGCTCCCCAACTTCTTTGTGCCTACAGAGTCCAGACAGCATTAGGACCCATTAAGGCCTTTCAGCAGTGGTTCCAAACTCTTAGGCTGCCCCCAAATCTGGTGATGTCTGGTGGAGGAGCTTTTCCCTGAAACCCATGACATCTTCATGCAGCCTCTCCATGTTCAGGCCCAGCATGAAAGTGTCTTTCTGCAACCTTGCAAGTTATTCTGACAGGGCGAGAGCCCTGTTCCATGAGAGGAAAGTGCCTGATTCCTTTGGAACAGATCACTTGCTCGCTGACTGCCTGGCACATCTCCATGTGTGTGGGATTGATTGTTCAAGAGAAGTAGCTGATTGCTGTCCCCCTGGAAGCCCCTTAAACTTGCCAACCTAGATTAGATGGGAAATTCTCTGGGATAGAAATGGTCGATCAATAGTGATTGATATCTTGAACAGAGCAGAGCCTTTCTCCCTACTCTGGTTCTGGGAGAGCAGGGCTGTCTTCCTTGATGATTTCTTGAAATGGGATAGGTAGGCTCTTCTTTCTTTTTGTTGTGGCGTTTTGGGTCCAAATTAAATGGTCTGAAATCCTAGATTTTTCATTTTCCAGGTCAATTGTTTTTCTCATGAAATATTTTACATCTTTATCTATATTTTCAGTCTTTTGACTTTGTTTTACTCTTTCTTGATGTCTCATGGACTCATTGGCTTCTGTTTGGCCAATTATAATTTACAAGTAGTTAAAAAGTCCTTGTCTTCCATCTGGGAATTAATACTAAGTATTGATTCTGAGGCAGAAGAGTGCTAAGGGCTAGGCAATGGGGGTTAAATGACTTGCCCAGGGTCACCCAGCCAGAAAATATCTGAGACCAGAATGGAACCAAAGATCTCTCTTCTCTAGGCCTGGCTCTATGTCCTGAGGCACCTTGCTTGCCTCAGGTAGTTATTTTCTTCAGAAAGTTTTGTTCTTCTTTTTCTAAGCTTTTAATTGATTCTCTTTTCCTAACTTTGTTCTTCAGTTCTCATTTTTTTCAGTCCTTTAAAAATTCTTTCGTTAGGTTTTTTGAGAATTCTTGTGAGGTCGGTGTCCAGTCTGCATTTCTCTTTGTGACTTTGCTGGTAGCTGTTTTTGTGGTGTTGTTTTCTGTGGAATTTGGGTCTCAAGCTCTTGGGAGCCAGGTTCCTTTTTTGGTGTTTGCTCATTCTTCCAGCCTCTTTCTCTCTCTCTCTCTCTCTCTCTCTCTCTCTCTTTCTCTCTCTCTCTCTCTCTCTCTCTCTCTCTCTCTCTCTCTCTCTCTCTCTCTCTCTCTCTCTTATCTTAGAATCCATACTGTGTATTAATTCCTGTGTATTAATTCCAAGGCAGAAGAGTGGTAAAAGGGCTAGGCAATGGGGGTTAAGTGATTTGCCCAGGGTCACACAGCTAGGAAGTGGTGAGACTTCAGATGCTGTCAGCTCCCTGCCTTCTTTTTCTAATTCCATTTCATTTTCTAGATCTCACATTGGTGCAGGTTTCAGTTGCCTTCTGATGTTTTTGCAATCTGTGTTCTCTTCCTCTCTCCCTCCCAGGCCTTCCCCATGATGGCTGGTAGGATGAGATAGCCAGTTTTTTTTTTTACCCCTGGGATTCTATTTTATTTTTTCTGTATTAAAATTTTTATTTTTTATTTGAAAAATTTTATTTAATTAATTAATTTGGAATGTTTTTCCATGGTTACAAGATTCATGTTCTTTCCCTCCACTCCTCCCACCCCTGTCCCATAGCCAATGAGCAATTCCTCTGGCTTTTTACGTGTGTCATTGATCAAGACCTATTTCCATATTGTTATTTGCAGTAGGGTGATTGCTTAGAGTCTACATCCCCAATCCTGTCCCTTCCACCCATGTGATCAAGCAGTTGTTTTTCTTCTGCATTTCTGCTCCCACAGTTCTTCCTCTGGATGTGGAGAGCATCTTTCTCATAAGTCCCTCTGGATTGTCCTGGGTCATTGCATTGCTGCTAATAGAGAAGTCAGTTACATTCAATTGTGCCACAATGTATCCATCTCTGTATACAATGTTCTCCTGGTTCTGCTCCTTTCACTCTGCATCAATTCCAGGAGGTCGTCCCAATTCACATGGAGTCCCTCCAGCTTATTATCTGTCCCCAACAGATACCACAATGTGTTCAGCCATTCCCCAATTGAAGGGCAGCCCCTCATCTTCCAATTTTTTTGCCACCACAAAGAGAGCAGCTATGAATGTTCTTGCACAAGTCTTTTTCCTTATTATCTCTTTGGGGTACAGACCCCGCAGTGCTATGGCTGGATCAAAGGGCAGACAGTCTTTTGGGCATAGTTCCAAATTGCCCTCCAGAGTGGTTGGATCAGTTCACAACTCCACCAGCATTAATGTCCCCTCCCGCATTCATTACTTTCCCTTGCTGTCATGTTAGCCAATCTGAGGCAGCCATGTTTCCATGTTCGTCCTGCTGTTCTGGAGGAAACAAAGCGAAGGGTGGCGTGCTTCCGTCTGTGTTCAGACTGTCTGCTCCTCCATGGTGGCGCAGAGCCACTCAGAGCCTCTCGACTTGCCCCTGGGGGGCGTTTTTGGCCTCCATCAGCCCTCTCGAGCGTCGGACCTGGCAGGTCCTCTTTGGTCGGAGAGCCTTGGCCTGGTTCGTGCGTACCGGTCACGGCGTGGGGCTCGAGGCCAGCCCTGAGAGCCACCAGCGCCATTTCTGGAACTCATCCCCTGGGTGGTGTGCGCTGAGTGGGGCTCTTGCTCCCTCCTGCCCCTGATGGGCCAGATGCCCTGATGCGTCCTTTGTGGCTTCACCTGACGTGGGGAAACAAGCCCCGGATTCTCCCTCATGGAGGCTCTTTGGAGGTTGTCCTCAGAGCCACTCCTGCCCATGGGTTCCCCGACAGAAGAGTGGGAAGGCTTTGCCATGGAGTCTAAGTGGTTTGGTCAGGGTCACCCAGCTAGATCGGAACTTGGGACCTCCCGTCTCCGGGCCTGGCTCTGCTCGCCGAGCTGCCCTGCCCCCGAACGAGGAAAACAAACCCCTCCTAGGAGACGAGGCCCCGGGGGCAGCTGGGTGGCAGGACGGAGAGCCAGGCCTGGAGCTGGGAGGTGCTGGGTGCGCGTCTGGCCTCGGGCCCTTCCCAGCCGGGCGACCCTGGGCGAGTCCTTGAGCCCCGTGGCCCAGCCCTTCCTGCTCTTCTGCCTGGGAGCCAGCACACGGGACTGATCAGGAAGAGGAAAGAAAGGAGGGTCCCAGGGACCTTCGAGGCTCCCACAGGCTCACCCGATGCTGCGCCTTGACGCGAGGCCTCATTTGGTCCAGCCCCCTGGGCGGCGCTCGCGATTGGCATTCTGCCCCGGAAGAAGCTGAGGCTGGGACGAACCCGGTCTTGCTCCTGCCACGAGGCCCGGGTGTGGGGATGTGGTCCCCGTGGCGGCTGTCCCTCTGGACGAGGAGGGGCCCCTCGGCCGCGTCTGTCCCCCCAGCTTGGCCCCCTGGAGGGGCCGGAGGCGGCGTCCGCTTCCGCCATTCCCAGCGAGCTGGAGCCTTCGTTCACCTGCCCCAGAGCTTGAGTCGCCGCCCCGAGAGGGGCTCCTCCTGTCCGAGCAGCGGCCTTTGCCCTCGGAAGCCGGGCCGGCCGTGCGCCTCGTCTGAACCAGCGCGCGGGCCTCGGCCGAGCTCCGGGCGGCGCCCTCCCTTCCTCGTTCGGGGGCGCCCGGACGGGCCAGAGAGAGCCTGGACGCACGGACGCACGCACGGACAGACGGACGGACGCACGCACGCACGGAGAGGGCTTGCCGCACCCTGCGGCCCTCTCGAGGAGGGCCCGGCTGACCGGGCCGGGCGCTCTTTGGACGGCGGCGCTTGTCTTTCCAGGCCGTCTTGTCCGGGGATGAGCGAGAGGGCTTGAAGCATCCCGGCCTGATGCTCAAGTACTCCACCTACAAAAACCTGGCCCAGCTGGCGGCGCAGCGCGAGGACCTGGACACCGCCATGGACTTCTACTTGGAGGTAGCGGCCCGCGGGTGGGGGTCCTGCCGCTGAAGAAGGCTGGGGGCCCTCGCGGCCCTCCCTGGGACAGAGCGGGGGCCTTTGGGGAGGGTCCCGGCACGACGCTGCAGCTGTCTCGGTCGTGCCTGGAGGACCCGGAGCTCCTTTTAGGAAGAGCCCGCGGGGGCCTGACGTCCCCCCCCCCCCGTCCCCCCCTTGTCCCCCCCCTCGCTCTCCCCCTCATTCCCCCCCTCACCCCCCCACGCTCCCCCAGCGGCCCCCTGCGGTGCGGTCACGTGGGCCCTGCGCTTGCCACCTCTCCAGGCGGTGATGCTGGACTCGACCGACGTCAACCTGTGGTACAAGATCGGCCGCCTGGCGCTGCGGCTGGTGCGCGTGCCGCTGGCTCGGCACGCCTTCGAGGAGGGCCTGCGCTGCAACCCCGACCACTGGCCCTGCCTGGACAACCTCATCACCGTCCTGTACACGCTCAGCGACTACACCAGTGAGTGCGGCCCGGGGGGGGGGGCGCGGGGGCCCTGCCGGTCCTGACGGCCCCCCCGTGTGCCCCGCAGCCGGCCTGTACTTCATCTGCAAAGCGCTGGAGAAGGACTGCCGCTACAGCAAGGGGCTGGTGCTGAAGGAGCGCATCTTCCAGGAGCAGCCCTGCCTGCGCCAGGACTCGCTGCGCATGTTCCTCCGCTGGTGCGCCCCCGCCCGCCTCCCCCCACCGCGGCCTCCCCCAGGCCCCCCGCGGCCTCCCCCAGGTCCCCCCCGCGGCCTCCCCCAGGTCCCCCCCGCAGCCTCCCCCAGGTCCCCCCCCCCCCCCGTTCCCTCCCCCAGGCCCCCCCCGCAGCCTCCCCACGGCCTCCCTCCTCGGGGTCCCCTGTCTCCGCCCCGGCGCTGCCCCCTTCATGGGCTTGCTTGTGGCGCCTCAGGCCGGAGCCTCCGCCCGGCCCCCCGACTTGCTGGGCCCTCCCTCCTGGGGCTGCCCAGCGGGGCTTGGAAGGGGCCGGGGCGTCTCTCAGCTCTGCCCCCCTCTGACCGCGCTCCTCCCTCTCTCCGCCCGGGTCTCAGCGACATGTCGATCCACGACGCGAGTGTCGGCGCCGCCGAGACGCAGGCCATCCTGGACGAGGCGCTGGAGCTGCGCAGGAAGAGGCGGGCCCTGCTGGTGCGCGAGAAGGAGGCCGACCTGCGGCTCGCCCAGCCCATCCCCTACTTCACGTAGGTCCTGCAGGATGGGGGGGCGCCCGAGGGGGCCCCGAGCCCCCATTCTTCGGGGAGAGGCGGGGCGCTCTGGGAAGCTCCCGAAGTGGTTCGGGGGCCTGGCTGGGGGCGGGGAGGGTCCCCGGGAGGGAAGACGGCCAGCGGCAGGGGGAGGCGCCGCGGGCATCGCTGCGCCCTCTCGTGCTCCAGGTGGAAGTGCCTCGGCGAGAGCTTGCTGGCCACCTACGGCCACTTCACGTCGTGCGACGCCCCGCAGCCCAGCCTGGGCCGGAGGATCGAGCTCTCTGAGTACCGGGACCCCGCCCCGCGCGCTGTCCCCGCGCTCCCCGCCGGCCGCCCCCAGCGTGCCCCTCCCCCCAGCGCCCGAGCCACCCTTCCCCTACGCCGCCGCAGCGCCCGGCTTCTCCCTCCCGAGCCAGAGCCTGCTGGAGGCCGCGGCCCCTCTCGGTGAGTCTCCCCGGCCGGGGGGGGGGCCCCGGGGGGGGGCCGGAGGAGCCGCGGCTCGACTCGTGCCTGGCCGCGCAGGGGACGCCTCCGGGGGCGACAAGTGCAAGAAGGGCGTCAAGAGGAAGAGGCCGGCGCCGGAGGAGAGCGGCGAGACGGCCAAGAGGCGCTCGGCCCGCGTCCGCAACACCAAGTGCAAGAAGGAGGAGAAGGTCGACTTCCAGGAGCTGCTGCTGAAGTTCCTGCCGCCCAGGTAGGGGGCCGGCGGGGGGCCACCCCGGGGCTCCCCTCCGCGGTGGGGCGGGAGGAGCTCGGGGAGGCCGGGCGCCCACAGACAGGAAGGGCGGCCCGAGCCAGAGCGGTCTGTCCGGGGCTCCCCGTCTGGGCCGGCCTGAGCTGGTCCTCGCTGGAGAAGGCCGGCTTGTCTCTGCCGGAAGGAGCGCCGGCCCTGGCGACGTCCCGCGTGCTGACCGAGGCGGAGAGACGCCGAGGGACCGCGGCCCCCCCCCCACCTCCCCGGCGGCCGGACGCGGAGACCCCGATACAGGCCCACGCGGGCGTCTGGCCCGGCTCCGCGGAGCGGCCGGCGAAGGCTACTCCGGGCCGGGCGCGCCGCATCGCCACGTCCCCGACATCGGCGCCCCTTTGGAAAGGGACCCCCAGACCGGGCTTTCTCCCGGGGAGGAGGGCCGGCCCGGCGGATCCGGACCATTCGCGGGACAGAAGGCGGGACTCGCCGGGCACGGCTGGAGGCCACAGGACGCTGCGATGGTGCCGGGCAAGCGGAGCACGGAAACGCCCGTGAAAGCCGCCCAGCCTGCGGAGCGGAATCCCCGCACGGTGTCGTGGCCCGCGCGGGCGGCCCGGCCTTGGAAGCCAAAGGCCCCTTCCTGACCGGCCGGCCCCGGACAACGCGGGCTCGCGGGGAGCGGCGGGGTGTCTTAGGAGCCCGTGCCGAGCCCCCGAGGCGTGCGGGAGGCCGGGGTCCTCCCGGGGCTCGGAGGGCCAGCCAAGCAGAGGCGGCCAGAAGGCACCCAAGGGTGAATGTGGGAAGAGAGAAGCGGCCACCCTGCACGAGGATTTCGACTTGTTTTCCTGGGTTTGGGGTCCCGGGGTCCCCCCTTCCCCGAGCCCAGGACTTGGCAGGGAAGTGGGTCCGCTCTGGGCAGGGGGGAGACGAGCTCCTCTTTGTGGCTGCGAAGGGCGGGAGGCGCCCCTGGACAGCGTGCGCCGGCCTCGCCTCAAGCAGAGGCACGTCGGGGGGACAGGCAGGCTCCGGCGGCCCCAGCAGTCCAGGCGCGGGCGCTGGCCGGGGCCGCACGGCGGGGCCGACGTCCTCTTGGCTCACTCGCTGTCCTGGGCGGCTCCTGCGTAGGTTACGGAAACTGGACCCCGAGGAGGAGGAGGACGACGGCTTCGGCAACTATGACGTCCAGTCGGACGCCAAGCCGGAGAGCTTTGCCAGCGCGGGCGCCCCCAGGCTGTCCTTCGACGCCACCACGTTCATGGAGACGGGTAGGAGTAGGGGCTCCTCCGGGCGCCGCGTCCCTTCGGCCTCTTCCGGCCGGGCTGGCCTCTCCCCCTCGAGCCTGCCGCCGGGGGGCCTCCGGCCGCGGCCGGGCTCGGACACCCCTCTCATCGGAGGGGACCCGCTTTGTCCTCAGAGCAACAGGACGTGCACGCCTTCCTGCTGGACAACGTGCACAACGGCGGCCTCCTGGAGCTCATGATGAGGTACCTGAAGGTGATGAGCCTGCAGTTCCTGGTCAAGTGGCCGCCGGGCCTGGGCCAGGTGGTCCTCAGCATCTACAGCAGCTGGCGGAGGCACAGCAGCGGCCTGCCCAACCCTCTGCTCCGGGACTGCGGCCAGCAGCACATCAAGGTAGGCCGGCCGGCCTGGCTCTGCCGCCGGCGCCCGGGCTTGGGGCCTGAGCCCGTCTCCGCCTTCTCCGGGCCGCCCCTCCCCAGCCTCTCCCGCCTGCCTCCACTGGGCCCTCCGGCTCCCTCTCCCCCTTCTCGTCTCGCCGGCCCCCGTGGGCCGCGCGCTGCCTTTGGTGCTTTTGCCAGTCCGCTGAGCGGGAGGCTTCGCGAGCAGCCCGCGCCTCTGTGGCGCGGCGCGGGGGGGCGCTCGGCGGGCAGACGCAGCCGGGGTGTCCCACCAAGGAGGGGAGAAGCCGGCTCCGGCCTGGCCCCGCCTCTGACGAGGCCTTGCCGGGCTTCTCCCGCCAGGACATGATGCTCGTGGGCCTGTCGTGCATGGAGCTGCAGCTGGACCAGTGGCTGCTGGCCAAAGGCAAAAGCTGTGCAGGTGAGTCCCGGGGACGGCGGCTGCTCCCGTGGCGAGCCGAGGAGGCCGCGCAGGCCCTCCCTGAGCCAGGACGGCCACAGCTGGGGCCCCCCCCTCGCCGGGGCCGCCGGGGGAAGGGCGCTGCGAGCGGGCGCTGGCAGGCTCAGAGGGAGCCCCGCCCTCGCCCGCACGCCTGCTTGGGCCGGGACGAGTCCCTCCGAGCAGGCCCTGGCCGGGTGCCAGCCTCGGCCCTTCCCGCTGCGAGACGGCCCGGCGCAGCCCTCAACCTTCCCCGCCAGACTGGCCTCCCCTCCCCTCCCCGCCATCGGCTCGCTCGAGCGCCTGGCGGCCCTCTTTGCCGCCCTCGGCCAGGCCTTCTCCCATCTGCCGGGACCCTCTCTTAGACCGCGGTTGTGCCGCCCGGGCAGCCTCTGCCTGGCACGGAAGACGCGAGGGCTGCCTCTCCAGCGCAGTCACGGCTGACTTCTGCCCGGCGGGCCTCGGGAGCCCTCCAGGAGCGCCCGCCCCGGGGGCTGCCGGGGGCTCGGCTCTTCTTCTGGAGCGAAGGCCACGCGAGCGCGAGGAGAGGGGCCGCCGGACGCGTCTCTTCCAAGGAGTCCCTTTGCCGTCACCTGGCAGGCCTGGCACGTCCTCCCGGGAAACCCCGCCGGCTCCTCGGCTGCGCCCGGGCCATCCCCTCAGGGCCCCCGACCTTCGGGAGCAGGAAGTGGGAGTCCCAAGCCGGCCACCCGATTCTGGGGATCCCCGCGGCGGGGGGGGTGGAGGCACAAGGACGCGGCTGCTTGCCTGGCCGGGCCGTCCCCCGAGTGCCCCCCCCCCCCGGCGTGACCCCTCCCATTCATTGCAGTGTCCCCGCGGCACTGCCCAGCCGGAGCGCTGAATGGCCGCTTCGGACCCGACTTCCCGGGGACCCACTTCCTGGGGGACCTGCTGCAGCTGTCCTTGGCCTCGGCCCAGCGGGACCTCTTCCAGGAAGGCTGGCTGGAGTTCATCGTGCGCGTGTACTGGCTCAAGGCCCGCTTTCTGGCCCTGCAGGTGCGTCCGGGCCGGGTTGGGGGGGCCACGAGACTTCCAGCCTCATGGGCCCCCTCCAGGAAAGGGGCGCGGATGCTCCGAGCCGAGGCAGAGGCCATGGGGGAGGTCCCACTCCCTGAGCGGGAGGGCTTCCTGGAGGAGGTGGGGGTAGGCCAGGGCCATCAGCCAGTGGAGCAGAGGAGGGATGCTCTCCTGGAGTCGGGGTGGGAGAGGCGTGGTCAGGTGGAGCACTTTGTGGCTTTGGCCCGCGAGGCCATTGGGAGCCCCTGAGCTTGATGGGGGGAACGAGGGGACCCAGCCAGCCCTGGGAGCCCGCTTCAGCGTTCAAACGGAGGAAGGGCTGGAGGGGGAGGCGTGAGGGGAACAGATGGGCCTGGGGGCGCCCGGATGGCGACGGGGAGGGAGGAATATGGGGAGCTGCGTCCCAGGCACGGAGGGCCTTGGGTGTCGGTCGGACGTCCCCTAGAGCCGGCCCAGACATCACAAATGGGGACGTCGGCCTGACGCCATCATGGTGCCTCACCAGGGAGACACGGAGCAGGCCCTGGAGAATTACGACATCTGCACGGAGCTGCTCCAAGCTGGTGGCCAGCACGAGGCCAAGAGCCCGCTCTTCCGGCTCCCCAACCTTCACCTGGACTCCGTGGTTTCTCTGGAGGAGGTGGGCACATCCCGGGCGCTCCCTGGCTCCCCTCCGGTCGCCCAGACACCCTGGGGGGTCCTCCTTCTTTGGTGGGGGCCCTTTCACAGAAGGCTCCAAGAGGGGCCACAGCTGCCTCAGGGAAGCGACCTGCCGGGGTCTCCCAGCTAGGGAGCGCCCGAGGCCAGGTCTGAGCTGAGGGCCTCGGGACTCCCAGCACGGCGCTCTGTCCGCCAGGCTCCCGGGCCTCCGGTGTGACAAGGAAATCACTTTAAAAGACTGATATATATTAATTTAAGGTCGCCAAGGAATTCAGCTATGTAATTCCTAAATGAAAACTCAAGTCAGCCGTCAACCTTTTATAGAGTTTAATTACAAACAGGAGGAAGAAAAGTATGAGAGAGAGAGAGAGAAAGAGAAAGGGGAGACGGAATAGGGCTTAAATACCCCCTCTGCTTAGGCTGAGCCAAAGGCCCAAAGCCTTGGATAGCTGAGGCAAAGAAAAGAGATCAGTCCCTATCACTCACGTAACCAAAATGGAGAAACAGTCTGAGGGCCTCCACTCCAAGCACCAGGCTCCAACCACCACACTCTCCCTCCACACCACAAATCCCAGCCTCTTCAGCTGTCCTCTACCTCACTTCCTGTGTCTCCCCTGTGCCAATGGTGGCTCTAGCTTAACCCAGGACCACCCAGAGGTCTGCCCCTTTGCACATGTCTGTTGAAGGTCATAGTCTCAAATAATTAAATCTTGAGCTTTACTGCAGCCCTTCCTAAATCCTGCTGCCCTGCGTAGGGTGGAGATTGTAGTTTCCAAGACCTGATTCTGTCAGTATCTCTGTTGTTATTGATCAGGAAATAGCCAAATCCCATCCTCTAAAGAATGGTCTGAACAGGGTGGAGGAGTTTTGAAATTCACACCGGGAGGCTCTCTGGCCGGGGTAGGGGCCACCTCCCAACCCCTCCTTGGGCTGTGGCCTTTTCAGATCGAGAAGAACCTGAAGTCCCTGGAAAGGTGCCAGTCCTTGGAGGAGCTGCAGAGGCTCTATGAGGGGGGCGACTACCAGGCCGTGACCCACCTGCTGCGGCCCACCTTGTGCCTGAGCGGGTATGACCGCACGAAGCACCTCGAGTTTGTCACCTCGATCCCTGAGCGTCCCGCCCAGCTGCTCCTGCTTCAGGTGAGGCCACCCACATCTCGGTCAGGAGCCTCGAGCTCCCACCCTGCCCCAACCCGTCCTCGGCCTCTCTTCCTCTTTGGCGGGGGTGGACGAGGCCGCTCGGGAGGACCTCCGGGCCCGAGAGCCATCTGCTCCGAGGGAGAGAATAGGAAGTCGCTTCCCTCCCTCCCACAGGAGGTGGCTCCCAGGCCCATTGAGCCGGCCTCTGTTTGCCCACAGGACCTCACCGCCGGCCCACAGGGGCTTTGGGGGAATCCGAGGGTCTCGAGGCCCGTCGCCAGGGCGTTGTGGAGGCTGGTGTGTGGGGACTGGCACCCCTCGGGGCAGCATGGGCCGTCTGGTGCCTGGCCAGAGGCCGAGCCGGGCCCCCACAACTCTGTCCTCCCTCCCTCTTGCCCAGGATTCCCTTCTCAAACTCAAGGATTACAGCCGTTGCTTTGAGTGCTCTGAAGTCGCCCTCCACGAAGCCATCCAGCAGATGATGAACCTGACGGAGACGGCTGCCAAGGAGGAGTGGGTAGCCACGGTCACTCAGCTCCTCCTGGGCATCGAGCAGGCCCTGTCTGCGGACAGCAGCATCCTAGAGGAGACCCTGAGGACCCCCAGCCTCATCCGGCTCACCAGCAACCTCATCCAGGTATGGGGGGGGATGTATACAGGCTGTCCGTCTGTCTGTCTGTCTAGCACTGGAAAGGACTGGGGAGAAACTCAACTGGAGACAGAGATGGAAGAAAACACAACCCTCATTTGCAATGGGCAAAGATGATTAATAATCCAGAAAACAAAGCTGTGGAGCAGTTGAGTGGCTCAGCAGAGAGGGAGCCAGGCCTGGAGTTGGGAGGTCCTGGGTTCAAGTCTGGCATTAGACATTTCCTCGCCAGGTGACCTTGGGCAAGTCCCTTAGGACTCATTTCCTGGCTCTTGCTGCTCTTCTGCCTTGAAAGCCCTACTTAGTATCCTAGGAAAAGAAAGCAAGGGTTTAAACAACAACAACAAAGGCACACCCAAAATACAACCAAAGGAACGGAAAAAAAATGTAGTCTTCCTCAAGTTGAGTCCAAGACAGCATGAATTGCCACCGTGCTCTCAGCCAAAGCCAAAAGAAGCCCTCCAGAAACAAAAGGGAAAGAAGCCAAAAGCCAGGAATCAATGGATGTGCTCCAGATTCCGAAAAGAAGCACCACTTAAGCTGCAAGAAACTAACCAGTAGCACCAAAGTGACATGGCAGAGAAACAAAAGAAAAACTGACCAGATTTCTGGAGCATCTTCTCTTCTAAATGGGACAGCAACAGAATATACATATTTCCCTGCACCACCTGGAACTTCTACAAAAACTGACCATGGCCTTTTGCACAGAAACGTAAAGCGACAGAACTAGCCAATACATCATTTCTAGACCATGAAGCCACAAGAGCAGAAATTGGTTCAGGGGCCCCAAACAAAGGTGCAGCAGATCCGAATGGAGCCTTGACAATCAAAAATAACGAATGGGTCAAGGAACAGACCATAGAAACGGTAACTGAAAGAAAATGATCATGTTGAAACGACACACTGAAATTTCTGGGATGCAGTGGAAGCAGTCCTCAGTGGGACAATCGAGCGTTAATAAATCAGAGAAAGAGAAGATTAATGAGCTGAATATGCATTTCCAAAATGAGAAAATCAGCAAATATCCCTAAAATCAGGAGCAAAGAGGAGCTACTACAAACTGGAGGACAACAGATTGCTATAAAGGTAAAAGTTGGCTCTGAACCAAATTGAGAAATCCTTAGCTAATTTGATTGAACAGAAACTAAAAGAGCACGTAAACTCCAAGGCAAATTCACCTCAGAATCCAAAGGACTCAGAAAGACTAAGTGGAGCCTATTCTGCACAGGGCCGTGCTAACAAAAGTGAGCGCACAAAAGAAGCAGAGGAATGCCTTCCAAAACCGAAAACACCCAAATTACCCGAAGACCGGAAGGACGTCTTGAAGAACCTGATCTTGGAGAAGGAACTAGAACCAGCTGCCAAAGAACTACTGGGGCCGGGGGGAGCCCCAAACAAAGCCGACCTGATGCATTTCAAAGGGAATTCTGTTCCCAGATCATCCCCCCGTGTTTAGAAGGCACCCTTCCAGAATTCTTTTAAGAGAAAAATGGGGGCCCGAGACCTACAGCAGAGAGGAAATGAGGCAAGAAAACTAGAGAGCAATGGCATTCGTGAACCTTAGACTCCAGTGACTTATCCAGGCAGTCCTCCATTATGGTATGGTCACATGAGATTCATCCCGGGTGACTCCATGATGGGAAGACACTCAGCACTTCACGGAGGGCTGGGCCAAGCTCTCCAGACCCACATGGGTGCCTCAGGTGGCTGAGAGCAGTGCCGAAGCCAATGTGCCAGGACTGTAAAATCGCCTAAAATGCTGCCATCTGGACCACACCTGGCACCATGCAGAACGCCAACCTTTGTGGGACACAAGCACTCGCTAAAGAGCATTGGCCGAGCCGAGACGCCCGTCGAAGGCTTTGACAGCGTCGCGGGCCACTCCGGTGTTCACAGCCACTGCCTAAAGCTCATCTAGGCCTCGTGCAGGGTCAAGATCAGAAGAACACCGCAGCGAGGGGGACGGCTCGTCCGTGCTCACGGCCAGTCTGGGCCAACATCACCGCGGCGACCCTGTGCTTTTAATGCCACTCGACCTGTCGGACTGCCAAGAGGCTCTGTTTGGGCACAGCTTGATAAAGTGGAGGCAGTCATTTGGGGAAACAAGCTCCGGAACATCCAGGGAAATGGTGACAAGGAAGAGCTGCTGCTACCTTGTGGGAGTTGTGAAGTGAGGCCTCTGGACAGCAGGACCAGGAGTGGGGCAGGAGCAAAGACAGAAGGTCTTAGTAGACCACCAGCCTCCGGGGAGGGCCTCAGGCCGCTTTCGAGAGTTTTTAGGAAGGATGAGGTCAGGGCCCCCAGGAGTGGGGTCTGCCCGGCCCGGAGACGCTCTGCTGGGGAGGGTACCCGAGGGCAGACCCGGAGCAGAGCGTGGTGTGCCCCGGGGGGTCGGAGCCGGGCACTGCCACCCCTCGGCCCCTGCCTCACGGCCTCCGGTTTTCCCCCGGACCAGGTCATCGACTCCAGCATGTCGGTCCAGGAGGAGCCCAAGGAGCCATACGTGGCGTCGGTCCTGCCCTGGGTCATCCTGCACCGCATCATCCGGCACGAGGAGGGCGGCTTCCGTGCCCGCTGCCCCCCGCCGCCGCCGCGCAGCCCCGACGATGGCGAAGGTGGGGCTCGTCTCCCCGTCCCTACCCCGGGCACTGCCCAGTGGCCTCCCCGACCATGTGGGAGCTCTCTCTAGTGGGCACTTTGAACAAGACCCCCGACCAGACCTGTACGTGGGCACTGGCTGTGCCCACTGGCAGTGACGGGCAGGAAAGGGGAGGAGCCTTTGGGAGGGAGCCTCGACTGTGCCGGCGTGGCATCCACCCGCTCCTCCTTCATCCATTGGGGACACTGGCAGAGGGATCTGTGGCCACGGCACCTCCGGGCACAGCCGCCCTCGGCGTGGGCGCTCTGGGCGGCAAAGATTTTGCCCTCAGTTCCGTGTCCCGACTCGGCGGGGCCTGGCGGGGCGGGGGTGCCCCTGGCTCGAGGGTGGGAGCTGGCCGCCGGGCCTTCACTTCCTGTCGCCTCTCCTCCCTCCCTCCAGGGAGACCAGACACCCCCCTGCTCCCGTCCTCCCTCATGTTACTCAACACGGCGCACGAGTACTTGGGCAGGAGGTCCTGGTGCTGCAACTCCAACGGAGCCCTCCTGCGCTTCTACGTGAGTGTGCGAGCGAGTGCCCTGTGTGAGCAAGTGAGCGTGTGAGCGAGCGGCGGGCCCGGGCCCTCCTGTGCTTCTACGTGAGCGTGTGAGCGAGTGCCCTGTGTGAGCAAGTGTGCAAGCAAGTGTGTGAGTGAGCGTGTGAGCGAGCGGTGGGCCTGGGCCCTCCTGCGCTTCTACGTGAGTGTGCGAGTGAGTACCCTGTGTGAGCAAGTATGTGAGTGAGCGTGTGAGCGAGCGGCGGGCCCGGGCCCTCCTGCTCTTCTACGTGAGTGTGCAAGTGAGTGCCCTGTGTGAGCAAGTGTGTGAGTGAGCGTGTGAGCGAGCGGCGGGCCCGGGCCCTCCTGCTCTTCTACGTGAGTGTGCGAGTGAGTGCCCTGTGTGAGCAAGTGTGTGAGTGAGCGTGTGAGCGAGCGGCGGGCCCGGGCCCTCCTGCGCTTCTACGTGAGCGTGCGAGTGAGTACCCTGTGTGAGCAAGTATGCAAGCAAGTGTGCAAGCGAGCGTGTGAGCGAGCGGCGGGCCCGGGCCCTCCTGCGCTTCTACGTGAGTGTGCGAGTGAGTGCCCTGTGTGAGCAAGTGTGTGAGTGAGCGTGTGAGCGAGCGTGTGAGCGAGCGGTGGGCCCGGGCCCTCCTGCGCTTCTACGTGAGCGTGTGAGCGAGTGCCCTGTGTGAGCAAGTGTGCAAGCAAGTGTGCAAGCGAGCGTGTGAGCGAGCGGCGGGCCCGGGCCCT
Organism: Monodelphis domestica; assembly: GCF_027887165.1. Taxonomy (NCBI): domain Eukaryota; kingdom Metazoa; phylum Chordata; class Mammalia; order Didelphimorphia; family Didelphidae; genus Monodelphis; species Monodelphis domestica. The sequence continues at coordinate 995,857 of NC_077229.1, forward strand.
CCTGCTCTTCTACGTGAGTGTGCAAGTGAGTGCCCTGTGTGAGCAAGTGTGCAAGCGAGTGTGGGCCCTCCTGCGCTTCTAGTGAGCGTGCTCGGGTGTGTAATTGAATGGGGGGTGAGAGGCCCAGGCGGTCCGTCCCCTGGTCGCAGGTGCGAGTCCTGCAGAAGGAGCTGGCGGCCTCGGCGGCGGAGGACACGCACCCGTACAAGGAGGAGCTGGAGACGGCCCTGGAGCAGTGCTTCTACTGCCTGTACAGCTTCCCCAGCAAGAAGAGCAAAGCGCGCTACCTGGAGGAGCACTCCGTGCAGCAGGTGGGCCGGCCGGGCGGCGGGCGGGGCGGGGCGGGCGGGGCGGGGCTTCGGGAGGCCCCGCCCCCTCACCCTGGCCCCGCCCCCAGGTGGAGCTGGTGTGGGAGGACGCGCTCTTCATGCTGGACTACTTCAAGCCCAAGAGCCTGCCCGAGTTCGACAGCTACAAGACCAGCACGGTGTCGGCCGACCTGGCCAACCTGCTCAAGAAGGTGGCCACCATCGTGCCGCGCAGCGAGCGGCCGGCGCTCAGCCTGGACAGCGTGGCGGCCTACATCGAGGGCACGCTGAGCCAGGTGCGCCTGCGCGGCCCCCCCCCCCCCCCCCCCCCCCCCGCTAAGCCCCGCCCCGGCTCTGACCTCTGACCGCTCCCTGCCCCCTCAGGTGCCCGCCCTCCCCGACGGCGCCGCTCCCTCGGCCCCCGCCGTGAATGAGCTCTACTACCTCCTGGCCGACTACCACTTCAAGAACAAGGAGCAGTCCAAGGCCATCAAGTTCTACATGCACGACATCTGCTTCTGCCCCACCAGGTGCCCCGCTGGGCCGGGCCATGTGTGTGCCCTCGGGGTGTGCCCTCGGGGTGTGCCAGTGTGTGCCCTCGGGGTGTGCCACTGTGTGCCTTCGGGGTGTGCCAGTGTGTGCCCTCGGGGTGTGCCACTGTGTGCCTTCGGGGTGTGCCACTGTGTGCCCTCGGGGTGTGCCACTGTGTGCCCTCGGGGGTGTGCCAGTGTGTGTGCCCTCGGGGGTGTGCCACTGTGTGCCCTCGGGGGTGTGCCACTGTGTGCCCTCGGGGGGTGCCAGTGTGTGCCCTCGGGGTGTGCCAGTGTGTGCCCTCGGGGATGTGCCACTGTGTGCCCTCGGGGTGTGCCAGTGTGTGCCCTCAGGGGTGTGCCAGTGTGTGCCCTCAGGGTGTGCCACTGTGTGCCCTCGGGGGTGTGCCAGTGTGTGCCCTCGGGGTGTGCCAGTGTGCCCTCGGGGTGTGCCAGTGTGCCCTCGGGGGTGTGCCACTGTGTGCCCTCGGGGTGTGCCAGTGTGTGCCCTCGGGGTGTGCCAGTGTGTGCCCTCGGGGTGTGCCAGTGTGTGCCCTCGGGGTGTGCCAGTGTGTGCCCTCAGGGGTGTGCCAGTGTGTGCCCTCGGGGTGTGCCAGTGTGTGCCCTCGGGGTGTGCCACTGTGTGCCCTCAGGGTGTGCCACTGTGTGCCCTCGGGGTGTGCCAGTGTGTGCCCTCGGGGGTGTGCCAGTGTGTGTGCCCTCGGGGGTGTGCCACTGTGTGCCCTCGGGCGTGTGCCAGTGTGTGCCCTCGGGGGTGTGCCACTGTGTGCCCTCGGGCGTGTGCCACTGTGTGCCCTCGGGGTGTGCCAGTGTGTGCCCTCGGGGTGTGCCAGTGTGTGCCCTCGGGGTGTGCCAGTGTGTGCCCTCAGGGGTGTGCCAGTGTTTGCCCTCGGGGTGTGCCAGTGTGTGCCCTCGGGGTGTGCCACTGTGTGCCCTCGGGGTGTGCCACTGTGTGCCCTCGGGGTGTGCCAGTGTGTGCCCTCGGGGGTGTGCCACTGTGTGCCCTCGGGGTGTGCCAGTGTGTGCGTGCCGGGATGTGCCAGTGTGTGTGCCCTCGGGGGTGTGCCAGGCCCCGCGGCAATCTCCTGCTCACCCGGCCCCCTCCCGCATCCAGGTTCGACTCGTGGGCGGGCATGGCCCTGGCCAGGGCGAGCCGCATCCAGGACAAGCTGAACTCCAACGAGCTCAAGAGCGATGGGCCCGTGTGGCGGCACTCGCTGCCGGTGCTCAACTGCTTCCGCCGCGCGCTGGAGATCGACGCCTCCAACCTGTCGCTGTGGATCGAGTACGGCACCATGTCGTACGCCCTGCACTCCTTCGCCTCGCGCCAGCTCAAGCAGTGGAGGGCCGAGCTGCCGGCCGAGGTGGTCCAGCAGGTGGGCACCGGGCTCCTCCTGTGGGCGGGCACCGGGCTCCTCCTGGGCGGGCACCGGGCTCCTCCTGGGTGGGCGCCGGACCCTCCTGTGGGCGGGCGGGCACCGGGCTCCTCCTGTGGGCGGGCGGGCACCGGGCTCCTCCTGTGGGCGGGCGGGCACCGGGCTCCTCCTGTGGGCGGGCACCGGGCTCCTCCTGGGTGGGCGCCGGACCCTCCTGTGGGCGGGTGGGCACCGGGCTCCTCCTGTGGGCGGGCGGGCACCGGGCTCCTCCTGTGGGCGGGCACCGGGCTCCTCCTGGGCGGGCGCCGGGCTCCTCCTGTGGGCGGGCGCCGGACCCTCCTGTGGGCGGGCACCGGGCCCTCCTGGGCGGGCGCCGGGCTCCTCCTGTGGGCGGGCGCCGGACCCTCCTGTGGGCGGGCACCGGGCCCTCCCGGGCGGGCGCCGGGCTCCTCCTGTGGGCGGGCGGGCGCCGGGCTCGGGCGGGCAGACGGGCAGCTCGGCGTGTGGCCCGTCGCAGATGGAGGAGCGCCGCGACAGCATGCTGGAGACGGCCAAGCTGTGCTTCACGTCGGCGGCGCGCTGCGAGGGCGACGGCGACGAGGAGGAGTGGCTCCTGCACTACATGCTGGGCAAGGTGGCCGAGAAGCAGAAGCAGCCGCCGGCCGTCTACCTGCAGCACTACCAGCGCGCCGCTCACTACCTGCACGAGGAGGCCGCCCGCTACCCCAAGAAGATCCACTACCACAACCCGCCGGAGCTGGCCATGGAGGCGCTGGAGGTCGGCTCGGGGGGCGGCCCGGGGCGGGGCGGCGGGAGGGGCCCCCCAGCACGCGGGCCTGACGCCCGGCCTCGGCCCGCCAGGTCTACTTCCGCCTGCACGCGTCCATCCTGAAGCTGGCGGGCCGGGCCGGCAGCGGCATCGACGCCGAGAGCCTGGCGGCCTTCATGAAGGAGGCGGCCGAGGGGCCCTTCGCCAGGGGCGAGGAGAAGAACGCCCCCAGAGCTTCGGAGAAGTGAGTGCCGGGGGGGCTCCGGCGCCTCGAGACGGGCCTCGTCCCACGCGATGGGCAGCCGCAGCACCCCCTCCCCCGCCCACCGCTCCCCTCTTTGGGGCCTCGGGCTGCCCCAGGGAGGATGTGCCGCCACGACCCCACCCTATGGCGGGGAAACTGAGGCAGCAGCCGGCGAAGCCTCGGGGAGCCCCGGCCGCCCCCCGTCACGCCGCTGCCCTGCTTTGACAGGGAGAAGAGCTGCGCGATGGACGAGGATTCGCACTCTTCGGCGGGGACGCTGCCCGGCCCGGGGCCCGCCCTCCCCGCCTCCTCCGGCCCCGGCCTGACCTCCCCGCCCTACACGGCCACCCCGCTGGACCACGACTACATCAAGTGCAAGACGCCCCGGCAGCAGCCCCCGCCGGACGGTAGGCCGGGCCGGGAGCCGCCCGGAAACGGGGAGGCTGGGGGGGCCGCGCAGGCCTTCCTGGGAGACGGCCGGGCATCGTGCGGGGGCTCCCCGGGGCGGGCGCAGGGGCTGGCGGAGGAGGAGGCCGCCCGCAGCTTGTCGGGCCTCGGGCGCCTCACGGGCCTCCCCCCCCGCAGAGAGGAGCCAGGACGGCTCGGCCGTGGCGCTGTCCGACTCGAGCTCCACCCAGGACGTGTTCGGCGAGGCCGGCGGCCCCCAGGAGAGCGTGCGGAGGCCCCCCCCGGACAAGCGGCCCGAGCCGGGCGCGGACGCCGAGCGGCGCCGCCCTCCGGGGAGGAGCGATGAGTCCCCGGAGGCCGCCGAGTCTCCGGGCAGGAGGAGGGCCGAGCCGTGCCAGCGGCTGCCCGCCGACCCCGAGGGCCGGCGCGACTTCCTGACCGAGCGCTGCGTGGCCGCCTTCCGCCTGTGCCTGAGCCGCTTCCCGCAGCACTACAAGAGCCTCTACCGGCTGGCCTTCCTCTACGCCCACAGCGACACGCACAAGGTAGGCCCTGCCCCCCCCCCACCCGCCCCCCCCCCGCCGGCCCTGCCCCCCCGCCGGCCCTGCCCCCCCCCACTGGACCCCCCCCTCCTGCCCCCCCCCGCCGGCCCTGCCCCCCCCACTGGACCCCCCTGCCAGCCCTGCCCCCCCTGCTCGCGCTCACAGGCCCCTCCCCCACAGAACCTCCACTGGGCCCGAGACGTGCTGCTGGGCAGCGGCATCCCGTGGCAGCAGCTGCCGCACATGCCCGCGCAGGGCCTCTTCTGCGAGAGGAACAAGACCAACTTCTTCAACGTGAGTAGCGGCCCTGCCTCGGCCTCCCCGCCTGTGAAGTGGCCCTCCGGGAAGGGTCCCCGAGGCGCCCTGCGGCCTGACGGCCATCCACGGAGTCCGGTGGCTCGTTCCCCCTCCCTCCCCTCCCCTCTCCTCCCCCTCCCCCTCCCCTCCCTCCCCCTCCCCCCTCCCTCCCCCTCCCCTCCCCTCCCCTCCCCCTCCCTCCCCCCCTCCCCTCCCCCTCCCCCGCACGTGGATCCTGGTGGGGGCGGCGGCGCCATTTTCATTCCCTTCACTCAGCCCAGGCTCTCCCCGGTGAGCACCCCTGCGTTGGGTCCCGGGTTCGAGCTGGGGAGGCCGGGCATGGCTCTGCTGCCTGGGGGGCTCCCCCACCCCCGCTCGGTGGGAATCGTTTCCGCATGAACTTCTGTCTCTTCTGGGAAGTGAGGGCCGAGCGGAGGAAGGGGGGAGCCTCGGGGGGCGCCTTTGGGGACGGAGGCGGCCGTTTCCCCCCCAAAGCCTCGTCGCTTCTGGGGGTTGCAGCACGCGTGGGGGAAGGGGGAGAAGGAGGGCCGGAGGTGGCCCCCAGGGACCGGCCCTCGTCCAAGGTAGGATTCGAACTCGGGTGTCCCGGCCTCCTCCACGGGGGCCGGCGGGGAAGGGTGGCCTGTCGGGGTGCCCGTTGCCTGCCCGCCGCGTGCCGGGCTCTCGTCCCTCCCCGGAACAAGCGAGCTCCTGGGGGCGTCCCGGCCGGGGCTCGTTTCGGGCCTCTTTTCTGGCAGCGGATCTCGGTCTCGGGGCCCAGCGGGGGGGGATCCCGGGGGACCTCCTGCCTGCTGGCTGCCGGGGTGGCGGCCCTGCTTATGCTTGAAGACCTCCGAGGTCGGGGAGCTCACCACCTCACGAGGCAGCCCGTCCTGCTCGGCCCTTTGTGGCCCCTGGTCTCTCCGGCACCCGGTGGGGGGCCTCAAACCTGGGGCGGAGCAGCCTCTCCTCTCTGCTCGGCCTCCGCGGCGAGGCTGCTCGTGCCCGAGTGTGCCGGGGCCGTCCCAGCCTCACGTCCACCCGTTTGCCATCTCCCACCTCCCTGCCTTTGCCCAGGCCGTGCCCTCCCTGCTCCCCGCGCCTCCGCCCCAGCGTGGGCCTCCTCTGGGACCGTCTGGCCGAAGGACCCCCCGTTTCCTCGTCTCCCGCGTCAAGGTCGCTTCCGTTTGCCCAAATTTCTTTCTCGGTGGCCGCAGCATCTCCTGCAGACTGGAGGCCCCGAGTTCAAATTCAGTCAGAACGAATCACTTCCCCACCACCTGCCTCCGTTCCCCCTGCTGTAACATGGGGCTTGCGCTGGCCCCTCCCTGACGGCGCCTGACCTGAGTCACATGTGCGTGCCTTGAGGGCTTCCTGGAGGAGGAGGCTGCACACCCTCGCCGTGACGGGTACAGCCGAAAGTTTGCCAGGAGGAGCCCAGACTGGGGTGAGGACGTGCGTTTCCACCTTGTTTGATCCTGATTGCGGCCCCGGGAGGGGGAGCTGTCAGAGCCCCATTTCACACAGGGGAGACTGAGGCAAACAGGGCCAAGTGACCGCCGAGTGCCCTGGGCTGGATTTGAACTCGGGCCTCCCTGCCTCCAGGCCCTGCAGTCCACCCATGGCGGCATCTCCCGGGAGCTCTGCAGACAGCTGTGTGTCGGGGCCCCATTTTACAGGGGAGGAAACCGAGGCGGCCTCGGCCTCCCCAGGACTGTCCCAGGAGCCATCTCTGCCCTCAGACGTTTCCTGGGGCAGGGAGGGGGGGCGAAGGCCTGGAGGAGGGCCAGGAGGGTGGAAAGGGGGGCTCCAGGAGAGGCGCCTCTCCCAGACGGCGTCTACACTGCCCCGTCTGGCCAGGCTCCCTTTGCCACTGCCATGCTGGGGGGAGAGGGTCCGACGGAGCCCCCCATGACCCCCAGATCCTTTTCTTTGGAATGGGGGGCCCCACCTGGGGACAGGCCGAGCATTGATGGGGGATGGCTGAGGCTTCCAGGAGAGCAGAAAGTGGGGGTCAGGTGGGACGATTGGGGGGGCTCGGCCACACTCCCGGCCCCAGAGCCCTACACTGAGGGCCACTTGGGAAGGGCCGGCTCCCAGAGGAGGCCTTTGAGGCCCTTTTCTGGGCCTCCATTTTCTAGCTCTGCCACACAGGCTGGGAGGGGCTGCAAAGGTCTGGCGGCTGGAGATGGATGGGCTGCTGGCCAAGGGGGAGGCTCCCTCCGCCGCATCCTGGTCCAGGCTAGGGGGGGCAGGAAGCCGAGTTCAGAGGCGCTACCGCCGCCTCTGCTGCTGCCTCTCCCTCCTCCGGCTCCCCATCCTGCTGCTGCCGCTGCTGCCTCTGCGGGGGCGGCCCGTGGGCGGGTGGATGTCTCCCCTCTCCTGATTGGCCGCCGCCGGCCCCTGGGCGGCCTGAAAGAAAAGAGGCAGCCAGAGAGGAGCGGAGCGGAGCGGAGCAGAGCCAGAGGAGGAAGCAGCCTCCCAGGCCGCGGCTGGGAGGGGAGGGGGAGCCCCTGCCCCCCCAGCGGGGCCCCCAGAGCGGGGGGGACTTGGGCCAGGAAGGAGCTGCCTCCTGTGATGGTGAGTTCTGCCAGGCCAGGGAGCCTGGGAGGAAGGGGACAGAGCTGGGCCCGAGGGAGGCAGGCCTTGTGGCTTCGGGAGGGACAGAGGCTCTGGCGGGCCAGGGCTCCCCCATCCTCTTTGTGCTCCAGGGCACAGGCACCCAGTAGGGCTTCATGAGTGCTGGCGGCTGGTCAGGGTTTCCTGTTGGGCAGTTCCATGGGCTTGGAGGCAGGAAGAGCCGAGTTCTAATCTGTCCTCACACCCGCCTAGCTGGGTGACCCTGGACGAATCACTTCATCTCTGCCTCAGTGTCCCCAAGTGTAAAATGGGGATCGTATCTGGGAGGGTCAAATGGGACGATTCTGGAACGTACCAGCATAGTGCCTGGCACCCAGTAGGTGCTCAGTGACTAATTGGATGTCCACCGGGTGGGAGTAGAGACAGGGACGTTAGTTCTCCCTGTGGGGAGGCTGCGAGAAGCACGGCAGCCACTTGTTCCTGCTGAAATGAATTTCCTCCATGTCGAGTACGCCCATGTCCGTCTGCCCAGTGAGACAGAGGAAGGGGAGATGGTAACCTGCGAAGCTGCTGTTGCGGGGCACCTGTGTGCACGGGCAGAGGGGGGGGACCCATCCCATAATGCCCCAGCTTTTCTGGCTGCCACGTACTCTACCCTGTGGAATCCTCTTTGGCTTGGGGTTCACTGAAACCTTGGAGTCTTTTTCAGTCTGGGGATGCCCTTCTCCCCCTGGCCTCCCTCTCGCCCTTGTGAAGAGGCTCTTCTGAGGTCGAGTCTCCTGGGCACTGTGCTGGCTGGTGGGGAACCAAAGAGGGCGGGAAGGCCCCGTGGATGCACATGTGTGTGCGTGCCAAATGGTTTTAAAATGCCTGCCAGGTAGTTTGGGGAGAGGGAAAGCTTCCTGCTGAAGTTCCCCCGAGTCTAGAAGGGAGCCAGGAGGCGAAAGGGAGGAGGGAGGGGGTGCCTTCTACCCAGGAAGACACAGCCAGTGCAAAAGCAAGCAGTCTGGAGATGGAGGATACTGTGGGAGATGTGAGGTCTGTGAAGACTGCAGAGGTGGGAGCGAGCCGGTTACGAAGGACTTTGAATGCCAAACAGAGGAGTGTGTGTTTGGTGCTGGAGACGATGGGAAGCCACTGCAGTTTACTGAGTAGGAAGGGGGTGAGAGGGCCAATCCCTCCTTCTAGGAAAACCACTTTAGTCACTGAATGGAAGATGGAGGCAGGGGAGAGAAGTGGGCAGATTTTCCCAGCAACTTCTCTAACAGGTGATGAGGGTTTGCCCCAGGGGAGTGACAACGCATAAGAGAGAAGGGGGTATATTTAAAAGATGTGGAGAGGTGAAACTGACCAGAGATGGAGGAGAGGGGAAACTGACCAGAGATGGAGGAGAGGGGAAACTGACCAGAGATGGAGGAGAGGGGAAACTGACCAGAGATGGAGGAGAGGGGAAACTGACCAGAGATGGAGGAGAGGGGAAACTGACCAGAGATGGAGGAGAGGGGAAACTGACCAGAGATGGAGGAGAGGGGAAACTGACCAGAGATGGAGGAGAGGGGAAACTGACCAGAGATGGAGGAGAGGGGAAACTGACCAGAGATGGAGGAGAGGGGAAACTGACCAGAGATGGAGGAGAGGGGAAACTGACCAGAGATGGAGGAGAGGGGAAACTGACCAGAGATGGAGGAGAGGGGAAACTGACCAGAGATGGTGGAGAGGGGGAAACTGACCAGAGATGGAGGAGCCGGAAACTGACCAGAGATGGAGGAGAGGGGGAAACTGACCAGAGATGGAGGAGAGGGGAAACTGACCAGAGATGGAGGAGAGGGGGAAACTGACCAGAGATGGAGGAGAGGGGGAAACTGACCAGAGATGGAGGAGCCGGAAACTGACCAGAGATGGTGGAGAGGGGGAAACTGACCAGAGATGGTGGAGAGGGGGAAACTGACCAGAGATGGTGGAGAGGGGGAAACTGACCAGAGATGGTGGAGAGGGGGAAACTGACCAGAGATGGTGGAGAGGGGAAACTGACCAGAGATGGAGGAGAGGGGAAACTGACCAGAGATGGAGGAGAGGGGAAACTGATCAGAGATGGAGGAGAGGGGAAACTGACCAGAGATGGAGGAGAGGGGGAAACTGACCAGAGATGGAGATGGGAAACTGACCAGAGATGGAGGAGAGGGGAAACTGACCAGAGATGGAGGAGAGGGGAAACTGACCAGAGATGGAGGGAAGTGCTGATCTAGTGGATAGAACTCTAAGCCTGGAGTCAGAAAGATTCCTCTTCCTAATCCAGTCTCAGAGACTTCCTAGCTGTGTGACTCTGGTTAAGTCACTTAACCCTCTTTGCCTGTTTCCTTCTCTGTAATGAGCTGGAGAAGGAAAGGGCAAAGCACTCCAGTATCTGCCATAGAAACCCCAAATGGGGTCATGGGGAGTCCGATGCCCGGAACACCCGGAGAACAGGGTTATTGCAAGCTCAAGGGAGCACTTGTGAAGGGGGGTAGAAAGGTGGCTATTACTACTACTAATCATCAGTGGCCATTGGAAGGGGAAGACGGGGTTGGCAGGGCCAGGGGAGGGGAGTCATGGCCGTGTGATGCCCCCTCGGAGGAGAGGAGAGGCCAGACGGGGAAGGAGAGCTTCCGGCCGCCTAGGAGTCCAACCCGCCCTGGCTTCCTCTGGCCCGAGCAGAAAGCCCAGGCCAGGCCTCGTGGGGAGCTGCCAGTGGCAGAGCTCTCGTCCCTGCCGGCGCTTCTCCCCTTCTGCTCGGGCCTTTAAGTCGTGCGTTTACTGGCCGCCCGCCCGAGCCTGGGACTGCGCCCTTGTGAGCCCTCGAGGGGACCCTCAAAGGCCTCTGCTTGGCTGGCTGTGGACCCACCTGCCTGTCTCTCTCCGTCTGCCCCTGTCCATGGTGGGCCCTTTCTTAGCCCCAAGAGTTCACTCTGGTCCTGTGCCCGGGGCGCCCCCTGGGTGCTGCCCTCCCCTCGGCTTTCGGCCGGTCTGTGTCGAGGCCCCTCTGGGCGGCCCTCGGCTCCCGCCTCCGTTGCTCCGCTCACCCACCCTTGTCTTTCCTGCTGAGCTCTGCCCTCCTCACAGGCGGCTGCTCTTATCCCCGCTTTACTGTTGGGGAAACTGAGGCAGGCAGAGGCCAGATGGGAGCGCGCGGGCCGTCCCTGCCGCAGCCTCGGGCTCGCTTCCTCCGCAGGGCATCTGGCGCATCCCCGTGGACGAGATCGACCGGCCGGGCAGCTTCGCGTCTCACATGAACCGCTCCATCGTGCTGCTGCTGCAGGTGCTGTCGCAGCTCAAGGACTACGGCACGCTGCTCAGGGTGTCCTCCATGCTGCAGAGGACGCCCGACCAGGGCAAGTAAGTGGCCGCCCCCGGGGGGAAGGGGGGCTCAGACCCGGCCGGCCCCCCCACACACACACACTCCGTGTCCGCCCCAGGAAATACTTGCGGGATGCCGACCGCCAGGTCCTGGCCCAGCGGGCCTTCGTCCTCACGGTGAAGGTGCTGGAGGAGACGCTGAGCGAGCTGACCGAGGTAGGCCTTGGCGCCGCCTCCGCCTCATTTCCCCTCTCCAGGCCTTTGCCCCTGAAGGGCCTCCCCTCGTCCGTGCCCTCCACAGCTCCTTCTGTCTCTCTGTGGGTGCGGCGGGATCCCCTGCAGCCGGGCCTCGGGTACACGCCCCCTTCGGCACCCCCAGCTCCCGTCCCCGCCGCCCCGACCGTCCTCCGCCCCTCCCCAGGGGTCCGAAGGCCACGGGATGACCACCGACGTGTCCAGCAAGCCGGGCGCCGAGGATGGGAGCGAGGCCTGCGACGGAGGGAGCGGGGGGGTGGCTCCCGGCCACGGGCCGCCCCCCCCGGACCCGGCCGAGCCCGGCGCCCCGAAGGAGGGGCCCCGGCCGAGCCCCGCCGATCCCATGGAGCTGGAGCCCGAGAGGCCCCCGCCCGGCCGGCCGGCCGAGCTCTCCCTGGAGGACCTGAGCATCAGCTCCCGGCAGCCCCCGCCGTCCCCGCAGCCGCCCCCGGCCAAGGGCCCGGCCCAGGCGCCTGTCGGGGAGGCCGGCCAGAGGCCCAGCCGCAAGAGGAAGTTACTGGACGACCCCGAGTGTGGGAAGAACCTCCTGCTGGACGCCTACCGCGTGTGGCAGCACGGCCAGAAGGTCATGGCCTACGACCTGGGGCGGATTGAGAAGATCATGGCCGACACCTACATGCTGATCAAGCAGGTACCTGCCGGAGCGGCCAGTGGCAGCCCTCCTAGCCCGGGCCAGGCCAAGCCCAGCGGCTCTCTCAGCCGCTCCTCCCTCCCTTTGCCCAGGTGGATGAGGGGGCAGCCCTGGAACAGGCCGTCAAGTTCTGTCAGGTCCAGCTGGGGACGTCGGCCCAGAGACAGGTAAGGGCCTCCCCCCGCTCTCGGCGCCCCCGGCCGGGCCGCCCTCCTCTCCGGGGCGTTCGG